>NW_022436960.1:26626276-26669149 GCF_009761245.1 Sapajus apella
TTCCTTCCTTCCTTCCTTCCTTCCTTCCTTCCTTCCTTCCTTCCTTCTTTCTTTCTTTCTTTCTTTCTTTCTTTCTTTCTTTCTTTCTTTCTTTCTTTTTCTTTCTCTCTCTCTCTCTCTTTCTTTCTCTCTCTCTCTCTTTCTTTCTTTCTTTCTCTTTCTTTCTCTCTTTCTTTCGTGAGACAGAGTCTCACCCTGTCACCCAGGCTGGAGTGCAATGGCATGATCTTGGCTCAACACAACCTCCACCTCCCGGGTTCAAGCAATACTGCTGCCTCAGCCTCCCAAGTGGCAGGAATTACAGGTGCCTGCCACCACGCCCGGCTCGAACTCCTGACCTCGTGATCCACCTGCCTCAGCCTCCCAAAGTGCTGGGATTATAGGTGTGAGCCACCATGCCGGGCCCTTATTTCTCTTTAACATATGCACTCTGGGGACCCTAGCTTCCAGCAACCACAAATCTGCTTTCTGCCTCTATGGATTTGCCTATTCTGTGTACTTCATATAAACAACATCACACAATAATAAGTGGTCCCTTCCTAAACTCTTAACCCCATGTTTCTATAGAAACAAGGAGACTGATTTTCTTGCAGTACTTTTTGTTTTGTGTGGTCTGCCAGGCACTTGGTCTATGTCCAGCCCAGTTCTTAACCCCTCAGTCTGGGGGTGAGCCTCCCAGCCTAAGAAGTCAGTGACCATTTGTGAATACCTGTTATGTACTAGCTGCTTCACCTGGGTTTTCTTGTCACATCCTCAGCACATACCCACAGGAAGAATTATTACTCCCTTGTATTAGTCTGCAAGGGCTGCAGAAGAAAGTAGCCAAAACTGGGTGACCTAAAACAACAGAAATGTATTGGCTCCCAGTTCTGGAGGCTGGAAGTCTGGGACTAGGGTGTCAGCAGGGTTGGTTTCTTCTGAGGACTCTGAGGGAGAATCTGTCCAGGCCTCACTCCTAGCTTCTGGTGGTTTGCTGGCAGTCTTTGGGGTTCCTTGTCTTGTAGATGCACCATCACCTCAACCTGTGCCTTCAGCTTCATAGTACATTACCCCTGTGTGTGTCTGTCTCGGTGTTCAAACTCCCCCTTTTGATAAGGACACTAGTCATTGGATGAGGGTCCACCCTAATGACTTCGTCTTAACTTGATCATCTGCAAAGACCTTATTTCCCAATAAGGTCACCTTCACAGGTACTGGGAGTCAGTAGTTCAACATCATTTTGGGGAGACACCATTCAACCCAGAAGATCCCCTTTTACAGAGGAAGCAACTGAAAGCTCAGGAGGTCTTGCACCTGGAAGGAGACAGAGCTGTGTGTCACCACAGAAAAGACACAGGCAGAGGGAGGTGGGCCCTTGACTGCTCCTCTCTGGCCGTGGGGATGTGTGCACCTGCTGGCTCAGTGCCACCGCGCTCCATTTGGCTCGCTCCAGCATCATTAGTCCCGGCACATCAAGGTGACTTTACATTGTTTACAAGGGCCACTGAAAGTGCAGTCATCCCCCTCCCACACTGTCTTATCAACTCATTTACCTTTCCGAATTCCCCAACATAGACTGCCAGCCAGGAGGGGCGGGCAAGGACCTGCAGTCCAGGAAGGGCCTGCCTCCACTTTATCTGAAAAGAAAAATCTATCTGCTTGGGGATAGACCTAAATACAACACACCAGTGCGGCTAGGCCATTAATCATCTCTGGCAGGGACACAGACCAGGGAGCAGCATTGTGGGCACACTGGCTTCAAACTCAAGGGCGAGGAAGCTTTGGGGACGCTGCTGGGCACATTGCCTCCAGAGGGCATTCCACAGGTGCGTCGGGTGGGGTCACACATGGTCCTCTTCCCATGCTGGTGATATCTTGCATGGGAAGAGGAGGCAGTAAGGGCAGACCAACACCCTTAAATGATTCCCCAAAAGCAGGTACTCCCGCTGAAGTAAACACCCACTCCCTGGTGGAAGCAGAATGCTTTTTGACCAGGAACCCATTTGGTGAGGAACTCTCCACGCCCAGCTGTTTGACACATGGCCATAATACCCCGGGGGATGCTGTATTCTTCTTAGAGGAAGGGAAGCTGTCAGAACAGGGACTTGTGGAATAACAGGAGACCTAAGTCCACAATTCAAAGGCCCTCAGGCCCAGACTCCCCTCTCCCCATTGCCACCATTTCCTTACTCCAAGAGACACGCCCTGCTGCCCAGCCGAGCTGCATGGCAACCCATAAAAACGCTGTCCCAGCTAGGTGTGTTCCTGGCTCCACTGCCTTCCTTCTCTCTCACTTAATTTCTATTCATTCTTCATGGCCCAGCTCAAGTGTGACATCTCACCTGTCCACCACTCCCTGTCCACAGCAGCCCTCACCTCCAGTCACCTCCCATCACCAACAACACATCTCATCTGAGTGTCTGTCACATCTCACATTGCCTTGAGGAGTGTGCTGTCTTCTCACCTGTGTTTGTCTCCAGCGGCCAAAAAAAGCAGTCATAATGGAACAATTGCTGTCATTCATTGAGTGCTGTTGTGTGCTAAGTTCTGTGGAAAGCAGCTGATCTACGTCCCCTTATTTAATCCTTACAAGTACCCTGATGATCAGTAATTCTTTTCTCCAGTTCATCAGCTGGGAAACTGGCAGGCCAAGTGGGCAATGACTTGCCCAGGTTGGACAGTGGGTAAATGGTAGAGTTAGGACCAGCATCTGTCTGTGAAAGCCTGTGCTCACAGCCTTTCTGCTATGGCCCCCACCCAAGTGTGGGGGAGGGGTACATAGTGATACCTCCTCATGGTGTTAGTGAACTAAAGGAATAGGATTTCCACCACGAACACAGCTGGAAGAGAATGGACAAAGAGAGATGGACTTGCACTGGCTGGGTGACCCTGTGGGGTGTTTCCAGAGCTCAGGGCCTATCTGCCATGATTTGGGTCTTTTCCTCTGGCTGAGTAAGAGAAAGATCTTAGAACCCAATGACTGCTGGGAGATTTCCCAATTATTGGATGAACCCCATAGGTAAGAGTTAGATCACCCTAGTCTTTCCTTCAGGATGGGATTTAAAGCAGGCAAAGAGAGGTGAGGAGCAGGAGAAGGACAAGGGTGAAAAGTTTAGGAAGTCTCAGAGCTGGGTGTGGCCAGAGCTCATGCTGGCCATGGATTCTAGCAGCTCTTCCCAGGCCTCAAGTCTTATTCCTTATAAATTGGGAATAGGGAGTCCGATCCCAAATCTGCTTTATAAAATGGGAGGGTTGAAGATACCGGTAAAATCCTGGTCATCAATAAACATGCTATTATTCTGCAGTTTTTCAGATCTATCATTAGTATGCTTTGATCAAAAGCAGGCAGAAACCCACTGTGGCTAATAAGCAGAAATATCATTTTTTGAAATCATATAAAGTAACTCATATTTTAAAAAGGAAAGACTGGCAAGGCACAGTGGCTGAAGCCTGCAATCCCAGCACTTCGGGAGGCTAAGGTGGGCAGATCGCTTGAGGTCAGGAGTTTGAGACCAGCCTGGCCAACATAGTGAAATGCTGTCTCTACTAAAACTACGAAATTAGCCAGGCGTGGTGGCAGCCACCTGTAATCCCAGCTCCTCAGGAGACTGAGGCAGAAGAATCGCTTGAACCTGGGAAGCGGTAGGTGCAGTGAACTGAGATGGCACCAATGCACTCCAGCCTGGGTGACAGAGCAAGGTGTCATCTCAAAAACAAACAAACAACAACGAAAGGAAAGACTGAGGAAATGAGGGTGGCTCTGGGGGTCTGAGAACAGAATGTGGTAGATGGCTTCTTTGGGACACAATCACTGGAATGAATCAGCTCCAAGCAACTACTAACCCTGCTTCCTTCTACTCAAAGGCCAAAAGCCCAGGAAAGACACTGACTGGCTCAGGCTGGGTCACATGACCACAGTGGGTGGTAAGGAGTTTGGAGAGGTTGACAGCTTACCAGGACTCTTCACAATGGGAGAAAAGTAATTCCCCAAAGAGAAACCAGGGTGCTGTCACCTCTCTGAAAGGAAATGGATGCTGGTAGTCAAACTTTAAAAGTAGAAATTGTCCAGCACTCTAAGGAATATGAATTTGCCATACCAAAAAAAAAATCTCTGGGAGTTTTGAGCCTTTTAAGGGATAGAGAGATTGATGGCAGCTCTCTACCATATCTCAGATAAGCTTCTGTTTTTCCTCCTGCCCCAGGATACAAGCTCCATCCAGCCCTGCAGCCAGCCCCTCTCCAGAACTCTGTCCTGTCAGTTCCCCCCCTCCACCACCATTGATTCTCTCCAATGACTCCTTCCACAAAACTTACTGAAATGCTTTAAAATCTGCTCTATTCAAAATCAAAATAAAACAAAACTGCATCGTGTTGGACCCTGCCTTCCCCTCAGCCTACTTCCCTTGATTGTAAAATGTTACCCTCCCTGGACCATGGGTCTTACTTTTAGATTCTTAATAAGTCTTCCTTCTACATGTGGCTGCGTTCATAACCAGGTAACTGCAGTACATGAGGTGTGCTCAAAGCCAGATTCATCATCGTCTTCTATAAACACACGCTTCTGCCTGTGTTCCCTCTTAACTAACAGTACCACCACCCACCTCATTCCCCAAACTGGAAGCCTCCAAGTCACCCTTAACTCCTCCTTCTCCCTCCACATCTGATTAGCCACCAAGTCGGATCACCAGGGTACGGTCAAACTTGAGCTCATTTGTTTACTCCTAGCAGGTGTGGGGTGATATTGTGGTTCTGATGTGCATTTCCCTGATGATCAGTGCTGTTGAACCTCTTTTCATGTATTGTTGGCTATCTGTATATCTTCTTTAGAGAAGTGTCTATTCAAGTCCTTCGCCCATTTTAAAATCAAGTTATTGGCCAGTTCAGGTGGCTCACGCCTGTAATCCTTGCACTTTGGGAGGGCGAGGCAGGCAGATCACCTGAGGTCAGGAGTTTGGGACCAGGCTGGCCAACACGGTGAAACCCTGTCTCTACTAATCATACAAAAACAATTAGCCAGGCATGGTGGCACATGCCTATAATCCCAGCTACTTGGGAGACTGAGGCAGGAGAATCGCTCGAACCCAGGAGGCAGAAGTTGCAGTGAACCACTGCACTCTGGCCTGCCCAACAAAAGCAAAACTCTGTCTCAAAATCAATCAATCGAGTTATTTGTTCTTGTTTTCGCTGAGTTATAGGAGTTTCTTGGGTATTCTGGATCGTAATCTCTTATCAGATATATGCTCTGCAAATAGTTTCTCCCACTCTGTAGGTTACCTTTTCGCTCTGGAGGCAGAGTGACTGTTCTGCTGTGCGGATTTTTAGTTTGATATAGTCCTACATGTCCAATTTTCCTTTTGTTGCCTGTGCTTTTGGTGTCAAATCAAGAAATCATAGGCAACTTTTTCTCCTATGTTTTCTTCTAGGGGATTTACAGTTCCAGATCTTACATTTAAATCTTCAATCCATTTTGAGTTGATTTTTGTGTATAGTTTAAGTATTCAATTTCATTCTTTTTCATATGCAAATCCAGTTTTCCCAACACCAGTTGTTGAAAGGACTATCTTGTCCACGTGTATCCTTGGACCCTTGTGAAAGGTGAGTTGACCATATTTGCATGGGTTTGTTTCTGGGCTATCTATTCTATACCATACTATGGTCTATATGTCTGTTTTTATGCTAATACCGTAACATGCTGTTTAAATTTCTAGAGATTTGTAGTATATTTTGAAATCAGGAAGTGTGATGCCTCCAACTTTGTTCTTCTTGCTCAAGATTTCTTTAGTAATTTGGGGTCTTTTGCGGTTCCGTAGGAATTTTAGATTGTCTCTTCTATTTCTGTAAAAAATGCTATTGATATTTTTGATAGGGATTGCATCAAGTCTGTAGATAGCTATGGATATATGGATATTTTAACAATATTAAGTCTTCCAATCCATGAACACAGGGTTACTTTCCATGTATTGTGTCTTCTTTAATTTCTTTCATCAATGATTTGTACTTTTTTATTTTTTTTGAGACGGAGTCTATCTCTTTCATCCAGGCTGGAGTGCAGTGGCATGATCTCAGTTCACTGCAACCTCTGCCTTCCGGGCTCAGCAATTCTCCTGCCTCAGCCTCCTGAGCAGCTGGGATTACAGGCTTGCACCACCAAACTCGGCTAATTTTTATATTTTTAGTAGAAATGGGGTTTCACCGAGTTGGCCAGGCTGGTCTTGAATTCCTGGTCTCAAGTGATCTGCCCGCCTTGGCCTCCCAAAGTGCTGGGATTACAGGTGTGAGCCACTGCACCAGGCCAATGATCTGTACTTTTCAGTGTGCAGGTCTTTCACCTCCTTGGCTAAGTTTATTCATAATTATCTTATTCTTTTTGAAGCTATTGTAAATGGGATTGTTCTCTTAATTTCCTTTTCAGATAGTTTGTTGTTAGGATATAGAATCACTACTGATTAGACCAGGCATGGCAGCTCTGGTCTATAATCCCAGCATTTTGGAAGGCTGAGGAAGGCAGATTCCCTGAGTCCCAGAGTTTGAGACCAGCTTGGGCAACATAGCCAAACCCTGACTCTACAAACTACAAAAAATTAGCCAGGTGTGGTGGCATACACCTGTTGTCCCAGCTACTTGGGAGGCTGAAGTGGGAGGATTGCTTGAGTCTGGGAAGCAGAGGTTGCAGTAGCTGAGATTGCGCCACTGCACTCCAGCCTGGATGATCCAGCAAGACCTTGTTGAAAAAAAAAGAAGAAAGGCGAGAAGGCAGGAAGGCAGGAAGGAAAGCAGGAAGGAAGGAAGGAAAGAAAGGGGAAGAAAGGAAGGAAGGAAAGAAAGGGGAAGAAAGAAAGGAAGAAAAGGAGGAGGAGAAAGGGAAGGAGGGAAGGGAGGGAGGGAGGGAGGGAGGGACGGAAGGAGGAAGGAAGGAAAAGAAAGAAAAGAAATGCAACTGATTTCTGTTTGTTAATTTTGTGTCTTGCAACTTTATTTATTAGTTCTAACAGATTTGGGAGTTTTCTGTATATAATATTATGTCATCTGCAGAGATAATTTTGCTTCTTCCTTTATGATTTCTATGCCTTTTGTCTCTTTTACTTGCCTAACTGCTCTGGTTAGGACTTCCAGTACTATGTTGAGCCAAGTGGTGAGAGTAGGCATCCTTGCCTTGTTAATTTTCTTGTTTAAAATATCCAGTGGCTCTCCATTTTCCATAGGATAAAATCCAAGTCCTTTGCTTTTCATAATTCAGCTCTAACTCATAGTCCTGGTCACATCTCTCACCGCCCCCTGGCACATGGAACTGTCTCCCCTACACCATTGCATTCTCTTTCATCCGTCTGCTTGAATTACACCATCAGCATTCAAAACCCAGCTCCAGTGTCGCCTCCTCTAGGAGCCTTTCCCCACTTCAGCCACTCCTTCCCCTGAACTCCTACGGGACTGTGGGACACACTCTCCTAGAACACATATCACACAGTACTGTAAAGATTTCTTCACATGTTGGTCTCCATTCCTGGGATGTAGCTCCTGGAAAAAGAAGACTTGCTTTTTTCTTGTTTTTATCACCCTCTGTTCCACTACTAGCCAGTGCCTATCTCAGCTCCTGACATTCACTAGGTGATCTACAAATGTTTGTTGAATGAATGAATGAATGAAAACAAATTAGGAAACATAAAGTAAGTAGGGTAAGAGATCAACATAGGATGAGTGAGAAATGGTCTGCAGGGTGTTTGATGAGAAGGCTGCGCACTGCACAACTCCAGGAGGCACCGTTCATGTGGTAGTATGCATGGATTTCCTAGAATAGAGCAGATCACAACATGGGCAGATGTGTGCAGCGGCCCCATAAAAAGAACTGACTTAGGAAGGGATAGACCCCCTTCCAGGAGAAAAAGTACCAGCCACTAGTTAATATTTGAGTAGAAAGACGCTTTTGGGGAAGAGAACATAGATGAAAATGATGAAAGAGGAGTTTGAGCAAATGCAGGAGACATCACCGATGGCCTTGTAGTCTTCCAGTTTTCCTGGCTGGCTGAGCCAATTACTGTGGATGCTAAAAATGCGGTTGTTTCCCCAGCTTCCCTCACAGTCAGAGGTTCGCATGTGTCCCAGTCCAACAATGAGACTTAAGGGGAAGTTCGCTTGGGTAGAAGGGGAAGGCATTTGGGCAATGTTTTCCTCCATGATAGAAAGAGAGACAGACCAGGCAAAGAGGTGCAGAGGTCATTGAGCAACCATAAAAAAGAAACTTGGAGAGGAAAAGCCAACATGCTAAGGACGGCAGAGCACAAGAATGGAATAGGTGTGGGACCTGGCTCACTGGTGACCTGCTGGACCAAGACAGCAACCCTGGAACCGCCTACTCCTGGCTGTAGAAGATGATGCACGCTTGTATTGCTTAAATCACGACTTGCTTTTCATAGTCTCTGTTACTTGCATCTCAAAGCATTCTAACTGATATGTTGGGTGTGGTGATACACATGGCAATGCAAGCCTGGACCCAGACAATCAATATAAACTGCATGTAAACCAGTGGAAGAGCCCTGACACCCCACAGGTTAAGAATCCCTAAAATGCAGCCAGGCAAAGTGGCTCGCACCTGTAATCCCAGCACTTTGGGAGGCCAAGGTGGGCGGATCACCTGAATCCAGGAATTTGAGACTAGCCTGGTCAACATGGTGAAACTCCATCTCTACTAAAAATACAAAAATTAGCTGGGCATGGTGGCACATGCCTATAAGCCTAGCTGCTTGGGAGGCTGAAGCAGGAGAATCGGTTGAACCTGTGAGCAGGAGGTTGCAGTGAGCCGAGATTGCGCCAGTGCACTCCAGCCTGGGTGACAGAGATTCCATTTCAAAAAAAAAAAAAAAATCCCTAAAATGCAAACATTGGTAGAATAATGTCAATGGGGTGAATTCCATAATTCCATTTTACACTTTCAGTTATTTCATTTCTCTCCTTAATAGTTGGTACCATGCCCCCAACCTTTTTTGGGGGGACAGAATTCTGCTCCGTTCCCCAGGCTTGAGTGCAGTGCCAGGATCTCAGCTCACTGCAACCTCCACCTCCCAAGTTCAAGCAATTCTTGTGCCTCAGCCTCCCAAGTAGCTGGGATTATAGGCATGTGCCACCATATCCAGCTAATTTTTGTATTTTTAGAAGAGACGGGGTTTCCTCATGTTGGCCAGGCTGGTCTTGAACTCCTGACCTCAAGTAATCCACCTACCTTGGCCTCCCAAAGTGCTGGGATTACAGGCGTGAGCCACCATGCCAGCTACCATCTTCCTTTAACCCCAAGCCCCACTTCCAAAAAAATACTGTCAGTCTTTGGGCTAGAAGAAAACCTGCCCATTTCTGCAGCACTTTACAAAATGATTCCTCATTGTTTCAGTCACAGTAGCCCCTGGGCTATGGGACAGGGTGAGGAAACAGCCCAGGGACAAGTGGCAGCAATGAAGACATCCTTTCTCTCTGAATTGGTTGGGCTGCAGGAGAGAGTTTCCTGGGGAGCTTCTCTTGCACCTGAGCACTTGTTATTTGCCAGGCACTGTTCTAAGTACTTTACACGTGTTCACTCATCTGATCCTCATAGCAGCCCCTGAAATAGAGATACCATTATCATCCCATTCTACAGATTAAGAAACTGAGGCACTGGTAGCTCCCATAGCATTTCTACCTTGAAAGAGGCAGAGCTGGGATAGAAACCAAGTCAGTCCAGCTCCAGACCTACGTTTCCCCCCACAACCTGCTCTGTGATGGCGGCAACTCCTTTCCAGTGTTATAGTTATTAATCTGTGCCCCTCCGGGAAGAACCCTGGAGTTGGAAGCAGCAGACAGCCCTCTGTCTTGGTTTGCTTGCATGTAAGGACTCTGCTGCCCTTCTGTTGGCTAAACTCAAAGATGCAAATTTTCTAATTGGGCTTCCCTCCCAGCACTGACACACGGGAATGGGGGTAAAGGTGTCACCGTCTACCGCCTCAAGGACTACAGGAGGCCGACTTAATACATAACTTGGAACTCCATAATCTTACCCCATAGATTGCTTGGTATTTGCCTTCAGTAGATTCAGAGGTAATTAAATTACCGTGCAAGCAGCTTGCAAGTCTGAGGAAAAGACTTAAACTCAAAGTAAAGCCTTACTAATTCAGACAAACGGGGGAGGGATGAAGGAAAACAAGAAGGAACTGTAGCTTTCCTTTGAAAAGAAACACATTTTTTACATTTCTAGTACTCAGAGTAAATCACACTAAACATTAATAGCAGCCAAATGGAGTTCTTGCTGAGTTTGGATGAATGAATAAATAAAACTAATTTTAATTAGCATATTCCTTATATACAAATACCTTCTATTAATATACTTTAGAAAGCTTGTTGTTTGAAGGTTAAACATTCATTCATACATCCAACAGGCCGCGTGGAGTATCATCACGGAGAATCTACAATGCGCTGCTGTGTGCTTTCTGTGAGAAGCTAAAGATAAGGAGATCAACAAGATTCAGACAACATCCTGGAAGAATCTGCAGACTAAGAAAAGACATATGCACAAATAAATGACGGTACAATAGGCTAGGCTTTATTAGGAATATACAGACAGTGTGGTGAGTGACTATACTTATGGAGCAACTGATTCTCTCAGAGGAGGTAAAGGAAGGATTCACTGGGAAGGTAATCTTTGAGCTGGGTTTTGAAGGATGAATAAGAGTCTGCCAGGAAGAGAAAAAGAGGAAATCCAGGGCAGCCACAAGACACGGGCCAGAGTCATTCAGAGGTCCAGTGATGACGCTCTGAGGTGGCTAATCGTCATTCGTAGGAGCTACAGCTCAAGTGTCACAAAATGTGAATTGTTAAATAGAAGCTTTTACTTTGATAATATAATGCAGAAAACATTTTAAGTACAGAAACACTTTAATACAGAAAAGCGCAAAAGGGAATAAATGTTCATGTACTTGCCACCAGCATGAACGAATGTTATCCTTAAGTCATTAGCTACCAATTATTTTTTAAAAAGTAATAAAACTTTGTGTACCAGTGCAGTGGCTCATGCCTGTAATCCCAGCACTTTCGGAGGCTGAGGTGGGAGGATTACTTGAGGCCAGCAGGTTGAGGCTGCATGAGCCAAGATCGTGCCATCACACTCCAGCCTGGGTGACAAAGCAAAACCTTATCTGAAAACAAAAACTAAAACAAAATCGTTGCATCGTTAAGACACCGATGCTGCTCCTCTGGTGTTCTGTCACTTTCTCTAGAGCCCCCTTTCTGACTGCCCTCTCGGAAGCAGACCCCTCTCCTTTCCTCTCTGTCAGAGGCCTCTGCTTTTTCCTCACGGTGTCTCCCACTGTGTGAGGTCACCGTATTGGCTTGTTTATGTGTCCTGTACCGTAAGGTCATCTCCATAGAAGAGATGCCTGGACGCTCTTAGTCACTGTGGGCTCCTCCATGCCTGCTGCATATTTGGTACTGATTCAATATGTGTAGAAGAAAGGAAGGAGGCTGGGCACAGTGGCTCATGCCTGTAATCCCAGCACTTTGGGAGGCCGAGGCAGGTGGATCACCTGAGGTCAGGCGTTCGAGACCAGCCTGTCCAACATGGTGAAACCCCGTCTCTACTAAAAATACAAAAATTAGCCGGTATGGTGGTGGGCACCTATAATCCCAGCTACATGGGAGGCTGAGGCGGGAGAATTGCTTGAACCCAGGGGCGGAGGTTGCAGTGAGCCGAGATGGCGCCATTGTACTCCAGTCTGGGCAACGAGAGCAAAACTCTGTCTCAAAAAAAAACAAAGTGGGGAGGAAGGAAAGGAAGGAGGGAGGGAAGAAGGGAGAGCTGGAGCTTGTGGGTTAGTAGGAACTCTCCTAGGAGGCAGAAACAGAATCTCCAAATGAAGGGACTGTGGCAGAAGAGACAACAATTCCACTGAATTCCACAATACATGTTGGGCCTCTCCGAGGTGCAGGGCTCCGTGAGAGGCACAGGGCAGGCTCATGCCCTCCAGGATCTTACCCTCAAGGAGTAACTGAGGCTCCTACAAGCTCAGCCATAGCCGGCCCTGGGATGGGAATGATTCGGAGAGTGTTGGCAGGTTTGGGAAGTCCAGGTCAGGCTCCTAGGGCCAGAGAGCAGGGTGTCAAAGCCTTTGTCAGTCACCATGGATTCAGAGGTGGGTAGTCTGGTGGCAGGTCTGGCCTGGGCCTGAAACTTCACATTGTAACCAAGGAGACCAAGCAAGGTGAAAATGTTACAGGCAAATAGAAGAAATTGACATTCAGGGAAGGTGACAAGTTACATATTAAACCACAGAGTGGGAAAGGGCAGAACCTCCTCCATAGCATAGCCCACAAGCCCTGCCTTTGTGCTCAGCATGGAGAAGGAAGTCTCTCCCTTTCAGATGTTAGCGCTTCCCTTCCTGGTATTTCTTGGAGGAGGCTTTGGGCTGGGGGTGTGAGGACTTGGCAGTCAGTAGAAGGTGATTCAGGAAGAGGAGTGAGCCCTGGCCCATTCTTCTGATAACTTCCCTTTCCTGATCACCTCACTGATACCATTCATTGAATAAATGTTTACTGAGCATCTGCTGTGAGTCAGGCATTGAGCTAAGGGCCAGGAATACAGAGATGAATAAACCACTCTCACTGTTCTTAAGAAGACAAATACGTAAAAGACAAAATAGACTACAGCACAGTAAAGGCTAAGGCAGAGGCAGGACCAAATGCTGTGGGTGGTCAGGGGATTTGTCTGGAATTGTTGAAAGAGAATGTATGAGGAGGTGGGGTATTTGAGCTGGGATTTGAAGGCTGTAGAGGAGCTTGCCAGGCATAGAGATGGGTAAGAGTCATTTTCTGGGTAGATATTTTAAAAGCATAAACGGCCCTGGGGATGGACAGAAAAGGAGTGGGGAGGGGGAGGAAGTAGCAGGAACTAGTCCCTGGGCCTAAGATGCTCCATCTTGCCTGGACGTTGCCTGGCAGGTTCCTTCCCATTCAGAGCTCAGCTTCACCGCCACCTCTTCAGAGCTACCTAACAGCCCACGTGTTTGTGTGGCTTTGGGGAGGCCAGAGTCAGGGTGCCCCCTATTTATGTCTAGATCCATAAACGACACTTGGGGGAAGTCAGAGCCTGATTTTTATTGGTAAATTAGTGGCCTGTGAACTATCATTGTGAAGAGGTCTCATGTGAGATTTTCTTTTTTTAAATTTTTTTGAGACAGCGTCTCACTCTGTCACCCAGGCTGGAGTGCAGTGGCACCATCATGGCTCATGGCAGCCTCAACCTCCTGGGCTCAGGTGATCCTCCTACCTCAGCCTCCCAGGTAGCTGGGACTACAGGCTCAAGCCACCTCGCACGGCTAATTTTTTGTATTTTTAGGTATAGACTGGGTTTCACCATGTTGGCCAGGCTGGTTGACAGCCTAACCATGTCCCCGCAAACACCGATGTCTCTTTTCTTTTCTGCGTGTTTTCTCTGCTGTTACTGGAGCTTGCTCTGCCCAAAGCAGGTACAACCAGGAGAGTTAAGGCCCCCGGGGCAAGCCTCAGCCAGTGGGGATGTGAGTCAGTAGCGGAATGGCCCAGGCTCCCGGTTCTTTGGTAAAAAGACTCTGAAGTTTACTCTATGCTCGGCCCAGCGGCCCACAGCAGCAACACGCCCCTTAGCACATCTTTAGCTGTCTTTCCTCACTCCCCTGTTTTACTTTTCCTACCTCCTCACTGTGCTTCCTGAAATCATCTCCCAAATAGAACATCTGTACCAAAGAGTTTGTCTCAGGGTCTGCCAACTAAGACCACAGGAAACCAAACTAAGACAATAACTGGCCTAGCAAAAATGTTTGGAAAATATTCTCTCTCCCTTGCATGCACAGAGTTTAAGAATCTAGCGGGATCTATGGGCTTTACTCACAGGGTGAGGCTCGAAGCCAAACCCTACATGGTTCAATAACCAGCCAACAGTGAATTCTGGAAAATTCTGGCTGCCAGTGGGCCATACAGTAATAAGAATCTCGCCTCTGGAATCTTGGTGTTTGCCTGCATGGACCCTCCAAGCAAAGTACACTTGGAGTACCTAAAAGAACAGAAAGGTGGGACTCCTCTGAGCCTCCAAAACAGGCTGTGTGACTGGTTTTGTGCTTGCCTTCCAGTAGCTTAGTTCACAAATTTCTCTATGAGGACATAGTTTGGTCTGTGACTTGCTCCTTCTTTTTTTTGAGACGGAATTTTTTGCTCTCGTTGCCCAGGCTGGAGTGCAATGGCACAATCTTGGCTCACTGCAACCTCCGACCCCCAGGTTCAAGCAATTCTCCTGCCTCAGCCACCCAAGTAGCTCGGATTACAGGCATGTGCCACCATGTCCGGCTAATTTTTTGTATTTTTAGTAGAGACGGGGTTTCACCATGTTGACCAGGATGGTCTCGATCTCTTGACCTCGTGATCCACCCGCCTCGGCCTCCCAAAGTGCTGGGATTACAGGCGTGAGCCACCGCGCCCAGCCAACTTGCTCCTTTTATAACATGATTATAAGAGGTTGTAGGGAAGTAGCTAATCCTCCTTCTCTTCAAACTCCTCGAACTCCTCAGCTGTGAGATTTCCAGCCTGAGACCCTGGTGGATAATAACACCCTGAACCAAGGAAGAGATGGGGGCTCCCTCCCTGCAGTGAGCTCCAGTGCCAGCCTGACCTTCGGGGCTGAGTCACAGCTACAGACCTTTTTCTCCCAAGCCACCTTGTGTTGTACTTCCTAGGAAACAGCCTGGACCAAACGCAAGGGCAGGAGAGAAGAAACCTGCGTCTTCTGTCTCTGAAGGTGCCCCCTTCTCTTGGCACGTATTTCCCCCTTTGGCTGAGTCTTTGTTAGAGGAACCAACTCTCTAGCTGTGAAGTACAGGAAAAATATAAAGTCATAAGATGGACTGGTCAGAAACCTTAGCCTCTTCTTGGAAATGCGTCTAAAGCTGTCTTTGGCTTACACTGTGTGACTATTCTTGAACTGTTTATGTGCCTGGCTGAGGCGACCCCTACATGTGCACTGGATCCCCCAGTATACCTTGCCCAGCCAAAGTCATTGCTCAAGTAATTCTTCCCTTCTCTCTGCATCACTGATTTCTCCCTTCTCATGCCATCTCAATCATCATAGCAAACATGCTGTTATTTCTCCAGTTTGTTTGCTTGTTTGTTTGTTTGCAGGGGTAGTGGGAGGAGACAGGGTCTCACTGTGTTGCCCAGGCTGGAGTGCTGTGGTGTGATCACGGCTCACTGCAGCCTTGAACACCTGGGCTCAAGCAATCCTCCCACCCACATAACTTGCTCACTGACTTCCCGAGTAACTGGAACTACAGGTGTGCACTCCCACACTTGGCTAATTTTCATGTTTTTTTGTAGAGATGGCATCTCACTAGATTGCCCAACTAGCCTCCAACTCCTGTCCTCAAGCCATTCTCCTGCCTCAGCCTCCCAAAACGTTGAGATTGCAGGCATGAGCCACCATACCTGGCCTGTTTCTCCCATTGTATAAAGTTCTGACCTCTCCCATGCAGCTTCTGCCCCCTCTTCTTTGCCTACTTTATTGCAAAACTTCTTGGAAGATTTGGCCATACTCACTGTCTCCAATTTGTCTTCTGACAATCTCGTGTACATAACAGGATTTCCTTCCTACCATGACACCAAACGGCTGTTATCAGAATCACCCATGGCCTCCACATCACTAAATCCCATGGTCAGTTGCCCATCCTAACCTAATTGGACCTTTCTGCAACACACCTGCCATAGCTGATCACTCCTTCCTGGATGTCACACGCTTCTCATTCTCCTGCTCCACCTCCGGAGGCTCCCTCCTTATCTCCTTCTCCTCATCTCCTGAGCATGTAAGTGCTGGAGAAGTCTGGAGATTAGTCCCAAGCCTTACTTCTTCTCTACCTACTTGTATTCTCCTATCTCCTCCGGGGTTATAGCTTTAAATCCTCGCTATTGGCTGAGGCTCCTAAACTTACATTCCCAACCCAGTTCTTTTTTTTTTTTTTTTTTTTGAGACAGAGTCTTGCTCTGTTGCCCAGGTTGGGGTGCAGTGGCACAATCTCGGCTCACTGCAACCTCTGCCTCTCGGGTTCAAGCAATTCTCTGCCTCAGCCTCCAGAGTAGCTGTGATCACAGGCACGCGCCACTACGTCCAGCTAATGTTTGTATTTTTAGTAGAGACAGGGTTTCACCATCTTGGCCAGGCTAGTCTTGAACTCCTGACCTCGTGATCCACCACCTCATCCTCCCAAGGTGCTGGGATTACAGGCATGAGCCACCACACCTCGCCAGTTCTCTTCCTCAAATTGCATATTTTTATATACAATCATATGATTCCACTTGAATGTCTAATAGAAATTTCAAATTATGTCCAAGTTTGAGCTTCTGCTATCCCCATTCCTGCCTCCCTGAAACCTGCTGTCCTCATCTTAGTCAATGGTTTTTCAGTCTTCCAATTGCTCAGGCCAAAACCCTTGGAGTATCTTTGACTCCCCTCATTCTCACCCCATATCCAATCCTTTCAGCTCATTCTTAGCGCTTCCTCTTTTGCACACTGGTACAAACTCTTTCCTGCCTAGATTACTGCCTTCTAACGAGGCCGCTTGCTTCCTCCATTGTCCTCCGTCTTGCTAGTCACCGTATAGTGACCAGAATGAACCTGCTGAATTGGAAGTTGGTTGTGTCACTGCTCTGCTTCAAACCCTCCAAGGGCTTCCCATTTCATGTAGAGTAAAAGCTGAAGTCCTTCCAGGGAGCCCCAAGGTCCTCCATATGTTGTCCCCATTTATGTTTGTTTGGTTTTTTTAGACAATAAGATAGAGTCTCACTCTGTCGCCTAGGCTGGAGTGCAGTGGTACGATCACTGCTCACTGCAACCTCTGCCTCCTGGGTCCAAGTGATTGTTGTGCCTCAGCCTCTCAAATAGCTGTGATTACAGGTGCACACCACCACACATGGTTAATTTTTTTTTTTTTTTTTGGTAATTTTATAGAGACAGGGTTTTGCCATGTTGATCAGGCTGCTCTCGAACCCCTGACCTCAAGTGATCCACCCACCTCAGCCTCCCAAACTGCTGGGGTTAAAGGTGTGAGGCACCATGCCTGGCCTTCTCTGACCTATATGCTCTCATCATTCATCTACTGTAGACACACTGGCCTCCTTCCTCTTCCTTCAACACACTGGCTGTGCCCCTGCCTCATGCCTTTGGCATTTGCCATTCCCTGCACCTAGAATGTTCTTCCCCCAGAAACCCACATAATTGGTTCACTCACCTCCATCAGGCCTTCATGCCTATGGGAGCTTCCCAGTGAGACTTTACCTACATATCCTATGCAGAATTATAACTCATTCCTCTAAATATTTCTCTTTGTCTTTCTTATTTTCCCTAACACTTTTCATTTTGTAACACACTATATATTTTACTTAATTATCTGTTTATTACTGTATCCCCAGCCCCTAAACAATGTCTGAAACATAATAGAAATTCAATAAATATTGTTCAGAAAATGCATGAATTCTAATCCTGGATCAGAACAAAGTGACAGTTCTAGAGATTCAAAAAAGAATATTAGGCAACGTGAACAGGCTAATACCTGTAATCACAACACTTTGGGAGGCTGAGGCAGGAGGATCACTTGAGTACAGGAGTTTGAGAACAGCCTGGGCAGCAAGGCAAGACCCCGTCTCTACAAAAAATTTTAAAAAGCAAAAATGCACTGGGCATAAGGTGGCATGTTCCTGTAGTCCCAGCTACCTGGGAGGGTGGTGCAGGAGGATCAGTTGAGCCCAAGAAGCTGAGGCTGCAGTGAGCCATGATTACACCACTGCATTCTGCATTCCAGCATGAGCAACAGAGTGAGACCCTGTCTCAAAAAAAAAAATATTGGTTATGATCTGCTTCTCCCTATGATAAACTAGCTTGTATTCGACCAATGTTCCCACCGAGAATCAACAGAAAAGCTGGATGAAACACAAAACTGCTGGAGGGTAAGGAAAGCTCCCTACTAGAGCCTTTGGAAGACTACAGCCTCAGAGGAAGAGACATCAAGGGTAGGCCAAGCCTTAATAAGTCTAAACCCACTTTTAGCCATCTTAATCCTTGACCGCACTGAGGTGGTGAGGTGGTCTGCCCGATCTACCTGCCTTCCAGAGGAAAGAGTGAACCTTTCTGGAGGGAGATAACCCTGTTCGCTCCCTCTATGACCATTCTTATGCAAATATGGCATTCAATAAACTCTTCTGGCACACAAAAGAGGACAAAGCCAACAGAAACAGACCTATTGATGACAGAGATATTTGCATGGTTAGGCATGAACTTTTAAATATATATAATGAAAATCTTCCAGAAAATAACTGACAAGATGGAGAAGTTCATCTCAGAATTGGAATTTATTAATTCTACCATTGAATAATACAATAACAAGAATTCAATACCTGGATTTAACAGCATATCAGACAAAAATGAAGAGAGGATTATTTTACTGGTAGATGGATCAATTGGAAAAAAAATCAGACTAAAACACAAAGAAAAAATCATGCAAAATACAAAAAGAGAGCAAAGATGCAGGAGAAATGGTGCAAAGTTCTCAAATATGTGTATCTGGAGTCCTAGAAGTGGAGAAGAGAGATGATTAGTAGAAGCAATAGTTAAAGAAACGAAGACCAGGGATTTTCCAAATTGATGAATGACGTCAAACCAAATATTCAAGAAGCACTGCAAACCCCAAGAAGGATAAATACAAAAGAAATCTCATCCAACCACACCCTAGTAAAACTTCTGAAAATTAAAGACAAAGGGATCTTAAAAGCAGCCATAGTAAAAAAAAATTTTTTTAAATCACCCTAAAAAGAGCAACAATAAGTCTGAAAGCTGACTTCTGAACATAAATGATAGAAACCAGAAGGCAAGAAACAGTATCTTCAAAGTGCTTAAAGAAAAGAGAATCCTCAGTGGAAATATACTTCAAAAGTAAAAGTAACGGGATGACATTTTCAGAGAAACATAAAAGAATATTCCATTGTGACGGGACCCACATTAAAAGGAATACTAAAGGGCTCTTCTCAGGCAGGACGAAAATGATCCCATATGCAAACATGACAATACAGGAAATAATTATGAAAAATGAAAAGGGTGTATATATGGATAAGTCTAAAAGAATACTGAATATAATAAACAACAGTAGCTGATAAAACAAGCAGACAAAAACCCAGCAAGGATGCAGAAGCTCTGCCAACATGATTAACAAACTTTAACTCATTGGCATACATTGAGCATTTCATCCATCAACTTCGGAATACACACCCTTTTCAAAATACACATGAAATATTTACCAGAATTGATCTTGTGATAAACTGTAAAAGCAACTCTCAACAAATTTAAAAAGACTAAAGCAATTCAGAACATTTTCTCTGATCAGAGTGTAATTAAGCTAGAAATCAATAACACAAGGATAACTAGACAATCGCTGTGTGTTTAGAAATTAAGTAAAACATGACTAACAGCCAATAAGTAAAAGAAGAAATTGCCATGGAAGTTAGAAAACATTGCTAATTGAATGATTATAAAATATCATCTCTCAAAAATTATGAGGTAAATTTAAAAATGTGTTTAGAGGGAAACGTATATTCCTAATTGTATATATTATAAAACAAGAAAGCCTGAAAGCAAATGACCTTAATAATGCATCTGAATGGCAATGATGGACACTGGGGGCTACTAGAGTGGGGAGGGAGGGATGTGGACAAGGGTTAGAAAAAGTAACTATGGGTGCTACGCTCAGTTCCTGGGTGACAGTATAAGTCATACCCAAAACCTTAGCATCATGCAATAGACCCAGGTAACAAAACTGCACATGTACCCCTGATTCTAAAATAAAAGGTGAAATTATTTGTTTAAAAATGCATCTCAAAAATTTAAAAATCAACAGAGAATAAAGTCCAAAGAAAGGCAGGCAGGGAGGCAGGCAGACAGGCAGGAGGGAATGGAGGAAGAGAGGGAGGGAGGGAGGGAAGGAGGGAGGGAGGGAGGGGACGGGAAGAATATAATGGATATTAGGGTAGAAACTATTTAAATAGAAAATAAGTGTATATAAGAGGAAAATAACAAGCTGAAAATCGGTTCTCAGAAAAGACTAAGAAGACTTCATAATCCTTAGCAGTAGAATCACCAACAAACAATATCAGGAATGAAAAGAGAAACATGGTTACAGAGCCTACAAACTTAAAAAAAAAAAAAAGATGAGACTGCCATAACTTGTGCAGGTACAGTTTAAAATGTCAATGAAATGAACACATTTCTTTAAAAACCTTAAAATGGACATTTGAAAAAATAGAAAATCTGAATAGTTCTCTTTATATATTAAAATATTTAAATCTGTAATTTACATCCCAGATGGCTTCATTGGTAAATGCTTCCAAACATTTAGGGAAGAAAATGGCACCCAAACTTCCAGAGAATAGAAAAAGAGAGAACACTTCCCAACTTGTTATTGTGGGGAGTATAACCTGGCCAAAATAATCATATATAAAATATGGTAAGGAAATTACAGAAAAGGAAAAATATAGGCCCATATCCCTCACAAATATAAATGCTAGCCAATCAAACCTAGAGTATATAAAAAGGAAACACTAGCCAATCAAACCCAGAGTTATATAAAAAGGAAAATATGTCACAACTACTTAGGGCTATTATAAGAAAGCAAGCTTTTTAATAATTCAAAAATCAACATAATTCACTATATTTGCAGAAAAGACAGAAACATATGATTTTTTAACAGATGCAGAAAAAATTTTTGATGAATTTCATAACCCATGATTTTAAAACAACTCTTACTAAACGAAGGATAAATTAGAACTTCATTACTTTAAAAATGGCTGTTCATGAAAAACCCACAATAAACCTCACTTTCACAATAATTATAAATTATGAAAAGCCTTCTTTTCCCCTAACCATGAAATTGAGAATGAGACAAAGATGTCCACAAATATCACTTCTGTTGAACATTGTGCTGGGATGCTAGCCAAAGCAGTTAGGCAAAGAAAAGAAATTAAAAGTTTAAGAATTGGAAATGAGGAAATAAAATAGTCACTATTTGCAAGCAGCATAGTTGTCTAGGTGGAAAATTTGTAAAAAATAAATAATTAGAATTAATAAGTGAACTTAGTAAAAGCCCTGGATATATGTTAAAACACAAAAAACAATTAGACCCTTATGTACCAGAACCAAACAATTAGCAAATATTATTTTTAAAAAGATACAATTTACAATAGCATTTTAGAAATCTCATACCTAAAAATATATAACACAAGATGTGCAATAATCCTTACATAAAAATTATGAAAAGTTACTGAGAGAAAATAAAACACAAATAAGTGAAGGGATATACAATGTTCATGAACTGTAAGACTCAATATTGTAAAGAGGTAAATTGTTCATGAATTGATCTATATATTCAATGTAATCCTAATCAAATCCCCAGCAGTTTTTTAGAGAAATTAACAAGTTGATTCTAAAATTTATATGGAAATTCAAAGGCTTAATAAAAAACAGGTAATCTTGAAGTAGAAAAACAAAACTTGAGGGCAGATGGTAAGGATGTATAAAGCTCTAATTCAAACAGTATGATGTTGGTGCAAAGATAGAAAACTAGATCTATGGAACAGAACAGAGAAACAGACCCACACACATTGGGTTATTTGACTTATAATTGTGGCCCTGCAGTGAAATGGGAAACAATTGCCTTTTCAATATATGGAACTGGGTCAATCAGATATTCATTCACAGAAATAATTTCCAGGTTGAATAACTAAATGTGAAAGGTAAAAAGTAAAACTCTTTCAGGAAAACATAGAGAAATATTTCAATTATCTTTGGATAGGCAAAGATGTCTTAAATGGGTCATAGGAAGCACTAATGTAAAGGAAAATATTGATAAATTGGCATTAAAATTAAGAGTTTCCATTCATCAAAAGACACCCACAAGAGGGCAAAAAATGCAACCACAGGTTGGAAGAGTATATTTGCAAAACTTATCTCTGACAAAGAGTAGATGAAAACTCACACCAATAAGTAAGGAAAAAATATAACCAACCAAATTTTAAAATAAGGAACAGGCTTAAATAAGTATTTCACAAAAAAATTCAGATGGCCAATAAGCACATAAAAAGATGCTCAATGTGAGTTGTCATCAGGGAAATACAAATTAACCACAATGAGATACTATTCCACATCTACCAGAATGCTAAAATTAAAATTCATCAAGCTATGTACATGTGGTTTGTACATTTTCTGTATGCAGATTTCCAAGAAATTAACTTCAGAAATACCTACATATTACTTTTGATTTTTTGTTACTTTTGTCAACTGTATTAAGGCATAATTTACATATAGTAAAATGCATCCATTCTAAGAGTACAGCTTAATGGATCTAGACCAGGGATCAGCAAACTATGGCCCTTGAGACAAATCCAGCCATACCCATTTGTTTACATATTGTTATGGCTGTTTTCATGCTACAATGACAAAATTAAGTAGTTGCAACAGAGATTACATGGTTCTCTAAAATACTAACACGTGGTTTATTACACAATCAAGATATGGAATGTTTCCATTGCCCCCAAAAGCTTCTTGTGCCCTTTTGCCCAGATCTACTTCTAGCCCCAGACAACCACTTTGTGATATTCTAGATTAGTTTTGCCTTTCCTGGAATTTTATATAAATGTAATCATAGAGTATAGACTTTTCTGGCCCAACTTAATTCATTTAGCATGATGTTTGTGAGATTTGTTCATGCTGTTGTGTGTCTGTAGTTCAGTCCTTTTTATTGTTGAGCGTTATTACAAGATATTGTCATATCATAATAACAATTACCATTCACTCACTGGTTGGTGGGCATTTGGGATTGTTTCTAGTTTTCAGCTATTACAAATAAAGCTGCTACAAACACATACAAATCTTTGCATGGACATATGTGCTCATTTATCTTGAGTGAATAAAAGTGGAATTATAAAAAACTACATTTTCTTAATGGCTGAGTTGTAAACATATGTTTATACGTATAGTAAATGTATGTTTAACTTTACAAGAAACTAGCAAACCATTTTCCAAAGTGGTTGACCATTTTGCATTCCTACCAGCAATGTATGCAAGTTTTAATTGTGTCAAATCCTCATCAATACTTGGTATTAGCAATCTTTTCAATTTTAGCTGTTCTACTGAATAGGATCTTGTGGTTTCGACCTGTATTTTCCTAACAATTAATAATATGCTTTATTGTGTGCCTACCAGCCATTTGTATATCTTTTTTGTCTCTTCAAATCTCTTTTCCATTTTTAAATCAGATTGTGTTTCTTATTGAGCTGTAAGACTTTTTTTATGTATTCTTGTATAAGTTAGGGTGCATGTGCATGTACTTGTGCGTGCATGTATGTGTGTGTGTGTGTGTGTTTGTGTGTGTGTGTGTTGAGGGAGAGTACATTTTTCTTGCAAGACACAGCTTGAATTTTCATTTTCTTAATGGTGTCTGTATTCGTTTCCTATTGATGCTGTGACAAATCGCCACAAATTTACTGACTAAAAGCAACATGAATTTATTATTTTATAGTTCTGGAGGTCGGAAGTCAATTCATGGAGCTAAAATTAGGTGTTGGCAGGATAGTGTTCCTTCTGGAGGCTCAAGGGGAAAATTCATTTCCTTGCCTTTTCTAGCTTCTAGAGGATTTCTGCGTTTTTTTGGCTGGTAGCCCTGCATCACTCCAACCTCTGATTCTGTCATCACATCTACTCTGACCCTCCTCCCTCCCTCCTTAAAAGGACCCTTGTAATTACACTAGGCCCACTTGGATAATCCAGGAAAATCTCCCTATCTCAAGATCCTTAATTTGATCACATCTGAAAAGTGTGTTACCATGTAAGGTAATATATGCACAGGTCCCAGGATTAGGACATGGATGGACATCTCTGGGAGGCTGTTATTCATCCTGCTACAGTGTCTTTCAATGAACAAAAGTTTAAGGGTTTATTTATTAGTCAGGGTTCTCCAGAGAAACAGAATCATCAGGAGATATATTGAGAGATGAAAATATATTATTATAATGAATTGGCTCACATGATTATGCAGGTTGACAAGTCACAAGACCTGCAAGCTAAGTCAGTAAGCTGGAGAGCCAGGAGAGCTGACAGTATATTTCCAGCCAAATCTAAAGGCTTGAGAACCAGGAAAGCTGATGGTATAATTCTAGTACAAAGCTGGAAGCCTCAAGACCCAGGAAGAGCCAACGTTTTAGTTCAAGTCCAAAGGCAGGAAAAAGTTGATGGCCCAGCTCAAATGCCATCAGGCAGGAGGAATCCTCTCTTACTCAAAGGAGTGTCAGCCTTTTTGTTCTATTTAGGCCTTCAGCTGATTAGATGAGGCCTGCCCACATTAGGAAGAGCAATCAGCTTTATCTACCCTACCAAGTTAAATGTTAATTCCATCCAAAAACACCCTCACAGAAACACCCAGAATGATGTTTCACCAAATGTATGGGCACCTGTGACCCAATCAAGTTGACACATAATATTACTTGTTCTAAGGTCTGTGATCCATTTTGAGTTGATTTCTGTGTGCGGTATGAAGTAAGAAGAATTAAAGCTTTTTGTGTTTTGGATTTTTTAGGTTTCTTCCAAACTGATATCCAACTGTTTCAGCATCATTTGTTGAAAAGACTATCCTTTCCTCAGGAAAAACCTCAGTAGCTAAAAACAACATGAATTTATTATCTTATAGTAGCTTTGTAGAAAATCAATTGATCATACATTTCTGTGGATCTACATTTGGACTCTCCACTCTATTCCATTCACTATATACCTATCCTTATGCCAATGCTTAACTGCTATAGCTTAATAGTATCTCTTGAAGTCTGGTAGTATAAATCTTCCAATTTTGTATTTTTTCAAAATTGTTTTGGCTATTAAGAGGTCTTTGCATTTCAATATAAATTTTAGAATATGTTTGTCAATTTCCATTTTTAAAAAGCCTACTGATATTTTTATTAAGATTGCATTAAATTGATGAATCAATTGGTGGAAAATTGGTGTCTTTGATTTTAGTACTTTTCCAATTTTTTTTGTTGTGATAAAATACATGTAAACGTCACCATCTTAACCCTTTTTAAATGTACACATCAGTGGTATTAAATACATTCACAATTTGTACAAACATCACCACCATCCATCTTCATAATATTTTCATTTTATAAAACTGAAACTCTGCACCCATTAAACAATAACGTCCCGTTTTCCTCTCCCCATTCCCTGGTGATCATCATTCTGTTTTCTGCTCAATGAGTTTTACTACTCTAAGTACTTCATATAAGTTGAATCATATAGTATTTGTCTTTTTGTGACTTACTTATTTCACCTAAAATAACGTCCTTGAGATTTATCCATGTTATAACATATGTCAGAATTTCCTTTTTTTTTTTTTCTTTTTTTTTTTGTTTTGGGGGGGGACGGAGTTTCGCTCTTGTTACCCAGGCTGGAGTGCAATGGCGTGATCTCGGCTCACCGCAACCTCCGCCTCCTGGGTTCAGGCAATCCTCCTGCCTCAGCCTCCTGAGTAGCTGGGATTATAGGCACGCGCCACCATGCCGAGCTAATTTTTTGTATTTTTAGTAGAGACGGAGTTTCACCGTGTTGACCAGGATGGTCTCGATCTCTTGACCTCGTGATCCACCCGCCTTGGCCTCCCAAAGTGCTGGGATTACAGGCTTGAGCCACCGCACCCGGCAGAATTTCCTTTTTTAAAGCTGAATAATATTCGTGTGTGTGTGTGTGTGTGTGTACACTATATTTTGTATATCCATCCATCTGTCAATGGACAACAGACAGTGGACAAGTTACTTCCCCATTTTGGCTATTGTGAAGAATGAACATGGGTATACAAAGATCTCTTTAAGACCCTGCTTTCAATTATTTTGAGTACATACCCAGAAGTGAAATTGCTGGATCATACGGTAATTATACTGTCTTGCAGAGTGACTGTATCATTTGCAACCCAACAGTGATAGTAGCCATCCCAATACTTATGGGTATGAGGTGGTATCTCATTGTAGTTTTGATTTGCATATCCCTAATGGATAGTGTTGTTGAACATCTTTTCATGTGTTTATTGGCCATTTGTATCTCCTTTGAAGAAATGCCTATTCAAGTCTTTTGCCCATTTTTTAATTGAATGGCTTGTTGTGTTATTGTTGAGTTTTATGAGTTCTCTGTATATTCTGGATATTAACCCCTTATCAGATTAGATATATGTCTTGCATGTATTTCCAACTTGGGTTCTTTTTTATTTTCTTTTTAGAGATGGGATCTTGCTTTGTTGCCCAGGCTGGTCTTAAATTCCTGGTCTCAAGCAATCCACCCACCTTGGCCTCCCAAACTGCTGGGATTACAGGCATGAGCCACCACACCCAACCTAACTTCGGGCTTTTATTTTTAAGTAAGATTCTAACTGTTAATAATCTGAAGATCCTTGTTGTCCCTGATATTCATAATAAATGATAATAGAAAAACGGCTGTAATTTATTGAAGCCCAGGCTTGTAAATGTGCTCTAAATATATTATTTTACTTAATAATCCCAGTCACCCTATGAGATATCACACCATTCTCAAAATTTACAGGTGAAGACTCTGATACTCAGAGGTTAAGTAACCTCCCTGAGGTTACCATATTAGCAAGTGGTGATGGAGCTGGGATTTGAACCTCAGGCTTCCTAACTCCAAAATCCATCCCTTTTCATCAAAAACACTGGCTATTTTACATTATATTCCTCTCCCTGCCTCCTCCTGTCTTAATCTCTACTTCCACCTTCTTGACTCCCTAGTGAACATTAGGTATTAACACCTATTGTGTGTACCTTGTGCTGTATTAGGTGATTTATGTGTCTCATCTCTTCCCTCAAAGAGCTAGACGTTCATACATGTCTATGTACACTCACATGTACACACAGCTCTACCTCTCCCATGAAAGTCCCATGATGGGGATAAGGTTCAGTCCACTGTCAACTCTGCCACGAAGGCAGGGCAAGCTGGGGGAAGCTCCTAAGCATATGCACCCCACTCTCCTGGCCAGCTCCAGGCCTCTGAGACTTCAGGGACTTCTCACTCAGCTCACCTGTCTGGCTGATCATTGTAGATGAGGCTGCAGATTTCCATCTTTGGATGAATGGTTTGATCCTTTTCTCTCACTTTCAATAAATAAGCAAACTCACACAAAGCAATTGAGATGAATGGCAGAGAACCCATCTCTAACTGTGGGAAACCAGCACTGCTATTTTTAGGTAACCCACTTGCTCTGCGATCTCACCCCTCTGTGGATAGATTTCTTCTGCTCACACAGGACCGGCTCCGAGGAAGCAGGTTTTCCGGGACACTCTTTCATTCCCAGCCACTCTGGTGTATCTCGCCATCCCATCCCTTGGCATCCCCATCCCCGAGACCTCAAGCTTGGATCTGGCTTTCAAAGGTCTGAGGTCAACAGCAGCAGTACCTTACTTCTGACCTCCATCTGTAGCAGTAGCAACTGCTTCTGTGTGAAGTCTCTGCTCATTTAATGATGAGAGGGAACTTGGATACACACACAGGGTAAAACAGCATCTTGATCATACTGTCCTCTTTTGCCCACACTTAGCATGAAATACTTAGACACCCTAGCCCTTCAGTGGGGTGTGTAGTGTCATCATTACAAATTAGGGAAACATTTAGGGGCAGGCTGGATGCAAACCATAAAACACCTTTCTGGCATTCACTCCCTCATTCAGCAAACATGTTTGGGACACTCATTACTAGGTTCCTGGTACAATATGCAGTACAGGAGACAGGAAGGAGCATAGAACACAGTCCTTGGCCCAAGAACCCATAAGCTGGTGCACAGGCTACAAACAGCTACTGTAACAGCAGGATGAGCACTGCAAGAGAGGACACCAAGGAAAGCAAATATAAATGTCACTGAAGAACAGGGTTCACCAAGAGGGAGGCTCACCCCAGAGAGCCATGGGCACCCGTGGTCCAGCTCTGAAAACAAGGAAAGGGTGGAAGGAGGGGGATGGACTCCCCAGGAGAGGACATGGCTGAAGACCACTACACACGCAGCTGATTCACCTGCCTGGTCTCCAGTGAAGACAGAATGTAAGGAAAAAAGCCAACTCCACCTGGGCACGACGGAGATGTCTTGGTCAGGTGTCAGTGGAATGGGCTGTACAACTCTCCTTTGAGGGGTGTCTACAAATACAATGAATGCTCATCAGTTTGGTGCAAATTCAGTTCTGGCTAAAGACAGGGAACTAGATGATGTCTTCTCAAGGTCACTACCAGACCTCAAAATCTCAGCCCTCAGGGAAAATGATGGTGCTACTCTTGCATTACAGTTAAGGCTCCTGCATGTGACTTAGAAAAGAATATGCCTTAAGAACTTCAGGGTGGAATGAGGAAACAGGCAAAGGAACAAGAAAGAAGGGAATGCATAGGGTCAAATGTGCATTATCCACAGAGTAGTGGTGAAGGGTAACGAGGCTGGAGTCAGGCAGACCTTGGTTCAGAACTCAGCTTCACCACTTCTGACGTGCTGTGTGACCATGGGCAAGTTATGAAACCTCTCTGAGCCCCAAGTTCCTTATCTATAAAAAAGCCTAAATGGCCTTCCCCATAGTTTTGAGAACAAATGGTGATGTAAATGTGTAGTTATCATCTAAACTCCTGTCTCATGCTTGTTGAGCAATGAATGAATGAAGTGCTTAGGAAGAGCCTGGCAGAAAGTAAACACTCAATAAATACCCGCCATCATTATTAGCATCCTCCAAATCCCTACCCCACCTGCACCTGTCCCACCACTGCTCATGTTTTCCTATCCCTTGTAGAAAACAGTAAAATACAAACACAAATACAGTCTTGGCCCTGGGCTGTCTGCGAACCAGCACACTGCTTCTCTCTGCTGTCTTCCCGTTCTCCTTCCCCAGTCCCAGCCAACAATTTTCTAAAATGAACAGAGGGGATCCTGGTCTATTCCTCTATCTCTGCCTCCGTTGTTCTCCCCTCCTCCCCCTTTTATTTTGGCCCAGGAACATGTCCCCAGCATGTCAACAGCAGTGGGAAGTAACCTAATTAGTAGTTATTTGATAGACTGCCCACCCTCCTGTCCCACTGGCAATCCAGCAGCCTTGTTCTGCAGACAGGAAAATATTTCCTTGCTAATTAATCTGAGCACAGGGATTTGAGTTTGGACCAAGGCAGGGAAATCCATCTCCAGGAGTCTTGCTCAATTGCATCTGTTTCTCCTGCAATCATTTCCTTCCCTCTGACTCCCCCCTGCTCCGACCCACCCTTCTCCAATCTCATCTTCTACCTTTATTAAGGCTGGTTACCCTGATGACTTTCCACATGCCCCCTATGGCTGCTCTTAGGAAGAGGCTGCCCTCCCAGGACACACTTCGAGTTGGCTCCTCCAGCACCAGGCACTGCCTGAGGCTACCCAAGTTCATGCTCCTCGGCTTGTAGCACGTGAGGCACCAATGGCCTGGTCTGTTCCACTCCCAGGCCCCATCAGAATAGCACACACCTCACCGCAGTGCCCCCTGCCCCGGCACGTCTCACTCCCAAACAAATACAGACATCTCACTGTCGTTTTTAAATAAGGTTCAGCTGCTGTCCCTGGGCCCTGCCCTGGTCCTCTGTAGAATCATCTATTTGCATCCAAGGAAGCCCCTAAGAAAGGGACAACTGTACACACAATTCCACGTGCATTTCCTTTCTGGAAGCTTCTCCCTGGGTGCTGTTCATGTCTCCAGGACACACACTGGACACCGGCAGTTGGAACAGGGTCCTGGGTGTTGATGGGAGACTAAGAAGGAAAAGAGGCTTATCCACGATGAAGGAGCGATGGTCTCATTTCTGTTGGATGAGCTTAGGATCAACGGAAAGAAAGCTATTTTTGCCTGATATTAACTTTTTAGACAAATGTGAAGATTTCGGTGAGAGAGAGAGGTTGGTTGTAATAGGTAGATATTCTATTGTTATTGTTTGTCCAGCATACCCTTTCTCTGCTAACTTCTCTCCAGTTTCACACCCATTAATGCAGCCTTGGAGGCACTGCCAATCACATGACTCATGCTGGGCCAATCTCTCCTTAGGCAGTAAGTGTCAAGTTGGATATCCAAAGGCTGAAGACAGCCAAGCCTCCCCACATCTTCAGCTGCCTTGGCTCCTTTATGAGGCTTGGCCCCTTCTGTGAGCTCTGCCATCCTTCCAATAGATTCCAGTTTTGCTTAGGTTGGCTCAATCCATTTCTGTCGCTTGCAACCAGACAGCAATGGAGCTGGTGATACAATGCCTTGGACGGTCTAACCCTTGCCTTACCAGCTTCTCCTTTCTATCTCCTAAATCCAGGTCTGGGAAATTTTGTTTAGTCAGGGGTTGGGCAATTTTTAAATGACATTGTAACATAAGGGGCTGAGGGTGAATGTTCTTTCCTTTTTTTTTTTTTTTTTTTGTTTTTTGAGGCAAAGTCTCACTCTGTCGCCCAGGCTGGAGTGCAGTGGCACAATTTCGGCTCACTGCAACCTCTGCCTCCCAGGTTCAAGTGATTCTCCTGCCTTAGCCTCCCAAGTAGCTGGGACTACAGGCGCATGCCACTACCCCCGGCTAATTTTTTGTATTTTTAGTAGAGACAGGGTTTCATAGTGTTAGCCAGGATGGTCTCAATCTCCTGACCTTGTGATCCATCCGCCTGGGCCTCCCAAAGTGCTGGGATTACAGGCATGAGCCACCGTGTCCAGCCAAATGTTCTTTAAAGTCCCTGGGTCTCTTCCTTCTCAGACTATTTCTCCGAAACGTTCTCCACCTAACTTGGGAAACACCTATAACACAATAAGAGGTCTTTCTCTCTGGCTATATCCTTCCTGTGCCCAGCAATGCCCCCAGTCTGAGCCAATCATTACAGAGCAGACGATCAGGCCTCAGTGATATTCAAATCTACTCAACTTTGTTGGATGTGGTGGTGCGTGTCTGTAGTCACAGCCCCTCTGCAGGCTGAGGCAGGAGGATCACTTGAACCCAGGAATTTGAGACCAACCTAGGCAACATACGAGACCCCACCTCTAGAAAAAAAAATTCTAAATTAGCTGAGCATGGTGGTGTGCACCTGTAGTTCCAGCTACTTAGGAGGCTAAAATGGGAGGATTACTTGAGCCCGGGAATTGGAGGCTTCAGTGAGCTATGACTGTACCACCGCACTCCAGCCTGGGCAACAGAATCAGACTCTGTCTCAAAAAAAAAATTCACTTAACTTTTAAAGGACAGCTGGGAGGGGAAAGAGACCGGGCCCTGCGGTAGATGTGGATCCTTCCAGGTCCAGCTACCCTTCAGTAGCTAAATCTACGTAAGCAACAGGGATGCCAGCTACTTCATCTAATGGCCTTTTAAAGGAGGCACAGAGCTCCCCCAAAGATATTAATTGTAGGAGGCGGATAACGCAGCCTAAACCCAACTTGAAAGTGGTAATATTTAATATTTTCTCAACTATCAAGGTATCTTACCCTTCTTTTTTTTTTTTTATTTTTTGAGATGAAGTTTTGCTCTTGTCGCCCAGGCTGGAGTGCAATAGCATGATCTCGGCTCACTGCAACCTTCACCTCCCAGGTTCAAACGATTCTTCTGCCTCAGCCTCCAAAGTCGCTGGAATTACAGGCATGCACCACCACACCTGGCTAATTTTGTATTTTTAGTAGAGACAAGGTTTCTCCATGTTGGTCAAGCTGGTCCCAAACTCCAGACCTCAGGTGAGCTACCCGCCTCGGCCTCCCAAAGTGCTGGGATTACAGGCGTGAGCCACTGCACCCAGCCTGAGCCACAGTGCCTAGCCGGAATCTTACCCTGCTACCCACGTGGTGCTTTCTATAATTTGAACATAGCATTTATCTTCTTTGTTACCCCATTTGGGTTCAACTCTTATAACAAATGCACTACACTGGCCTTAATGTTGATTTTCCTCATTATTCAAGGATAGGCCCTGGACTCCCCTAAATTCTAAGGGTTCCACAGTCTCCCTCCAAGAGAGTTGGCCAATTCTTGCGAAACTAAAGAAAGTTATTTATTTGAAAGGAGGAACAGGCCAGGCACAGTGGCTCACGCCTGTAATCCCAGCACTTTGGGAGGCCAAGGCAAGAGGATCACAAGGTCAGGGGATCAAGACCATCCTGGCCAACATGGTGAAAATTCATCTCTACTAATAATACAAAAATTAGCTGGGCATGGTGGCACGTGCCTGTAATCCATAGCTACTCGGAAGGCTAAGGCAGGAGAATCACTTGAACCAGGGAGTTGGAGGTTGCAGTGAACTGATATCGTGCCACTATACCCCAGTCTGGGGACAGAACAAGATTCCACCTCAAAAAAAAAAGGAGGAATAATGTCCTAATGACAAATTTATGTTGTCCCTATTTCCTGGAGAGCCATAGCAAATTTCACGTTTAAAGAGCACATAAATAAATCCAGATTGGTTCCATTTGTTTCCAATGGTAGTGAGGGAGCACACAGATTATTATCCTGCTGGAGACGAAGTCCGTCCAGCCCCCGAGGCAGGGCCATATTATATACCACGCGGGGCTGCCTTGACTTGGAAGCATTTCTTGAGAACACTGTTGGGGCTTACTATTATCTATTCTGGGCCCAAGTCTCCCCTGAGGACACCACATTTCTTATGAAAGAAGAGCTCTCTCTCCACCTACCAGCCAACTAAAGAATAAAGTTCCTCTAGACCTAAAGAACAAACACATGTTTCTCTTGAACAGGGCTAAGTTAATCCCAAAGGAGAAGTGACAGGTTCCAATGGTATTTACTAACCTCTGTGGACCAAGGCCTTTAATCTGAACACTTTGAGAGGCCAAGGCAGGTGGATCACTTGAGGTCAGGAGTTCAAGACCAGCCTGGCCAACATGGTGAAACTTTGTCACTACTGAAAAAAAAAAAAATTACAAAAATTAGCCAGGTGTGGTGGTGGGGGCCTGTAATTCCAGCTACTTGGGAGGCTGAGGCAGAAGAATTGCTTGAACCCGGGAGACGGAGGTTGCAGTGAGCCAACATCACGCCACTGCACTCCAGTCTCAGCCTGGTTTGCTGCTGCAGAAAATATTCCAGTACCACAAAGAGAGTTGGGGAAGCCAAGCTGGAAGTGGGAGGAGATGCAGGTGGACAGGTCATGAGGGCGTGTGCTGTGAAAGGTGGGGAAAGGAATCCTGGGTTCCAGGAGCCCAGGTCTTGGTCTCAAAAAGGGCCAAGGGTTTAGGTTGATCTTATCTGTAGCACCGACGTACACTGAGTCCTTCCTATGCAGTGCGAACTGCAAAAAGTACCCTACTTGCATGATCTCATTTAATCCACACACAGCCTTGTAAAGCAGGTACTATTGCTACCCTCAATATACAGATTGTGCACACTCCAACAAAGAGATTATAAATTGCAATTTGCCGACAAAAAAAATGGAAGCTCAGAGAGGTTAAGAAACCTGCCTGGGGTCACGCAGCTTTGAAGCGGCAGAACGGGGAGTCAATTGAGGTCTGTCTGACTCTGAGCTCAACCTCAAATCCACCAGGCTAACAGGCACAGGCCAGGCAGAGAACAGAGACCAGAGCATGCACTCCTAGCATCTCCATTCATTCTCACTCCCCCACCCTCCAGCCTCTCCAGAGCTGCACGCGCTGTGGCTCAGCCTCCCCTCCCCACCCTTACAACACAAATGTGAGTCTGATGGGGTCCAGGCTCCGGCCTGCCTGACACCCTCTCCAGCTCTTCCCATCATTTTGTCTTCAATGGACTGCATGTTTGTCCCTCCAGAATTCCTGTGTTGGAACCCTAAGCTCTAGAAGGACGATATTTGGAGATGGTGTCTTTGGCAGGTCACTGAGTCATGAGAGTGCAGCCTTCCCAGTGGGATTAGTACCCTCAGAAGAAGAGACACAAGAGCGCGCACTCTCTCTCTGTCTCTTTCTCTCTCTGCCCACTCCTTCTCTCTCACCAGTCCCCATCCCCTCTCTCCTTCCCTGTCTCACTCCCTCTCTCTCCCTCTCACTCCTTCTGTCTCTCTCTGTTTCTCTCTCTGTCCACTCCCTCCGTCTCTCTCTGCCTCTCTGTCTCACTCTTTTCCTCTGTCTTACTCCCTCTCTCTGTCTCTTTCCCTCTGTCTCTTTTTCTTACTCTCTCTCTCTCCCTATCCTTATCTCTCTCTCCCCTTGTCTTTATTTTTCTCTCTGTCCACTCCCTCTCTGTCTCCCTCTCTATCTCTCTCTGTCTCACTCCCTCTCTCTCCCTTTCTCTCTGTGTCTCTGTCTGTCCCTCTCTCTCTCTCCTTCCCCCTCTTTCTCTGTCTCTTTCTGTGTGTCTCTCCTTGTCTCTCTATGTATGTCTCTCTGTGTCTGTCTCTCTGTCTCTGTCTGTCTCTCTGTCTGCCTCTCTCTCTGTCCAGTAGCCCAGGTCTGTCTCTCTCTCTCTCTATCTCTATCTCTGTCTCTGTCTCTGTCTCTCTGTCTCTCTTCCAGGTGAGCACATGAGAGAGCAGCCATATGCAGGCCAGGAAGAGGAAGAGGCCCTCCCCAGAACCCAGCCATGCTGGTGCTCTGATCGACTCCCAGCCTCCAGAACTATAGAGAAATAAATGTATTTCAGCCCCCTAGTCTATGGTATTTGTTATGGCAGCCTGAGCCAACTATGACAGTGTCTTACCAGCAATAGAGCAACCTCGACACCATTATTGGAATCCCATCCTGCTCCTTTAGATTTCTTACAGTTGTCACAGCCTGACGCCACGTGCTTTCCAAAGTCACCTTTCTTCTCCACCTTTGTATTAAACCCCTTTCTTTAGATCATATTCATCCATCTTGAGCTCAGGAGCTGGCCTCGCTGACCCCTAATTCTTATGACACCACTAAGATCCTTCTTCCCACAAACCACTACTTCTAGATCCATATCACAGACCCCCAGGCCACCCTAAAGAGATGCCCAGTGTCCTGCGTGGCCAACGGCCCCTCGAGGAGAAAAATATTTTCTCTGCCCATCACCAGGATGGAAGAGAAAGCCAGAGGCCCAGAGGGGAGACAAGAGAAAGATGGAGACCGAGGAGTAGGCTCGAGGGGAGAGAGTGTGCTCCAGGGGGGCTATAAATTCCCTTCTAATTCCAAATAATTCCGATTACACGGATGAGTAGTTTTCAATCAGGAAGATAATCTCAGAGATAGATGGCAGGATAATTGTTCGTAGCGCCGACGTAAATATTGTGTCGTTTCTATTAATCTCCACGAATCGGCTGTCAGAGGTGTCACTCATTCATCACAACAAATTAAAAATAAAATTTTAAGAGAGAAAGTCACGCCTGGGGGTGGGGTGGGAGAGGCTGGGTTCGCTTCGGGAGCTGTGAATAAGAGGGGGAGGTGTCGCCGGCAAGCTGTTGCCAGAAATAAATCTGGCTTCCCAATTTAATATATTTATTTATGAAAGCAAATGGTAACGAGGGCTGTAGATCTCTATTAACTTCCCTGCAAGAGTGTGCACACGTGTGAGCATGTGTGTGCACATGCATTGATGCAGAATGCTGCACTGAGGCCACAGCGTGGGCTGTGGCCCTGCTAACATTGCCCTGGGGTGAAGCATCCTCAGCCCCATCTGGACCACAGAGCATGGACCTCCCAGGGGCAGGTCACCTGTGTGCTGCACACCCCAGGCTCTCCCAGCCAGCGAGGGGTGACGGAGGGCAGATCTGGGCATTGAGACCCCCCTTCATATTACAGATCTGAGATCATTTTAAAGATCAGAGATGGGCTCGCTTCAAGAGCACATACACTAAAGATCAGAGAGGAGCAGTAGCTGGACTCACACTGGTGGCTCTGAAATTGCTGGTGATTTTCTGTAATGCCGTGGCCTTGTAGGGTTACTCAGGCACCGAGGAGCATAAATCCAGAGTAAAGATGCTTTAGAGCATCATCTGAGTGGTAAGAGTAACAGCTCATTTCTTTGTCTCTCTTATTTCAATTCCTTGAGGGCTGAGGTCCCTCTGTGAGAAGGCACCCTTTCCCCAGGATCCTCCCCTACCCAGTTCCCCCTGCACGCCTAACCACCCATGGTGGCAGATGCAATCGACCACACTGGGATTTGGCCACTGGTTTTGAGATCTGAGCATGCACTCATTAAACTAAGTCCCTCCTGTTTTGCTGCTGCAGAAAATATTCCAGCACCTCTGTTCTCTTCAGGGTATAATAGATCAGCTCTAGTCTTTGGAGATGTACTAATTTATAACAGTCGTCACCCATACATACTTCCAAAATGGATTTCTCAAATTGCATACCATTTCTACTGCATACAATGGCAGCGTATTTACGGCCTGTGAGCGTTAGTCCCTGGTCCCCAACACTGAGCCCATCGTCTGGCACCAGACTCAGTCCACTCATGTTTGTTGAATGAGTGAGTGACTGAGTGGATGGGTGGATAGATCAGTGGATGGGAATCAAGGTGCAACTAAAACGAGGTGGCATAGTAAAGACAGGAATGAATTCAGTGCCCAGAAAGACCCGAGTGGATTCCCATATAACTACTTGAGATGGGCAGAGAATTTGGAGTTATGTTTCCCAGAAACAAAGCAAAGAGGGAAAATCCCTTCCTTACTAGATTCACAACAGTTCCTCAGCTGTTCCACAGGAGCCCAACTAAGGTCTCACTGGCTCCCGCTGGGGCATGTGACCAGGCCTGGCCAATCAGCTTGCTGTGTTGTCTAGGCCACAAGGATCATGTGACCAGGCCTGGCCAATCAGCTTGCTGTGTTGTCTAGGCCACAAGGATCATGTGACCAGGCCTGGCCAATCAGCTTGCAGCATTCTTTAGGTCACTAGGATCCGTGCAGGAGAAGCATGAGGTCTCAGTAACTTAAAGAGAATGACCCCTGGGGATTTTGTTGAGACTGTTTGTAAAGACCGCCACCTGCTACCATTTACATTTCCCCTGGGGTTGTTAGGCTGAATGGAGGAGGACCTGGGGCTGCTGAAAACCCTGTTGTCTCCAGGAGGGGAGCAGTGTCCTGGGAATGAAGCTCGTCCAGAGGAACGCAGAGCCCGGAGATAAACGGGGCTCCTTCAGCCCTCGCTGGCTCATGGTAAACCCCAACTCCATTTCAGGATTGGGGAATAAAAATGAAGAGCTGGAATAAGAAGAAAGAAAGTAGGAGCACTGGGCACCACGTGGACCCAAAGGCTTCCCTCACTTTCTCTCCAGCATAATTGGACTTCTCTTGGCCATGATTATCTGTAGAAGCCCCAAGCCTCCATTATGCCTCTGGCTGGGGGGAGGTTTTGTTTGTTTTAACCAGACTCCTTGGCATTCAGAGAGAACATTCAGGAATGTATTATGGAGACAGACCAGGCTGTCTCCTGTAATGGCAGAACTTTGGGAGGCCGAGGTGGGAGGATGGCTTGAGCTCAGGAGTTTGAGACCAGCCTGAGCAACACAGTGAGACCCCCATCTCTGTTGAAAAATACAACAATTAGCCCGGCAGGGTGGTGCGTGCCTATAGTCTCAGCTACTCAGGAGGCTGAGGCAGGAGAATCGCTTGAATCCAGGAGGCAGAGGTTGCAGTGAGCCGAGATTGTGCCACTGCATTCCAGCCTGGGCAACAGAGCAAGACTCTCTCAAAAAGTTTACAAAAAACGAAATAAAACCATGCACCTGGTACAAGGAGTGAAGTTAAAAGTCTCAAAAACCCTCAAACCTTATAATTTTCCTGCTACCTAAGATGCTTGGTATCTCTTGCTCTTTTTTTTTTTTTTTTTTTTTTGAGATGCGCCCAGTGAGACGGAGTCTTGTTTTGTCACCCAAGCTGGAGTACAGTGGTGCAATCCCACCTCACTGCAACCTCAGCCTCCCAGGTTCAAGCTATTCTTCTACATCAGACTCCCGAGTAGCTTGGATTACAGGCACCCGCCCCCACGTCCAGTTAATTTTTGTATTTTTAGTAGAGACGGGGTTTTGCCATGTTAGCCAGGTTGCTCTCGAATTCCTGACCTTAGGTGATCCACCCGCCTCGACCTCCCAAAGTGTTGGGATTACAGGCGTGAGCCACCATATGCAGCCCTCGCCTCTCATTCTAAATCAAGACACTTCTACTACAACAGAAACAAGCAAACAGAAAAACAGGAGTAGTGACTGCCAACTGCTACCATGTACATTTCTCAAGTGCTCACTGTGAATCAGGCCCCTGATTCTCACAGTGAGCCTGTGAAGTAGGTATCATCCTCCCCATTTTACAGATGAAGAAAGAGATTCAGTAGTTAAGTAACTTCCCAAAGTCTGTCAGCCAGGAAGTGGTATAATTGAGGTGTTTTTTTTTTTTGGGGGGGGAGGGACGGAGTCTCGCTCTGTAGCCCAGGCTGGAGTGCAGTGGTATGATCTCAGCTCACTGCAACTTCTGCCTCCCAGGTCCCAGTTCAAGCAATTTCCTGCCTCAGACTCCCAAATACCTGGGATTAAAGGCATACGCCACCATGCCCGGCTAATTTTTGTATTTTTAGTAGAGACGGGGTTTCATCATGCTGGCCAAGCTGGTCTTGAACTCCTGACCTTGTGATCCACCCGCCTTGGCCTCCCAAAGTGCTGGGATTACAGGCGTGAGCCACCGCGCCTTGTGAGATTTTTATAATAGCTTTATTGAGGTATAATGTACACATCATAAAATGTAGCCATTGTAAGTGTACTCCAATGATTTTTAGCAAGTTTACAAAGCTGTGCAACCCTTGCCACCATCCAGTTCTAGAACATTTCTATCCTCTTAAAAAGATCATCTTCTGTCCATTCATAGTCTCTCCTTGTCCTTCTTCTCCAGCCCCAGGCAGCCACTAATCTACTTTCTGTATTGATATGGTTTGGATCTGTGTCCCATCCAAATCTCATGTCAAATTGTAATCCCCAATGTTGGAGGTAGGGTCTGGTGGGAGGTGATTGCATCATGGGGGTGAATTTCTCTTGGGTGCTGTACTCATGCTAGTGAGTGAGCTGTCATGAGATCTGGTCATTTAAAAGTATATGGCACCTGCTCCTTCTCTGTCTCTTCAGCCACATAAGATATGCCTGCTTCCCCTTCGCCTTCCACCATGACTGACAGTTTCCTGGGGTCTCCCCAGAAGTCACTATGCTCCCTGTACAGCCTGCAGAACCAATTAAACCTCTTTTCTTTATAAATTACCCAGTCTTGGATATTTCTTTATAGCAATTTGAGAATGGACTAATACATATATCTATAGATTTGCCTTTTTGGATATTTCATATAAATGGAAGCATACAACATGTATCTGCATGGTTTGCATCTGAGTCCTTTCACTTAGTTCATAATATCTTGACGTTCATCCATGTTGTAACAGGTATCAGTACTTTGTTCCCGTTTATGGGTACACAGTAGTCTATTGTATGGACACATGACATTGCATTTATGCATTCATCAGTTGATAGACATTTGGGTTATTTCCACTTTTTTGCTATTATGAATAATGCTGCCATGAACAATTGCACACATGTCTTTGTGTGGACAGAAGTTTTTATTTCTCTTCGGTATACACCCGGCAGTCAATTGCTGGGTCATATTTAGGATTTCAGCCCCGATCTGACCCCAAAGCCTCAACTCATTACCTTATTTATATTCACTCCCTTCCTCATCCCTTGATGTCAGTCTCCAGCAGCTCAAACCCTCAGCCAGGACATTCCCTTCCACTCACTACTCCACTGCTATCTAGGGAAATATTGTGGTTCCGCCGAGTGAGACACTGAGATGAACACCAATGATGGGTCCATGGAAGAAAACCACCCTATTTAAAGGCACAGGCAGGGAGAAGAGGAGCTGCAGCAGAGACACCTGGGGTCCCAGCTGCTTTCAGCAGCAGCTTGAGGCTCCTAGGATGTCCCAGCACAGATACCACTTGTCCTCTGGCCTCCACCCTGGTCAACGAGCAGAGTGATGACAGGTTCCTCTCGCCACCTGGCTTCCTCTATCCCTTCCAAATGGAAGTGACACTTCGAGGCTGGCAAAAAATGTTGGGGTGATTGGAGGGGGTAGAATGGGCTAGATGACAGACACCTGCTGTCAAGGCTGTCAAAGCAGCACTGAGATTAGCCGTGCCTCTTCAGGTCATGTTCAGGGCCAACACTGCTGCATTCCCCACACAGCAACCATCTCTCAATGGAGTCTTTGATAAGCAGCTTGCATTTGGCATCATGGTGTCTGGCCTGCAGGGAGGATGCAGGGAATGTAAACTCTGGGAGAAAACAGCATGGCTGCTGGGCAGGGGCTGAGAGGGAACTGCAGAAGAGAACTGTCTTCCCAGCAGATTGTAAGCTTCTTGAGGGCAGGGACTATGTCTGCCTATCATACTACAGGAGCAGCACAGTGTCTGGCACATGACATAGCAGCTGCTTAGTAAATACTGGTGGAGCAAAAGAATGGGCAAGGCAATGAATGATTGTTGGAACAGCTTCAGCAGAGGGAAGCTGCAGAAGTTCAGTGGTGGTGGCTATTAACCAAATAATCATGGCTATCTTCTAGATAGTTGGAGATGTTCCAGCCTCTGGGTAGGATGTTTCTTCACGGCACACATCACATGGGAAGACTGAGGTGGAAGGATCTTCTCTGCTCACTCCCCGTAAAGTGAGCATAGGAGTGAAGTCTGGGGCACCACCGAGATGCAGGCCTCTCTGCTGCTCCTGCTGCCTCTGTTTGGCCTGGGCGGCTTGAGCACCTACCAGCTCTCACCTTTCCTCCCTCTTCCCTCCTCTGCCTGCCCTTAGGCAGCAGCAGCCGGACCATCTGTACAGGAGCAGCCAGCATGTGGTGGAGGAGGCTTCATGCTGCCTCCTGCTATCAGGGAAGACCTGCCTTGAGAACCTGCTCACTGAGGGCCCTGGGAGCTGCTAATGACCATAAAGAGCCATCCAGATGCAGAGGTGATGAGAGTTCCTTGTCCTTTGCCTGCCACTGCATTTTAGAATAACCTTCCCTTTCTCCAAATCCAGATCTAAAATGTGCAGCAGTGTTCTAAGACTTCCTTTAGAATGTCTAGCCATAAACCCCACATCTGAGTCAGACCATAATGCAATGACAGGGCCTCTCTGAACCGCCGTTGCTTCATATGTGTAATGGGAACAATAATACCGACTACACCCAGTTGTCGTGAAGATTAAACAGGTTGACATAGGTATGTGCCAGGTGTAATGCCCAACTGTATGAACACTTGCCCCTCCGTGCCCTGCAAGGCTGACCTTTCTCCAGGATCTGAGACGATGATACTCACCCAGCGCTCCTACTTCCACCCCACCATAGCCCCACCCTGACATAGAACCTACAGCCCATTCTCCTTGGCATTTACGCCCCCACAAAACAACTCAGTCACTGTGCATCCATTGCCTGGTGCTTTTGCTTTATTTCTGGAACCCCATCCCCTTCCCACATTTAGTATCAGGTGCCAGTGCAGTTTACAACACCAATGCTTGCGAACCCTCCATGCTAAAGCTGTAAATCCAAACTTCATCTCTCCCCAGCAGCATGTTCCCATCAGCCTTGACCACCACATGGTCATTACTATTTCTGCAGTTTCTCAGGAGCCTTGCACAATGCTACGCTAACAGTCGTTAATGTGAGAAATACATCTTTGTGCAGTCAGCAGGCAGCTCTCCCAGAACTCAAATGGTATCCCTTCGGGTGATTCTGCATTTTTTAAAAATAACGGTAAATGGATATTTTTCCAAATATCAAAGTGGAAGAGGCTGGGGCATTGTGCTGTGCTCTGAGAGTCTTTGTCCCTCCATCACCTTGAGAGAAGACTTGGCTTAATAGACTCCTGCATTTTTGAGGCTAGGTTTACAAAGTGATGAGATCTCCTGTCAATAAGTTAGACATCTTTCATTCCTCAAAACTTACCTAAGTAGTGGGATTGTCACTTTGTTGACTCCAGCATATAATCCCCTTCCTGTTACCATTGCAAATTGGGAAATCCCACTGATGCCTTCTTGGGGATAGAAAGTGTCTGCCCACCGTCATAGGGAATCCCCTATGGGGTGACATTTTAGGGAAAGGGAGTGCTTGGTCATCATTAAGGAAGTTAAAGAGTCCACTTTTTTTAACCTTTCCTGCTTATTCCAAAAGTGGGCAGGAATATGACTCCATATCAGCCCATCAGACACCACTGGATGCCACTGAGGCTTATCATGTAAGACAGCAAAGCCACGCACAGATGAGGCTCCATCTCTCTGCTGCTCCTCTTTCTGATATAAGCTAGAGTAAAGATATACAAAACACAACTTCTCTATGACCCAATAATTCCACTTCTAGATATTCCCCAAGATAAATGGAAAACACATGTCTATGAGAGACTTCGATACAAATGTTCACAGTAGCCCAAACCAGAAACTCCCCAAATGTTCAGCAGCTAAAACTGGGTAAGGAAATGATGGTATATCCATACAATGGAACTCCAGCCAACAATAAAAAGGAACAAACTGCTGATGCAGGAAACAAACTGGATGACTCTCATAAACACTAGGCGAGTGATAGAAGCCAGACGCCAAACAGAAATAGTGTATGATTCCATTTACATAAAATCCAAGACCAGGCAGGGTGCGGTGGCTCACAACTATAATCCCAGCACTTTGGGAGGCCAAGATGGGTGGATCACTTGAGGTCAGGAGTTCGAGACCAGCCTGACCTACATGGCGAAACCCCATCTCTATGAAAAATACAAAAATTAGCCAGACGTGGTGGTGTGCACCTATAATCCCAGCTACTCCAAAGGCTGAGACGGGAGAATCGCTTGAACCTGGGAGGCAGAGGTTGCAGTGAGCCGAGATCACACCACTACACTCCA
>NW_022436960.1:26669249-26702255 GCF_009761245.1 Sapajus apella
TCAGTGCAGCAAGGGCAGGGGAATGATTAGAAAGGGGAATCAAAAGAACTTTCTTTCTGGAGCTATGAAAATGTCCCATGTCTTGTTGGGTGGCAATTGCATAGATGTATACATTGCCACAATCCATTGTGCTAAACTTAAGATCTGTGCCTTTTACTGTATATAATTATACCTGAATTTTTCTTAAATGTCAGTTAAAAAGAAAAACTGAATAAAGGCTGGAAGCTGCTCTTCTCTGGGGTTTAGAATGCTACCCATCTCTCCCTGCGTTCCTCCGCCCAGGTGTGGCAGCCCTACAGGTGACACCTGGCACCCCCAGACCTGCTCTCTGCCCTCAGACAAGTCCAGTTATCCTCAGCTTCCAACTTTGTCACCGGTCCCCACCTGGGGATAGAATTGATAGAATTATCTCTGTAGGCTTCTAGCCGAGAAGAAAGGGACTAAAGAATCCACAGGAGCCCCAGGGCTTCGATTACAGCTGTTCCTTTAAGCTGCCCGTCTGCCAGGGCCACGCACCACAGAGGCAGCCCCAAGGGTGAAGAAGCTAACTCAGATCTTCTGGTCCAGCGCATCCCTCTGGGAAAGAGAAAGACCTATTTGTTTTGGCCTAAACTGAAGAAGGCAGCTGAAATTCCAACTGCCTCCTCGATGAAGCCCTTGGAATTTAAGTGGGGTTGCTGGGGCTAGAGGGAGGAGAACTCTTTTCTAAGAGGCCTTGTAATGTAGGATAGTAGAAAACACACAAGCATTGAGGCAGAGACATTCAAATCCCAGCTGTGCCACTTAACCACCTTTGTTACCAGGATGGGGGGGGGCAGCCTCTCTGTCACTTCCTCATCTACCAGTTCAGGGGGTGGGAGGGGTGTTGGGGAGAGAATCAACAAAGATAAGTGCCAAAAGTCCCTCCCTACACTCAACGCCCTAACCTGAGCAAGCCACATGGTATGATAAAGATTCTTGTCAACTGTGTGATGTTTGCACAAAGTGACATGGGAGTGTGTGTGAATTACCTTTTTGTAAAATGAGTAGGTAAAGTACTCACCTTTGTATCTCAGACTGAATGTCAGTTTCTTGGAGAGGCCTTCCCAGACCCCTCACAACCCAAATTAAATGTCCCCTCTCCCCATATTCGCTCTCAAGTAGTTATCTCAAGTGACTTTTTTTTTTTTTTTTTGAGACAGGGTCTCGCTCTGCTGCATAGGCTGGAGTGCAGTGAGGCAGTCACAGCTCACTTTGAACTCCAGGGCACAAGCAATCCTCCTACCTCAGCCTCCCAAGTAGCTGGGACTACAGGTGCATGCCACCACGCCAGGTTAATTTTTTAATTTTTCTGTAGAGACAAGGTCTCACTATGTTGCCCAGGCTGGTCTTGAACCATTGGGCTCAAGTGATCTTGCCTCCACCTCCCAAAGTGCTGGGATTACGAGGATGAGCCACTGCTCCCAGTCCAAGTTTTTTTTTGTTTGTTTTTGGTTTTTTTTTTGAGACAAAGTCTTGCTCTGTCACCCAGGCTGGAGTGCAATGGTGCAATGCAGCTCACTGCAACCTCTGCCTCCTGGGTTTAAGCTATTCTCCCACTTCGGCCTCCTGAGTAGCTGGGACTGCAGGCATGTGCCACCATGACTGGCTAATTTTTGTATTTTTAGTAGAGACGGGGTTTTACCATGTTGGCCAGGCTGGTCTCAATCTCCTGACCTCATGATTCCCCCTGCCTCAGCCTACCAAAGTGCTGGGATTACAGGCGTGAGCCACTGTGCCCAGCCTCAAGTGATCATTATATATCCACTTGGGGTCATTAATTTTGTGTCTCCCTCACTCACTAGGCCACTAACTCCACAAAGGGATGTCTGCTGTTTTCAGTACACACATAACACAGTGCATGGCACAAAGTGGCTGTTCAACAATTATTTGTGAGTGAATAAATTCGTATCCATAGTAAAAATTGTTTCAAGCTTATTACATGGGGTCTCCCCACATCCCTAAATCTGGAATGTGACAAAACCTGGTAGGTAGAACTATCTTGCTGAAGATATGAAATGTTTCTGCATAAAGACGTGTGTTCATAGAGATTATCATTAAAGTGAAACCCACAGAACTTTACTCCCAGTTGGGATCTAGCTGTAAGCTAGCATCTGAAAAAAGCATTATGTTTCATTCAAATCACCTGTATCTATAAGTGGCACCTGCCCATAACAGAGCCTGTGCTTTTTTTCTTTTAAAAGCTCAATAAATCATTCCTGATGTTTTTAATGGAGATTAAATTAATACTATCGGCTTTTTTTAATGCAGTTCACATTTGCAACATGTATTTTAAACTGGCTTGAGGTCTGTAAAATCCAGTGCTTTGAAATGGTCTGGGGTTTCAGGGTTAACTTCCATATTAATTTAAGCTATAAACATGATTAGGAAGTAAATCTACTGCCAAGTATATATATATATAAATTCATTCTGAAATTGAAGGTGCATTTGGGGTTATCAATGGATATGGATTTCTATGCCAAAGAAGCCTTCAGTTAATATAGGGGGATGTAAAATCACTCCATTTTTACTAAATTTTTATGGAGGTCAGCTTTTGAAATTTCATGCCACCCTATTAATCAGCAATTTCCCTTTCTTAAAATTATTCCTATGACTCACTTCTTCTGAGAAGCCTTTTCTAAGCCTGCTTCAAGGAAAGCAAACTAAGAAGTAACCCTTGACATGCCGGCCCCAGAAATACCCTCAGAACACTATCACTCAGATTTGAGCATATGGCGCAACCCCAGACAAAAAGCAAGCTCAAATCTGCTTACCAGCGTCTTTACCTGAGCTGGGCAGCCCCTGTCCAGCCAAGCTCTTTAGCTTTGAGTCAATAACGCCTGACATTTTTATTTTTGAGGATATACTCAAATATGTGTGTGTAGGGCAGTGTCCTGAGACCTTTTGGTAGATTATCTCAGTTCTATAAGGTCAATCTCTGTTTAGCTCCATCTTATACATAAAGAAACTGAGGACCAAAGAGGTTAAATAACTGCCCAAGGCCACACAGCAACTAAGTGGGCAGCCAGGCAGACCACCTCCAGGCTGTTCTCTTAATCACTCCACTCTCCTACAATGAGCTGAGCAATCTCTGAATTTAATGTTTTTAGTATTTGGAAGTCTGGAAAGATATCTGCAAAGGAGAGGAACAAAGGGAAGATTGGAAGGAGCCAGGAGCCTGCCTTCATTTACACAGTGACACTCCAATCTTGGAAGGGGGAAATGGGAGAGAGCAGGAGAGTTCCCCAGGAGAGCCCCATGCGCCCCAGGCTACGCCGTGGGAAGTAAATTGCACCTGTTACATCTACCTCTAGTTCTAGAGAACTGCTATCTCTCCATCCTTCATTTCTTCCTCTGTGCCCTTTGTTGTCTCCTCCCACATACCCTCTGCCCTGAAGCCTGAGCCTTACCTGCCTCCCCTCACCTCAGTGCCTGAAGCTTAACACACCCTGCAGCACGTCCAAGGCATAACCAACTATAATCAGCCTCTAGCCCTGTAATGGATGGAGCGCTAATGATTTCCTGCAGCTGTGCCCATTGTTGAGGATGCTAGCAGCTGAATCCCTTCATGGAAGACACTGAAAGCGGAGGAAAGGATGTGAGTTTTGCGGTCAGATCAGTACTTGAATCTAGATCTCAACTTACCAGCTACTTGATTTGACATAACCTCCGAGACACCATTTTTTATTGCAAAAATGAAAATAATAAAACCTACCTCCTCGGGCTGTGTATCAGCATGATAAGTTGGAAAGTAGCTGGAATGAATATTTCTTGTTTTCCTCGCTCTCCATCCTGTCCTCTTTCTACACAGTGGCTTGGCTTTTCCGTGGGGGACCACTGCCCCGCTCTTGGTTGATGTGGTCTGATTAGGTGACTCTACTTTTCCTCTGGGGTGGGAGGATGCCTTAGCCAAATCAGGCCCAGTAGAATCTCAGTGACTGGTTCAGTCATGGGCACTTGACCAAGTCTGGGCCAATGAGAACTGGCCCTAGGACTTTTCCTGGTATCACCTGGATTAGCCCTGTGGCTGGAATACAAGCCAAGAGCCGTGGCAGCCATCTTGCCACAATAATGGAAGGGGAGCTTTCTTAGAATGATTTCAACATCAAACAAAATGGGGCCGAGGGAGGGAGAGAGCAGGGCCCTAGACAATTCAGGATACCTGGATCCAGCTGTAACAATTTTTTTTTTTTTTTGAGACGGAGTTTCACTCTTGTTACCCAGGCTGAAGTGCAATGGCGCGATCTCGGCTCACCGCAACCTCCACCTCCTGGGTTCAGGCAATTCTCCTGCCTCAGCCTCCTGAGTCGCTGGGATTACAGGCACGTGCCACCATGCCCAGCTAATGTTTTGTATTTTTAGTAGAGACGGGGTTTCACCATGTTGACCAGGATGGTCTCGATCTCTTGACCTCGTGATCCACCCGCCTCGGCCTCCCAAAGTGCTGGGATTACAGGCTTGAGCCACCGCGCCCGGCCAGCTGTAACAATTTGATCCACTCCCACTTTTCAGTTGCTAGAGGTAATAAATTCTCTCTTTGGCTTTCTTCACTGTGAGATGGCTACTGCTCTGGGCTAAAATGTGTGTCCCTTCCTCCTCAATAAATTCACGTGTTAAAGCCCTAATGCCCAGTATGCAGAATGTGACTGTATTTGAAGATACGTCCTTTAAGGAGAGGACGAGATTGTTGACATGAGGCTATTAGGGTAGGCCCTAATCCAATCTGACTGGTGTCCTTATAAGAGGAAATTAGGTGCATAGACAGCAGACAGTTGCACAAATATACAATGCGAGGACACAGTGAGAAGGTGGCCATATGCAAGCTAAGAAGGCCTCGGAAGAAACCAAACCTACCACCTTCCTGATCTTGGACTTTTAGCCTCCAGTACCATGAGAAAATAAATTTCTGTTGCTTAAGCCACCCAGTGTGTAGTAATTTGTTATAGCAGCTAGTAACTAACATAGCTACCAAAGGACACTTGACTAATACAGCTTTCTTTTCCTGCAATCTATGGGAGAACCATAAATGGCAACTTTTCGATACTGGACAGGAATACACCAAGGTTTCAGAAATGGAAGAGAATAACGTGCTGAAGTAGTCAGACAGGGCTTGGTGGCAGGTAAGTAGGGGTAAAACCCAGGCTGGGCTTTCTCAGTAGAGAAGATAAAGGCATCTAAGTAGAAGGAATGACCCACGTGGGAAATAAGATAACTAAGCCAGCTGACCCAGCCAGAGAGTGGCTGAGAGAGAAAAGGAAAGCTGGATAAATGTTGAAGGTCTAAATTATGGAAAGTCTTCTCCAGTCTACACTGGGAAGTTTGAAATGCACATTGTAAAGGACAAGGATTCATTGTTGGTCTTGGGGCAAGGAAGTGACAACTTGAAGATGATGTTTAAGGAAGCTTAGCTGCCTACAGAGACAAGGAGAGACCTAATTCAGGGAACCCATCCCTGAAACATTGGATTCCTGACAGGTTCCTATTGGGAAATAGAGAGGAGATGACCTGCCAGTCTGCTTGAGACAAGGTCCTCCTTCCGGGCAAAGGAGCAGTCTCAGTGGGTGTTGGGGAGGCTGATGGGATGCTTTGAGGTTAGATTTGGTGACAGCTTTAGTTTACTAATGTTCTCTGCCCATCCTCTAAGGAAAACAGCTGAATGCCATCGTTATTTTGAAGAGGATCCAGCTAACCCACTTTACCACTGCTTTCCCACCTCTAACATCCATCTTGGGCACAGCTTCCCAGCTCCACTAATCCCCGTGACCTTTCTGAATATGCCTAATACAGACATTCAGGTCTTACTATCCCAGCAAAACTCTGGTATGTACAAAGCACCCTCCAAGCCCAGCTTCCATCCTAGGAGAGGAGTAAAGTGACCCCCTTTCTACCCTCTCACAGCCTTCCACAATGGCAAATCCACAGAAACCAGTACTAGAGACCCTTTCATCCAACAAGTATTTGCATGTATTACATGCGAAGCACTGTGATAGGCACAGAGGATACAAAGAAGGAATTAAAGTAAGACCCAAGTGGAGTTCCACAGTGATTAAGATACTGTGGAACTGTCACAAGGATAGGCAAATAGATTAATGGATAGAGTCCAGAAACAGACCCACACATATATGGTCTGTTGATTTACAACAAAAGTTACATTGGAGAGCAGTGGAGAAAGGATGGTCTTCTGAATAAATGGTTCTGGGTCAACTCAATATCAATAAGAAAGGTAAAAAGAAAATAAGATGATCCCTACCTCATGCCATATACAAAAATCAATTTCTAGTGGACTATAGAGCTATAAAGAAAAACAAAACAATAAAGCCTCTGGAAGAAAAGGCAAAAGCACTACTCATAAAGGAAGAGATAAACTTAACTTTATTAAAATTAAGAATTTCAGTCCATCAAAAGACACCACCAAGAGAATCAAAAGCAAGCAACATTATAAGAGAAGACTGTTTGTCAAACATGTAACCAGGATAGGATTTGTATTCAGAATACATAACTCCCAAAGATTAGTTGCTTTTTTTAAAAGGCAAACACACACAAAAAAATGGGCAAGAGATTTGAACTGGCACTTCAAAACGGAGATTCCAAAGAGCCTGTAGACATATGAAAATGTTGATGTCATTACTAATTGGGGAGATGCAAATTAAGGTCAGAATGAATTACCTTAAAAACTTGTCAATCCCCAGTGTCAGTGAGCTGTGAAGCAACAGATATTTTCATACGCTTCTGGTGGGAAGGTAAATTGTAAAACATAGGAATACACTTTGACCCAGAAAGACCACTCCAAGAGAAAGAACTATGTGTACAGGAAGACTAAGTGACATGGACAACAATGTTGATAGTAGTACTCTTTATAATAACCAAAAGCAACAGATTACCCAAATGTCCATCAAGAATAGATTAGATAAATACATTTGATACTCCATGATAGAGTGCTATACTGGATTAGGCCACTCTTGCCATACTATAAAGAAATACCTGAATCTGGGTAATTTACAAAGAAGAGGGGTTTAATAGGTTCATGGTTCCACAGGCTGTACAGGAAGCATGATGCTGGCCATCTGCTTGGCTTCTGGGGAGGCCTCAGGAACCTTACGATCATGATGGAAGGTGAAGGGGGAGCAGGCATGTCACATGGCAAAAGCAGGAGCAAGAGGGTGAGTGGGGAGGTGATACGAACTGTTAACCAGATCTTACAAGAACTCACTCACTACCATGAGATCAGTGCCAAAGAGATAATACCAAATCATTCACGAGAAATGTTCTCATGACCCAATCACCTCCCATCAGGGTCCGTCTCCAACATTGTGGATTATATTTCAATACGAGATTTGGGCAGGGACACACATCCAAACTATGTCATATACCAAAATGAAAATATGCAATTACAGCTACATGTCACACATGGATAAATCTCACAAATCTAAGAAATAAATAGAACTAACTGTAGGGCTAGAGCTCATGGGAGCTGCTCCTTGAAGGGAAGAAAAGGGGTAAGAATTGATAGGGGGTCTGGGAGAATTTTCTGGGATGCTGGCAATGTCTGGGCAATGAATACGCAGGTGTTTGTTGTATAATAATTCATTACCCTTTATACTATATGTTTTGTGCAGGTTTATGTTGTTAAAGTGAACTAAAATTGGCCTTAGAAGGACTCTGTACTTCTATATTTGAGTCCTTGTGGATGAACTGCAACCTAAATTAATAAGTAGACAGGATTGAAAACCTAACTTAGGAGTAAGGAACCTGTAACAATAGCTGAGTCTTGGCCAATCCCAACAGCTGTACTTCACTCATACACTGCTGAGTGTTCTCATACACTGCTGAGTGTCCAAATAAGGCAAACGCCGAGCTGTAACCAATCCCACTGTTTCTGTACCTCACTTCTGATTTCTGAACGTCACTTCCCTTATTTTGATCTATAAATTTGTTCTGACCAGGAAGCATCCCTGGAGTCTCTCTGAATTTGCTGCGATTCTGGTGGCTACCCAAATCCCAAATCATTCATTGCTCAATTAAACTCCTTTAAATTTAATCCAGCTGAAGTTTTTCTTACAATAGTGTATATGTGCTATACTTTACAATATTTTTAAAGTCAACAAAAATTATGGTGTATGCCATCAACCAGCTAACAGTTGAATTGGGGAAACAGAAAACAGACATTCATGACACAATGAAATCAATGCTATGATGAGCCTGTCCCAGCTCTGCCACAACCCAGTCATGAGATAGCAAGTGACTTAAACTCTCTGCCTTCTTTTCTTCTTGAATAAAATGGGGATGATAACCATACCTGCCTCATGGGGTTGTGAGAATTAAATGAGGTAACAGAAGTAATACAGCTAGAATATACATCGTATATAGTAATCAATCAGTATTTTTGTTAGCTATTACTAACATCATTATTAGTACCACCACTACTAGTACTACCACTAAGAGTACAATCTCTACTAGTGCCACCTCCACTAGTGCTACTACCACCAGAAGTACCACTTTCACTACAGCTACCACAGGACCTCAGGGAGGAGATGGTGGAGTTCCCTGCATCACTTCCATCTGCTTTTTTTTTTTTTTTTTTTTCTTTTTTACGGAGTCTTGCTCTGTCACCCAGGTTGGAATGCAATGGTGTGATCTCACCTCACTGCAGCCTCTGCCTCCCAGGTTCAAGTGATTCTCCTGCCTCAGCCTCCCGAGTAGCTGGGACTACAGGCGCCTGCCACCACACCTGGCTAATTTTTTTGTGTATTTAGTAGAGACGGGGTTTCACCGTATTAGACAGGATGGTCTTGATCTCCTGACCCTGTGATCCACCCACCTCGGCCTCCCAAAGTGTTGGGATTAGAGGCTTGAGCCACCGTGCTCGGCCTCATCTGCTCTTTACCACTCTCCAACCAGCTGGTGTGCCTGGGAAGATGGAAGAGGAAACCATTGAGTTACTGTCCCCTCTGTTCCCCCAGGGTCCTCAAATCAGCCATAGCAATCAATTCTCAATGCTCAATCACTTCTCACATTTTGCTCAAAATATGGCAAAGGAAACACCAGAGCCACTACTAATGCCCAGGTTATCTTACCACGCCAGTGCCCTATACACAGCAGGTGCTCACTATATGTTTATTGAATGCACGTGGACTAAGGGGATGAGGATAAGTGAGAAAGTGGGTGAGTAAGCAGAGCCAACTGAATAGCACAAAGGAACCCCATATGTTAACAACAACCATCAACAGAAACTGAGGCACCAGCTGTCCTTCAGCCTTCTCCTTTTCTATCCTCGTGGCCAGATTTCTGGCTCTTCTCTGCTTCTCATCCTGCTCAAACCTACTGGCCACCCAGACTAGAGGCCACGCAGTGATCTGCTGAGCCACCTACTGCTCAGATGGCAATGTAATGGAGTTGCTATTTATCTTTGTTACTGCTGCGGGTGTCCAAGAAAAAAACAGCCTTAAAGATCACGTCTGTTAGGATAACCTATTGATTTGTGTCACGTTTCTCCCAATCCCCATTTTATTGTTGTTCAAGACAGGGTCAGAGTAGGTCAAAAATAACTCTTTCCAATGGAGGCAACAGACTGAGAAATTCTAACAGGAATTTAAAATTCTCTAAAAGGTGTGGGCTAGGGAGGCAATGGAAGAATGAAGTATCCCAGCCCCAAATTAGAGACTGGGGGGGAGGGTCAGAATGAACTCTGCAACAGACAAGCTTAGGGAGAAAACGGAAAATTAGGAAGATAGAATGGATTTGCATCTTAGGATCAACGCCCGGTACAAGCTTTTAGAAGATGTTTAAAACTTAGTTTTTCACACTGGCCAAACCAGTCTGCTGAATATGGTTTAAGTGTTAGCCAGTGATCCTATGATAAAGGAAGAGGTGGGTACTTCATTAAAATTAACAACCTCAGTCCATTGAAGTTCATAGCTCTCTATGTTTACACCTAGGAGAGCCCAATCATTTGCCAGATATTTCATCTATAGCAGGGGTCAGCTATAGCCAGCTGCAACCAAATCCAACCACTAGGTGTTTTGTAAATAAAGTTTTATTGGAACACAGTCATGCCCATTTATTTACACATTTATCTGGCTGTTTTGCTGCAACAGTAGAGTTGAGTTGTGGTGACAAGGGAAAATATGATCTGCAAGCCTTAAATATTTACTCTCTGGCTGTTACAGAAAAGTTTGCTGATCCATGGTCTGCAGGATCTTTGTAAATTCTCACAACCTCATTTTACATAAGGAAGGTTTAACTCATAAGGGTTAAATAAACTTGGCCAAGATTAGGTCCAAGGATGGTATTGAGATTGGAATACATGTCTGCTTGTTGCAAAAATTTTCCCTGAGATGGGTGCTACTTTTCATAGGAGAAGATATTGCAATCACTCTTAATAACATTACCTACAAAAGTCAAGCACCTACACAAATTACATCTATACCAGTTAAATGTGGCCCAAGGGCTGTCCAAACCCTACTGTTTTGCCAAAATGTCATTCTGTTGAGAAGTTTTTGAGGTTAAGATACCATCTTAAGTTTAGAAATAAGTTGGTTCTACTGAGATTTCAGGGCAATGTCATTCATCATAAAGTTAACTTACCATCCATTTCATCTTGACAGCTCCTACTTCCTCCTTAGTTTTGACCAACAATGACTAGTTAGATGAGAAACAAATACGAACTCTCTTATTGGAAGCTAAGACGAGACATTAAAAAGTAATGCCAATGCACAATCTATAGCAATTTAGGATAAAACCTAAGTATTCTATGACTTTGTCTTTCATCTTTACTCCCTTTCCTGGCAATAAAGTCATTCCCTAAGACACTGGGCAAGGCCGATACAATATTCAGGGTGAGAGAGGTGAGAAGTTGTAGAAACATTTGGAATGCAATGCTCTCTAAAGAATCCCTGATTCTTGTGTAACTCAGGGGCAAAACTCACTGTGGTCAGAACAAAAAGAGGAAATGCGCTACTGCTTGATTTCAGGAGGAAAGTTACTACATAAGATAGGGTGAAGAGACCAGTACAGAAGAACTTGGAAAGGATATAATATCAGCATTTCCAGAGGGATTGTTTAAGGACAATTAGAGGAACAATTCATAGAAATGTGATTTTCGAGCAGCCACTAGTTCCCTAGGACTCCAATGTGAGACCTTGGTCCCAGGTGCCTTATAGATCTGTAATTTTGGAGTGATATTGAACCACATTGTGAACAGCCTGACAGCAGCATGGTCATGAAGCTTGGAAAGAATGATGCCTGGGAATTGCAGAAGGATCTCAAAAGGTAAAGAATTAACAACAATGAGGGCATTTCATTGGATGATGTGAAATAAAGTCCACCAAAGCAAATGATGGTCAGCTCGCCATCACTGGAAACTCTAATTCTGAGGCAAAATAACTTTATGAATGTGATTCTTCCAGAGTCAACCTGGGGACCCCAATAGATAACAACCTTATCTATCTTTGAAGTAGGATGCCCCAGGTTAAACCAGCTTTTTTTCAGCTGACCCAAACTTCCTGGCTCTCTTCCTACAACTCAATTCCTCCCTCGGATGACCCTGGAGCCAGGCTTCTCTTCCCTCCTCCTATGGAGCTTGACTGTGTGCACACTCCATGTTCTCCACGCAGCTGCCCCAATGCAGGATCACCTGCTCGAGAGCAGCCCTGGCTGCAGACACACGACCAGTTCTCAGGCCCACCTCTGCCTCCATTGCAACCCCAGAGAAAGTTTAGTTACAGGAATGGGAAAGCCAGGAAGACCCAGGCATGGGCAAAAGCATGACACTGATTAAAAACACACAAGGAAAGACAAAGGGATGAGATAGTTAAAACACCACTGAAAACAATCTCATTTACTTTGTTTTTTCAAACTTCCAACCTTACTACTAAAAGGGAAATGAGAAAAACAAACTAAATACACATTAAAAATGGAAAATGTTATACATCTTTCATCTCAAACCTAGCCCTGTTTTTGCTCCCTCTTGAGACATCTCTTCCTGATGGAAGAAATTAAACCCCATGGGTCTTTAAATGCTGCTGGGGGTGTGCATATTCAGGTCAGAAGCAATGCTGGTCCCAGGCAGAGGCACATCAGGAGTTAACCAGGGGTATTTATTTACAGGTTAAAGAGGCAAGCTCCAGAGTGAATGACTGAGTTGAGGTGATGCTGAGTGTGAGCTAACAAGACGCTCTCTCTAGTGGCATTCTGGGCGATTACTCCCGAGCACCCAGCCATACCAAAATCAATAAACAATTTCAGCGCAGCCCAGGGAACTTTGCCACACTTAATAAAAGTCTCCAGCTGCAGTTATGGCTTCATTTCACCTTAACGTCTTCTTTAACTGTCCCTTCTTTTCAAGATCAATTAGAGGTACATGCAAAGAGAATGAAGAAATACACATGCAGGTGCACACACAAACACACACAGCAGAGCAACAAGGTCAAAGCCAGCTGTGTGCGCCAGTGGGCTCTCCCCTCTCTGCCCATAATTTCTACTTTAAGATGACCCACAGTAAGTCAGTCGGTGGGGTGCAGAAAAAGAAGGAGGGAGTTGGGTTTGCAGAAAAAGGAGGGAGGTGAGGGATTGGTCCATATTGGTCAAGTACAGATGACTACTCCCAATATGAAAGGCACTCTTACTGTGTCCATAGATTTCCCAGGATCTCTTACTCTCTGAAAAGCACTCATGATTTTTTGCCTTTGGCTATTTCTTTACTCCCTAGAATATCCACTTAAGAATGGATCAAAATAGGGAGAGAAAACCAGGCCAAAGTTAATGTTACTGTTAATGCCTTCAGTTAAAGGGTTGAGAGGCATTGCTTGGGGTAGGCAGGCTGGAAGGAAAAGAAGAGATCCAGTTCAACCTGTTAGCTACCGCTATGTGTGGTGCTGGGTGGTCTGTGCTTTTTGCTGTCTCAGATCCCTCAGAAACTCACCAGAATATTGGATCTGGAACTGGGACTAGCGCTTGCCTAACTGACCAGTCTCATCAGCCATTTTCCAGCCCTGACTGAGTAAGTGACAAATATAAATGAAAATCTGTTTGATTTTTAAATAAATGGTCCCAGTGTGTGTTACAGCCTCTTTGAAAGTTCATTCTATACACACATCTCTATATGCACAAACCCTGCCCTCTCACTTTAGGAAATTACCAGACTCTGGGAGATGAACGGCTCACCCTTTTAGGAAGTCAATAACACTAATTAATTCATCATCTTTCTTGGATTCTTTGCCACTAAATACTGCGGTCAGAAACAAGTAGAAAGCTCCATCTGCAAGAAGCACAAAGGTAGCTGGACCCGGTGGTTCATGCCTGTAATTTCAGCACTTTGGGAGGCCAAGGTGGGCAGATCACCTGAGGTCAGGAGTTCAAGACCAGCCTGGCCAACATAGTGAAACCCCGTCTCTACTAAAAATACAAAAGTTAGATGGCGGTGGGCACCTGTAGTCCCAGGTTCTCGGGAGACTGAGGCAGGAGACTTGCTCAAACCCAGGGGGTTGAGGTTGCAGTGAGTTGAGTTCATGCCACTGCACTCCAGCCTGGGCAACTGAGCAAGACTCCATCTCAAAAAAAAAAAAAAAAGAAGCCCAAAGGTAAAGACCTTCTGTGAACAAACACACTTTACCAAAACAGAAGAAAACAGGAGGAGTCACCCAGATGATAAGAAGAGAGATGGTATTAGGACACCTGAGTGAATATGGAAATGGTGACGTCCCCTCCCCTTCCTTTCCCTTTTTCCAACTGTTGCCCACTCTAGAACAGTGAGCTCCAAGAGCAAGTCTTGCGAGCCGCCTTCCTTCGGGTGGAAAAGGCCTTCAGGAGGAGACACTGGCTCTGATTGCATAATTGCAGCTCCTCCCTTTCCCTGTATTCCAAAGGCACCCTTGCCATTGGACAAGTGAAATGAGCATGTGGAGAGTAAGGGGCAGCCTTTTGCCTGGGGCCTTTGTCCCAGAGTCCTCTCTGCTTCCAGGTGCATCTGCTCCTTGGCCCTGACCCTCTGAGCTATACTCATTCTCCAGTTTTCTGAAAACTTGACTCCAGTCACAGTAGCAGTTGCACCCTCTATCAATTCTCCACCTTCTTTCTCCAACTCTCAGTGTTCTCATTCCCACCTGCCTTTCCCAGCAGACTCTCCAACCTTTCCAAGTATATCTCCCATCCAGCTTTGGAACACCCCGGGGCATTTGGGAGGAGAGAAGACTTTAGAGTAGTGATAAAGCAAAGTTCACAAGTCCTCCTGCCAGCCTAGAAAGTGGCTCTGTTGAAAAGATCCATTTATATGGAGTAGAAAGAATAATTGTGATGTATTTGGCAACTTCGAATATCATTATATGAGGTTGGCATGCTAAAAATCAGAGTTTGGTAGAACACCGCAGAAATAAAGCCAACATTCTAAATTTGTTCATTTTTATTTCAAGACCAAACTAGACATGTCAACAAGTCGGTCATAAAGCTGCCATGCACTAGGCATCTCCTTGGGTTCTGGTGCCTTCTATTGCTCACTCGGCATGACAGGTCTGTGACCAAATGAACACATTAGGCAGAAAATCCTAAAGCTACCAGTAGCTAACATAGAACAAGCCACAGGTACACCTACCTTTCTAAAACTCAGTCAATAAAAACATTTGTAAAAATATTCCACAAAATGAAGACTGATCTGCAGCTTCCAGCAGAAAAACACAACTACAAAGGTGTGTGTTCTTATGCCTTCCTCATGCCTCTATCCTATTTAATATTTTCATGGTGAGCACAGAGGGGGAGGTTCATGTCTAATTCTGTGCTTTGATATCCTACAGGAGCTCAGGATGTGCAACTATCTTTATACGCAATCTTCACAAGCAGAGAAACACTCGTTTAAAAAATAATCAACTGGGAATCTGGTTAGAGTAAGGCTTCGCTATTGAGGACTAAGAAAGGCAAAGTGAATTAGTACAAAATATATTAGCTGACTGAAAATGGAAGGTAATTGGACACCTGGGTGTCTGAAGACCTCCTTTATTTTGAGAAATACCTAAGAGTTGCAGGACAACAAATTTCCAAGTGGTGATTCAAGTGGTCTAATTCACCAAATTCACAAATGACAAGATCTATTCTGTGTATGTTTTCTGATCTCTCTATGGTTCTATGTATCACACAGAGCTTTGAACTATATATTTGGAACCACGCAACACACATGGAAACTGACTTCAGCTACAAATCAATTCCTGGCTTACTGATTACCTTTTTAAGGAAATTATTGGAAAATTAAGTGAAAATAAGTCACAAGAGATGATTGAAAATCTTTTTGTGATAAAAGAAAAGACTAGAAATAATCAGACAATGGCTGACCTGGACTGCCCATTGTCCAGATGCTAGGAAGAGAGACGGTATTAGGACATACCATCTCAGGCTACCTCCAACAACCACCATTATCCCCCACCATAACAGATGTCATATATCACTTATCAAATGATCACCACACACCCTAGTCTCAACTAAACCCACTCAGCGGCTGATACTCGGGCCTTCAGGACATACCCTTTTTAACTCATCCCATCCATCCAAAGACCTACAGGAAGACTGAAACATCTGCATTCAAGGCATAAGGAGCTTGACTCTTCCGACATTCTATTAGTGAGGGACTGTGATTCTCAGAGTCCTACTGTTGAGCTGTGTTGACTCCCTGTTGAGCCAAGAAGTAGCACGAGTCCTTTCTTGGTTCTTCAGGGCAAATGATGAGCAACTACAGGTCATTTTTTTTTTCCATATGACTAAGAGGTTCATGCTAGTAACCTCCTGAGAAGATTAAGGATTACTGAAATCCATATTCATAAGCTTTCATTAGCATGATTCCAGAGTTCACTAGGGACTTCTACTCCAGGGTCTGCAATGCCGCCTGGCATCTGTGAAGTCCTTAGCCAAATGGCACAGCATCTCCTGAACATGCCTGCTCAGAGGCAGGATTCCCCCAGTTTTCCAAAAGGACAATGTCTTACCCAGTGCACCTTAGTCACTGGTGTTGTCTTAGAGCCAGTCAGCATTTTCAATAGTTGTCATTTTTTCCTTTGAATTGTGAATTACTGTTTGTTTGGCTTCAAAAATATCCACTTAGTTTGTTATGAATCCTATAACATCTTCTGATGCCTATTTGCAGACCTACTTGGTAGAATTTCCAAGCATTTCTCCAATTACTTGACTTAAAGACCTGTATTTTTTCTATTCAAACAGTAATCATTCATAGCTCTCATGGTAAAAGATATATTCATGGCCCCCTTGCCACCACCATCACCACCACCACCCCCCAACACACACATACACACACACACAATTTCCTTATACAGAGACCTTGGATTGCAATCACTGAGCTTTTTTTTTTCCATTAGAAACTGGAAACAGGTAGGTGATTAGCCAAAGTCATGGATTCTAGACCTTTCCATGAGTACATGGGGCTCCCGGACACCAACATTTAATAGCAGAGATATAACTTCTGTGGGAAATTATATTTCTTAGTGGTATCAAATTTTCCCATGAAGCCAATCAAGATTAAAGCAAATTGCAGTACACATTTTAGAGACCTCCTGTGACTTAAAAAAAAAATCCCCCAAAACTGTAATGTTTTCTTTTAGAGAAATTCTGAAAGTTGTTCCAGTTTTGTGAGGCAGTTCACAGAAGAGCTGCACCAATACCACGTGCAGCCCCAGTTCTAATAGTTGAATGAGAAAAAGCATGTAGGAAAAGGTAGTTTGTTGAAAACTAAATCATCTAAGAAAATCAACACCACATCTAAGAGCCTTAGCCTGGCAGCTTGCACTGGACGTTCCTCTCTCCAAAAGTCTTGTTCTCTGCTCCAAGCACCCTAACAGGCCTATCCCTCCCCCATTCTCCATGAAGAAGGATGACCTTTTTCTTCAGTAACACCCTTTCCTTACAAAGGCCTGCTTCTATTTTGTCAACCACCACAAGAAAGATGAAAGTGACCAAAGGCAACTTAAATTCACCTGCAGATGAGCCAAATTTTAGAGGGGAATGGAGGTCCCCAGCCCTTTCCATGCCAACCTCACTCCTTTCAACCCCAGCATAGCCTGTTTGATGGTTGACTTGCTAGGGTTGTTGCTATATTTGAGCTATTATACACAATGTGGAGATTTTTTTTATATATGTGTATACATACATGCATGCATTTACAAATACATGTATGTGTGTATATATGTACACTCTTTGTTATGTCCTCTGTCAAGTTCTCACTATGTGCAAAGTATTTTCTTAGGGTAGAAAGAGATAAGAGGGTAAGAAATGTGAGAATGCATAGAAATACAAAGATGAATAAAAAGTCAACACCTGAAAAGTCATTTGGCAATATGCATACCAAAATATACCTATGCCTAGCCTATCACCCATTAATCCAGCCCTTTGCTCTGTGTACATAAATTCACCAAAAGAATGCACAACAGCATTCCTAGCAACACTATTTGTAATAGCCCCAAACTGGAAACACAGCTCACCAACAGTAAGCAGAACACCTAATTGTGGTATACGTACACAGTGGAATAGTGTATCTCAATGAGAATGGGCAAATTACTGACACATACAACAGATTGGGTGAATCTCATGATATTCAGCAAAAGAAGCCAGCCCAAAAGAGTACATGCCCTGTGGTTCCATTAGTGTGAAGTTTAAAAACAGGCAAACCTGAGCTATGTCTTTACAAGTACAGAGGGTGGTTACCCTGGGAAGGGGATACTGACTAAAAGTGGGGCAGGTAGAATAATGGCTTTTGTGTGCTGGGAATGTTCTGTTTCTTGATCTGGATGCTATTTATATATTTGTACTACTTTATAAACATTCACCAAACCAAAACTCGAAGGTTACGTATTTTTTGGTATGTACAACTTACTTCAATCAAAATACAATCACTACCCTTCAGATTATAACTGGATACAAAGAAAAATGAGTGCAAGGATAACTTTAATAAATCTAAAAACTATCACCAGGGCTTTTAGCTAATTAGAACATGTTTAGCTGCAAGTAGCAGCAAAATCAGCTTAACTGGCTTAGTCTAGAATAGCTGAGAAAGGGCTTCACATACTATGAAGTCTAGAGCAATAAGAGGATTGACTAATTCATGGTGCAACAAAATCATAAGAAGCTCTGATTCTATCTTCTTCTCATCCATCCACTCATCCTTGGACTAGCTCCTTTTGATTTATAAGGTGGCTGCCATGATTCTAAAAATCGTATCTACGCAGATAATATTCCGCAGTACCCTTTCTTCCTAGTATCTTTCTAAAAGCCTTTCCCGGAATGCTATGCCCTTGTCTAGCAAACATCTCCTCATAATTCATTGGCCAGAAATATATCACATGAACACTCCTGCCACCAGTCATTGCCAAGGGGATTGGGGCTGCTATGAATGACTTCAACTAATCAGGATTTGACCTGACTCAAAATAGGGATGACCACCCAAACTAAACCAGGGCTCTCTCATCAAGGAGCAAAGGGGGAAAAGCTGTTGGGTGAGCAACAAGCAGGTACACGAAGTATAATGTGGGTTTGGAAGAAGAGGGGAGCATCTGGCTGAGAGACTCAAAAGTGATGTCACAGGGAAGGTGACTTTGGGGATAGGACCTCAAGGATGCAAGGATTTTATAAGATGGAGATGGGAGCTGGGGTATAATTTCAGGCTGGTTGGCTGAGATGTGGAACTCTGACAGGTGTTCGGGGTACAGCAAATACTAGTCCAGTTGGGTCTGTTTAGGGAAGCTATGGGCTCTATGTAGGAGCGTCTTGGTCACGCAACTGTAGAGTAAGCACTTAATCTGAGGTACTAAAATCATTGAAAGTTTCTTGGAATGTCACATGAGCAGAGACTTAGCAGTGGTGGCATAAAGGTTTATTTTATTGTAATATATTAGTTATCAATTACTATATAATAATTTATCCCAACTTATGGCTTAAAATAACAAACTTTTATTATCTCAAAGTTTCTGTGGGTCAAGAATTTGGGAGTCACTTACTTAGGCAGTTCTGTCTCATGGTCTTTCATGAGGTTGCAGTCAAGATGTTTTCCAGGTTTGCAGATGTGAATGGGATTGAAGGATTCAGTTCCGAGGTGGCTCACTGAAAGGAGGGCTGCTGAAAGGAGGCTTTAGATCCTTGCTCCTTGCCATGTGGGTCTCACCATAGGGCTGCTTGATATATACATCTATATTTTTTTGAGATGGAGTTTCACTCTTGTTCCCGAGGCTGGAGTGCAGTGGCGCAGTCTCAGATCACTGCAACCTCTGCCTCCCAGTTTCAAGCGATTCTCCTGTCTCAGCCTCCCAATGAGCTGGGATTACAGGCACCTACCACCATGCCCAGTTAATTTTTGTATTTTTAGTAAAGACAAGGTTTCTCCATGTTGGCCAGCCTGGTCTCCAACTCCTGACCTCAGGTGATCTACCCGCCTTGGCTTCCCAAAGTGCCAGGATTATGGGCATAAGCCACCACCCCTGGCCTTGGCTGGTTGATCTTCCTCACACGTGGCAGATAGTTTCCTCCAGAGGGAGTGAAACCAGGAAATGGAAAAAGAGGAAACTATGATGCCTTTTATGACTTCCCTTCAGAAGTCTTCAAGTTTTGGGTAAAATATGACTTCTGCCATATTCTATTCATTATAAGAGAGACTCAGTAGAACCTCCACTCAAGGGATGGGAAATTAAGTACCACCTTTCAAAAGGAGGAATATCAAAGAATTTGTGAACATATTTTTTTTCTTCTCCAACTCCCACCAGCCCACAACCACCCCAACCCCAGGTAGCCACCATTCTACTCTGTACTTTTATGAAAGCATCCCCCTAGATTCTACAGATGAGTGAGTTTCTGTGGTATTTGTCTTTCTCTGCCTGGCTTATCTCAGTTAACATAATGTCCTCCAAGTTCATCCATGTGGTTGCAAGTGACAAGATTTCTTTCTTTTGTATGGCTGAATGGTATTTCATTGTGTACATATGCCCCATTTTCTTGTTCCATTAACTCTCTGATAGACAGGTAGGTTTAGTCCATATCTTGGCTGCAGTAAATATGAGAGTGCAGCTATCTCTTCAACATACTGACTGCATTTCCTTTGAATGTATCCCCAGTAGCGAGACTGCTGGATCATCTGGTAATTTTATAGTTGTTTGAGAAACTTTCATACTGTTTTCCATAATGGCTGTACTAATTTACACTCCTACCAGCAGTGTGCAGGGTTCATACTGATAATTATCATTTTGATAATAGCCATTCTAACAGGTGTGAGGTGATGCCTTATGGTTTTAATTTATATAGACTTTGGTTACATGGTCTATATAACTGTGGTTAGTGGTAATTTCTGAGATTTTTGTGTATCTGTCACCAGAGCAGTGGACACTATACCTAATATGTACTTTTAGCCTTCATCTCCTTCCAACCTCCCCCTTCTGGTCCCCAAAGTCCATTATATCATTCTTATGCCTTTGCATCCTCATAGCTTAGCTCACACTTACAAGTGAGAACATTTAATATTTGTTTTTCCATTCCTAAGTTAATTCACTTAGAATAATGGCCGCCAGCTCCATCCAAGTTACTGCAAAAGACATTATTTCATTCCTTTTTATGTCTGTGTAGTATTCCGTCATGTATACATACCACATGTTCTGTATCCACTCCTCCTTGGTCGATGGGCACTTAGGCTGGTTCCTTATCTTTGCAATTGCAAATTGTGCTGCTATAAACTTGTGTGTGCGGGTGTCTTTTCCTTTTTTTTTTTTTTTTTTTTTTTGAGACAGAGTCTCACTCTGTCACCAGGCTGGAGTGCAGTGGCACAATCTCAGCTCACTGCAACCTCCATCTCCCAGGTTCAAGCAATTCTTTCACCTCAGCCTCTTGAGTAGCTGTGATTACAGGGGCCTGCCACCATGCCTGGCTAATTTTTTGTATTTTTAGTAGAGACAGGGTTTTACCATGTTAGCCAGGATGGTCTCAATCTCTTGACCTCGTGATGCACCCACCTCGGTCTCCCAAAGTGCTGGGATTACTCAGTAGTGGGATTGCTGGATTGAAATCTACTTTTAGTTCTTTAAGGAAGCTCCATACTGTCTTCTATAGTGGTTGTACTAATTTATATTCCCACCAGCCATGTAAAAGTATTCCGTCTTCATCACATCCATGCCAACATCTATTGTTTTTTGACATTTTAATTATGGCCATTCTTGTAGGAGTAAGGTGGTATCTAATTGTGGTTTTAATTTGTATTTCCCTAATGAAGAGTGATATTGAGCTTTTTTTTCATATAGTTGTTGGCTGTGTATACATCTTCTTTTGAGAAATGTATTCGTGTCCTTTGCCCACTTTTTGATGGGAAAATTTGGGGGTTTTTAGTGATTTGTTTGAGTTCCTTGTAGATTCTAGATACTAGTCCTTTGTTGGGTCCATAGTTTGTGAATATTTTCTCCCACTCTATGGGCTGTTCATTTACACTGCTAATTATTTATTTTGCTGTGCATAAGCTTTTTCATTTAGTTAGGTCCCATTTATTTATTTTTATTTTTGTTGCATTTGTTTTTGGGGGGATAGCCATGAATTCTCTAAGCCAATGTCCAGTAGAGTTTTTCTGATGTTATTATCTAGAATTTTTATGGTTTCAGGTCTCAGATTTAAGTTTTTGATTCATCCTGAGTTGATTTTTCTATAAGGTGAGAGATAGGGATCCAGTTTCATTCTTCTACATGTGGCTAGCTGTTTTCCTAGCTTCTTTTATTGATTAGGGTGTCCTTTCCCCAATTTATGTTTTTGTATGCTTTGTTAAAGTTCAGTTGGCTATAAGTATTTGGCTTTATTTCTGGGCTCTCTATTCTGTTCCATTGGTCTATATGCCTATTTTTATACCAGTACCATGCTGTTTTGGTAACTATAGACTTGTGGTATAATTTGAGATCGGGTAGTGTGATGCTTCCAGATTTGTTCTTTTTGCTTAGTATTGCTTTGGATATGTGGGCTTTTTTTTTCTCCACATGAATTTTAGAATTGTTTTTTCTAGTTCTGTGAAGAATGATGATAGTATTTTGATGGGGATTGTATCAAATCCTTAAATTGCTTTGGGCAGTGTAGACATTTTCACAATATTGATTCTTCTCATCCATGAGCATGGGATGTGTTTCCATTTGTTCATGTCATTGTTTTCCTTGTAGAGATCTTTCACCTCCTTAGTTAAGTATATTCCTAAGTCAAGGGCTGGGCGTGGTGGCTCATGCCTGTAATCCCAGCACTTTGGGAGACTGAGGCAGGCAGATCACTTGAGGTCAGGAGTTTGAGACCAGCCTGGACAATGTGGTGCAACCTCATCTCTACTAAAAATACAAAAAAAAATAGCCAGATGTGGTGTTGGGCACTTGTAGTCCCAGCTACTTGGGAGGCTGAGGCATGAGAATCACTTGAACCCAGGAGGTGGAGGTTGCAGTGAGCCAAGATTGTGCCACCGCACTTCAGCCTGGGTGAGAGAGCAAGACTCTGCCTCAAATATGTATATGTATATGTATATATATATGTATATGTATATGTATATGTATATAATTTTTTTGCAGCTGTCATAAAAGAGATGGAGTTCTTAATCTGATTCTCAGCTTGGTTGTTGGTGCGTAGCAGTGTTACTGATTTGTGTACATTGATCTTGTATCCTGAGACTTTACTGAATTCATTTATCAGATCTAGGAGCTTTGTGGATGAGTCTCTAGCGTTTTCTAGGTATATGATTATATCTTTGGCAGACAAACAGTTTAACTTCCTGTTTTCCAATTTGGATGCCCTTTTTTTCTTTCTCTCGTCTGATTGCTCTGGTTAGGACTTCCAGTACTTTGTTGAATAGAAGTGGTGAAAGTGGGCATCCTTGTCTTGTTCTAGTTCTTAGGGAGAATGCGTTCAACTTTTTATTTGGACTTTTTTTTTTTTTCTTCTTTTTTTGAGACAGAGTCTCACTCTGTTGCCCGGGCTGGAGTGCAGTAGTGCGATCTTGGCTCCCTGCAACCTCCACCTCCCAGGTTCAGCCGATTCTCCTGCCTCAGCCTCCCGAGTAGCTGGGACTACAGGTGCATGCCACCACGCCTGGCTAATTTTTGTTTTGTATTTTTAGTAGAGATGGTGTTTCACCATGTTAGTCAGGATGGTCTCAATCTCCTGACTTTGTGATCCACCTGCCTTGGCCTCCCAAAGTGCTGGGATCACAGGCGTGAGCGTATTTTAAAACCACAACAGGTGGATACTGGTTTTCTGCTGTCAACTTACCTGGCCTGTGTAGAGCCACAGAAGACATACCAGCAAAGGTGGCAAAGCACTTCCGGGAATGCCTGGTGTGATACAGCTATGAGTTCTTGTTCCCTGTCCTCCCTAAACCCTTTTGGGTTGGTGACAGTAGCCACACTCTGGGCAAAATGAATGCTCACTAGCAAGAACTTTTAGTTTCAGGTGAAAGAGTTGGGAAAAGAGCCTTCACCCAGAAAATCAGATTTTCAGCCAGCCTGTACTGACATATTTGTTACACAAGGATAATGTTTATCTCTCTAATTTTCAGAACATTATCAGGCATCTGAGAGGTACCACCTGGTTGACTGTAACACATAGTATTTTGTCCAAATGAAAATTGTGGAAAAATTCAATACTGGTCAGTATAGAATTTGCATGCTCATGAAAGTCTAAATATTTTCTTCCCCGTGACTCCCATGTGAGTTGCATAGATAGATTTCTGGTTTGGATTCAAAATAAAACTAGAAGTACAAAGAGCATCTTTGTCTGGCTCAAGATGTTCGCATTGTTTAATGAGATGGGAACTCCCAAATGGACCACAACTGGTTGTCCAACCTAGGATGTTTAGGGGAAATGAAAGGAAGTTTCTTTAGAACCGTGGTTCTCCATGATACCTAGACCAACAGCAACAGCACCAGCTAGAAACCTGTTAGAAATGCAAATTCTCAGTCCTATCCAGACCTACGGAATCAGCTGCTCTAGAGTGAGGCCCAGCAATCTGTGTTTTAACAAACTTTTAAGGAGATTCTAAAACATGCTGAAGTTTGAGAACCACTGCTTAAAAAAAAGAAAAAATCTTACCCCCAGCTCACTGCCTGTAATTTAATAAGAACTCAGTAAAGTAGCTTGGCTGGATACTTTCACTTATTCATGTTCATGCATAAACACACCAGCACAGAAATTGCAAAGAGATCAGGACACAGAACACACAGAGCACAATGAATGACATAGACAATCATTCATAGAGTGAGTACTAGAGCTCAGATTCCCCGACCCCTGAGAGTGGACAATGTCTACTGTCCTTTCAAGAAGAATAAGGGCTGGGCACAGAGGTTCACGCCTGTAATCCCAGCCCTTTGGGAGGCCAAGGCAGGTAGATCTGTTGAGCCCAGGAGTTCAAGACCAGCCTGGGCAACATGGTGTAACCCCATCTCTTCAAAAAACACAAAAATTAGCCAGGCATGGTGTCATGCACCTGCAGTCCCAGCTACTTGGGATGCTGAGATGGGAGGATCACTTGAACATGGGCGGTAGAGGCTGCAGTGAGCACCACTGCATTCCAGCTTGGGTGACACAGTGAGTCCCTGTCTCAAAAATAAAAATAAAAACAAAAACAAAAACAAAGAAGGGTGAGGAAGAGAATGGGAAAAGGGAGAGACAGAGAAATAGGAGAGGGAGGAGGAAGAAAAAAGATAAAATATAGTGTGTTTTCAAACACGATTTCATAAGACACAAATTCTTTCTAAAGACAATCAGAATTCAAATGCCAGTGATCTTCACAGGAATCTTAATAAAAAAGTTAAAATATTTTAAGAATTGTATGGCTCATAAAACTCATCATGATTGAGGGTGTTGCTCACATCCTTAAAAGAATAAACATCCCACCAGAGATGCATCTGGTACTTCAGAACTTTCTCCCAAACAACTCATTTGCTTTTATCTCGTGGACACTGTGAAGGGAATTGTTGATTATGTTTCCCTCTTACAGAAAACTCAGAATCAAATTAGCAAGTGAACATCAATCAGCCTTTGGTATGAGAGCCTCACGTGGCTTTGCCTCACATTTCCTGCCTTTATTTCCCCTGCCTGGGTGTCCTCCTTTGCTGCACTGTTTGTATTTTTGTCAGACATTTTAAATCCTTTTAGGAATGACGCTGGCAATAAGGAAATACATTTAAAAGGGGGAAAAAGGAGAAAGGTTCTTTCCCCAAGCAAACTGGAAACCTGGGAGGAAGGGCAGTCAAAGCGTGACAGCCATGGGTCCAGTCGGGTGGAGAAGCCCAAGGGGGCTCCCTAATGCTGTGGGCAATGCCCTCAGGGCAAGCTTCTTTGCCTCTGGTGGAGGGTGAAGGAGCAAGCCTGAAGACAGTAGCAGAAAGGGAAAGGACAGCTATTAGTGGCAGAAAAGCTCTTTGCTCAAGTTGTTTCCTGGGGTTAAGAAAAGAAAGTAGGGGAAAGAAGCTGTGTCTTTTTCTTTTTTTCTCTTTTCTTTTCTTTTCAGACAGACTTTTGGACCAGGCGCGGTGGCTCACGCCTATAATCCCAGCACTTTGGGAGGCCAAGGCGGGTGGATCACGAGGTCAAGAGATCGAGACCATCCTGGTCAACATGGTGAAACCCCGTCTCTACTAAAAATACAAAAAATTAGCTGGGCATGGTGGCGCATGCCTATAATCCCAGCTACTCAGGAGGCTGAGGCAGGGGAATTGCCTGAACCCAGGAGGCGGAGGTTGCAGTGAGCCGAGACAGCTCCATTGCACTCCAGCCTGGATAACAAGGGCCAAACTCCGTCTCAAAAAAACAAAAGACAGAGTTTTGATCTTGTTGCCCGGGCTGGAGTGCAGCAGCGCAATCTTGGTTCTCGGCAACCTCCGCGTGCCGGGTTCAAGCGATTCTCCTGCCTCAGCTTCCCAAGTAGCTGGGATTACAGCTGCCCGATACCATGTGCAGCTAATTTTTGTATTTTTAGTAGAGACAGCATCTCACCACATTGGCCAGGCTGGTCTTGAACTCCTGACCTCAGGTGACCCACCCACCGTGGCCTCCCAAAGTGCTGGGATTACAGGCCTGAGCCACCATGCCGTAGCCACCACAGGTAGAATCTGTGTCTTATGAGATGGGCTGATCTCTGTCTTCCTTAGCCTTCACCCTTTGAGACTAAGTCAGTATCCACACAGGATCAGCCGGCCTGATGCAGGCACCATGGATCCAAGCATTCCTCCCTATTGGTGTAATGTACCAGGCACAGATCCAAACCACCCTGGTTCCACTCTGTTCAGAGTTCCCAGGGAGATGGGCCAGTGGCATCAGTGCAGACAATTAGAGCACCTGTTCAGGTCTGGTGCGAAACCTGAGAAAATACTTGTTCGATTTCCTATCTGGTTTGGAATGGGTAAAAATGTATTTTCCTTGGATAGCTATGTTGGAGAGACTTATTTCAGCTGTAAGGTAGTCTGATTGAAAAGAACCTGAGAATCAACCACAAGCTGGGGTTGTTTGGAGCTGCCCTCTCCACCAGCCAGCAGTGCCTCACAGGAAAACTTCCATAAGCAGCTCCATCAGGACTACAGTGTCAACCTTGACTAGTCCGTTCTGAGTCCAGTGACATCCATAATGACATTTCTCCACTGCCCCCTTCGCCCCCGAAGCATGACAGATGAGGGCCTTCATGGAACGAGTCCCCGTGCTGTGATGGGAATCTGTCTCGCTCCAGTGCAGAAAAAATATATATATCCCTGAACAGCTGTGAGGAATTCTTTCATTAGTCATCTGCATCTTACTGCTAGTCTTCGCTTCCTCTTTTTACAATAAAAAATGAAAACAGATTAAATGGCATATTCTGACAATGATTGTTTTCAAACACCCAGGCTAGGAAAGGGGAGGTGACAGAGAGAACACTAGAGAACAGAGGGTTTGTGAAGCCATGGGCCATGGAGACAAAAAGGGAGAGCTGTCCCTGCACAGTGGGAGGGCAAAAGGGAGTGTCCCAGGGTGGACAGATCTGCACAACAACCACACAGGCTCAGCTCAAGGCTGAATGCTTATGTTCTAAAGCTTTTTGTCAGGAGCAATTTACAACCATTAAGAAATCAGATTGGAGAAGCTGTATGGAGGGAAGAAAGTAAATTACACCATAGGCAGAAATATTCACAGGGCAAAGAAAGCACAGATAGATACCCAAAGATCATATGCTCAGTGTTGTCCACACTGGAGGAGAAACTGCAGGGTCTGTTGAGAAGGTATACACCCTTTGGCAGGTCTCACATGAAGATGGTTGCCTCTCCAGAAAATCACCCTAAGGGCAGTGTGGGCAGGCTGCAAGGAGATCACGGGGGAAGGTAAGAGGGAGTGAAGCAATCGTTGGAGAATGCCACAATCAGCCTGGCTGGAAGGAGGACCTCACCAACTCAATCAGTGCTGACGTGGGTCACAAAACCACTTCAGAGACAATGGATAGTGAAGTTCAACCATCTGGTCAATGGCTGGAAGACCCGTTCAGTTGAAAGCACAGTGTCTGATCAGATCTTAACTAGCCTTCATATTTACTCATTGTATCAGTCCATTTTTACACTGCTATTAAAGACAGACCCTAGACTGGGTAATTTATAAAGAAAAAGAAGTTGAATGGACTCACAGTTCCACGTGGCTGGGGAGGCCTCACAATCATGGCAGAAGACAGTGGAGAAGCAAAGCCATGCCTTGCATGGCAGCAGTCAAGAGAGCTTGTGCAGGTGAGCACCCATTTATTTAACCATCAGATCTCGTGAGACTTAGTTGAGATCAGTCCACCACGAGAGTCGTATGGGGAAAACCGCCCCCATGATTCAATTATCTCCACCTGGCCCCACTCAACACAATTCAAGGTGAGATTTGGATGGGGACACAGCCAAACCATATCAGTCATTCGATTTAATATAATTTAGTGAATGTCTACTGCATTCATTTTCTATGCTGCTTAACCAACTACCACAAACTTAGCAGTTCTAAATAACACGCCCTCATTATCTATAGTTTCTGTAGGTCAGAAGTTTACACATGGCTTGGCTGGTTTCTCTGCTGAAGGGTTTCACCAGCTGCCATCCAGGGGTCAGCTGGGGCTGCAGTCTTATCAGAGGCTCAGCTGGGGAAAGCTCTGCTCCAAGCTTCTTCAGGTTGTTGGCAGAATTTATTTACCTGTGGCTGTTAGACTGAGGGTTTCAGTTTCTTGCTGGAGTCTATCTACTCTCAGCTCTTAGAGACTGCTGACAGTTCCTTGCCACATGGGCTTCTCCATCGTGGCCGTTTATTTCGTGGAAGCTGGTTCCTTCAAAGCCAGCAACAGGGAGAGGGAGAGAGTGCTAATAAGACAGACTCTTCCATAACATAACCACAAGCATGACATCTCTTCACCTTTGCCACATCCTATTGGCTAGAAGCAAGTCACAGCCAAGAGGAGGGGATTACACAAAGCTGTAGACATCAAAACACCAAGAGGTAGAAATCATGGGACAGCCTAAAGTCTGTCTGCCACACCTACGGTTTTAGTCACCAGAGGTACGGTAGTGACCATTAAGTCATGTCTTAGAGAAAGCAGCTGGAGAGACAGAGACAGAGAGAGAATCCATAGATTAAAGAATTAAAGGATATATATTACATTAAAAGACATATCTGTGAATCTCCATGAATCTCAATATCTGGTCCTCATTTGGATTCTGATTTTGTTTATAATTCTTTTTTTATAATTTTTATTTATTTTTATTATACTTTAAGTTCTGCAGTACGTGTGCAGATCATGCAGGTTTGTTATATAGGTATACACGTGCCATGGTGGTTTGCTGTATCCATCCCCCCGTCATCTACATTAGATATTTCTCCTAATGTTATCCCTCCCCAATCCCCCCACCACCTGCTATTCCTCCCCAGTCCCCCCACCTCCCTGTGTCCATGTGTTCTCATTGTTCAACACCCACATATGAGTCAGAATATGCTGTGTTTGGTTTTCAACATGTTCTTGTGTCAGTTTGCTGAGAATGATGATTTCCCCCTTCATCCATATCCCTGAAAAGGACATGAAGTCATCCTTTTTACAGCTGCATAGTATTCCATGGTGTATATGTGCCACATTTTCTTTATCCAGTCTATCATTGATGGGCATTTGGGTTGGTTCCAAGTCTTTGCTATTGTAAACAGTGCCACAATAAACATACGTGTGCATGTGTCTTTATAATAGAATGATTTATAATCCTTTGGCTATATACCCAGTAGTGGGATTGCTGGGTCAAATGGTATTTCTAGTTTTAAATCCTTGAGGAATCACCACACTGTCTTCCACAATGGTTGAACTAATTTACACTTCTACCAACAGTGTAAAAGCGTTCCTATTTCTCCACATCGTTTCCAGCATCTGCTATCTCCTGATTTTTTAATGATTGCTATTCTAACCAGCATGAGATAGTATCTCAATGTGGTTTTGATTTGCATTTATCTAATGACCAGTGATGATGAGCTTTTTTTTTCATATGTTTGTTGGCCGCATAAATATTTTCTTTTGAGAAGTGTCTGTTCATATCCTTCACCCACTTTTTGATGGGGTTGTTTTTTTCTTGTAAATTTGTTTAAGTTCTTTGTAGATTCTGGTTATTAGCCCTTTGTCAGTTGGGTAGATTGCAAAAAATTTTTCCCATTCTGTTGGTTGCCATTCACTCTAATGATAGTTTCTTTTGCTGTGCAGAAGCTCTTAAGTTTAATTAGATTCCATTTGTCTATTTTGGCTTTTGTTGCCATTGCTTTTGGTGTTTTACTCATGATGTCCTTGCCCATGCCTGTGTCCTGAATCTTGCCTAGGTTTTCTTCTAGGGGTTTTTATGGTGTTAGGTCTTACATTTAAGTCTTTAATCCATCTGGAGTTAATTTTTGTATAAGGCATAAGGAAGGGATCCAGTTTCAGCTTTCTGCACATGGCTAGCCAGTTTTCCCAACACCATTTATTAAATAGGGAATCCTTTCCCCATTGCTTGTTGTTGTCAGGTTTGTCAAAGATCAGATGGGTGTAGATGTGTGGTGTTACTTCTGAGGACTCTGTTCTGTTCCATTGGTCTATATCTCTGTTTCGGTACCAGTACCATGCTGTTTTGATTACTGTAGCTTTGTAGTGTAGTTTGAAGTCAGGGATGCCTCCAGCTTTGTTTTGTTTGTTTGTTTGTTTTGTTTTGTTTTTGGTTGTGTTTTGCTTAGGATTGTCTTGGCTATGTGGGCTCTCTTTTGGTTCCATATAAAGTTTAAGGTGGTTTTTTTCTCAATTCTGTGAGGAAAGTAAATGGTAGCTTGATGGGGATAGCACTGAATCTATAAATTACTTTGGGCAGCATGGCCATTTTCATGATAGAGACAGGTTCTTGCTCTGTTTCCAAGCTGGAGTGCAATGGGACAGCTGGAGCTCATTGCAGCCTCAAACTTCTGGGCTCAAGTGATTCTCCTACCTCAGCCTCCTGAGTGTCTAGGACTTCAGGTGTGTCCACTGCACCTGACTTTTTTTGTTGTTGTTATTTTTGTAGAGACGCTATGTTGCCTAGACTAGTCCCAAACTCCTGTCCTCAAGTGATCCTCCTGCCTTGGCCTCCCAAAGTGGTGGAATTACAGGCATGAGCCACAACATCTAGCCTGGATCCTAATTGTTTTTAATGTAAAAAAAACCCTGTTATTTATGAAACAATTGGAAATTTCAATACTCACTGGATAGATGATTGACATTAAAGACTTATTGTTAATTTTTAGAGTATGATCATTGTAATTGTGAATTTTAATACAGTCTTTATCTTTTAGAAATTCATACTAAAATGTTAAAGAAAAATTATATATCCAGAAGAGTCAACTTTCTTCAAAAACCGTGAGAGTGGGAGAAGAAGGTGGAGCTGTGGATGAGGTAGAATTTCCAGGGGTTGATTGATGGTTGTGGGGCTGGGATGATGGGCATATGGGAATTCATCAAGCTAGTCTATCAACTTTTATGGGTGTTCAAGATTCTCCACAAGCAAACCTTTAAAGATGGGCACGTATTTGCCCTCATTTGCAATCAGAAATGCAGATGAAAATCATTTGAAACCATCACTTTGTATCTATCAAATTGCCAGGATTTTTTTTCTTTTTTTGAGACGGAGTCTCGCCCTGTCACCCAGGCCAGAGTGCAATAGCACAATCTCAGTTCACTGCAGCCTCCATCTCCTGGATTCAATGATTCTCCCACCTCAGCCAGAATTTTTTATAAATGGCAATGCTCATTGCACATGAGAGTGTGATAAACAGATGCTCTGATATCTGCTCGTTGCGGGTGGGGAGGAATGAAAAACAAATTGGTCCAGTCTTGGGAGGCATTCTGGTCATATGTAACACCAATCTTTAAAATATTTATATCCCTTGCTCCAATAATTGCACTTCCAATAATTTACCCTAAAAAGTAACCCTCAAAATGGAAAATGTTTCTGCACAAGGATATTTGTCATAGGTGTATAGTAAAGAATCCAACTTACCCAAAAAGCAGTCTGGCCTTCGTTCTCTGATGCAGGAAGGTGAGATTTGGGCCCCTGGGATGTCCTGCCTAATAAGAGTGTTTTTGTTTGCCCAGGGCCTTGGCCACCGGACGGTTTAACAGTGATTTATGATGGGGATATTGGGCCATGCAGAATCCAGTTTACCTCTGGAGGGGCTGGAGACTAACGATCAGCTGCATGGGCAGTCATCTATGGAGCCCCACAAAAACTCAGGACACCAAGGCTCAGGTGAGCTTCCCTGGTTGACAATATTCCATGTGAATTGTTACACATCGATGCTGGGAAAATGGCACTGCCTGCAACTCCATAGGTAAAGGACAACTGGAAACGCCATGCCTGCAACCTTCCTGGACTCTGCCAATTGCATCTCTTTCCTTGGCTGATTTTAACTTGTGCCCTTTGGCTGTAATAATCCATAACTGTGAGTATAACAGCTATCAGTGAGTTCTGTGAGTCTTTCTAGTGAATTATCAAACCCCAAGATGGTTTTTGGAACCTCCCTGGTCTTGCAATTGGTGTCACAAGTGAGGGTGGTCTTGTGCATTGTGCTCCTGCTAATCTCAAACAGAGTTATTTATAAAAGGAAAAGGGCTGAGGGCAGTCGTGCATGCCTGTAATCCCAGCTACTCAGGAGGCTGAGGTAGGAGAATCGCTTGAACCCAGGAGGCAGAGGTTGCAGTGAGACTCTGTCTGGAAAAAAATAAAGGCCCAGGAGCAACTGCCATGTTCAGTAAGAGGTGCACTGTGTGTTTCATGTATTCGTGCATGATATAGCCATTAAATACAGCACTTATAACAATATATATTAACATGAAAGCCTGGCACAGTGGCTCACGCCTGTAATATCAGCATTTTGGGAGGCCAAGGAAGGAGGATCGCTTGAGTCCAAGAGTTCGAGACCAGCCTGGGCAACATGGTGAGACCCCGTTGTTACAAAAAATACAAAAATTATCTGGGTGTGGTGGTGCATGCCTGTAGTCCCAGCTACTTGGGAGACTGAGGTGGGAGGATTGAACCTGGGAGGTCGAGGCTGCAGTGAGATGTGTTTGCCCTACTGCACTCTATCCTGGATGACAAAGTGAGACCCTGACATACATATAAATATATATAAATATATTTATATTATGTATATATACTCATATATATATATATATATATGAGGATGGCTATGTAACATATCAAACAAAATGTGTGAGGCATAGTATGATTATATATTATCTATATACATGTAAAATTCAAAATACATGTAGAATAACATCCACAGAAATTATAACAAAATGCCAGTGAGTAGCTTTCTGAGGGTATTATATATGATATATTTATATTATGTATAATATAAGTATTATATGATTTTGTTTTTGCATTTTCTAACTTCTGTATATTTTTCAAATGGTCTATAATATGCTAATAGGTGTAGCTTACTTTGATAACCAGAAGTGTGTGTGTGTGTGTGTGTGTGTGTGTGTGTGTGTGTGTGTGT
>NW_022436960.1:26702265-26929768 GCF_009761245.1 Sapajus apella
GTGTGTGTGTGTGTGTGTGTGTGTGTGTGTGTGTGTGTGTGTGTAGTTTCTAATTTTAGCCAAACTAGGGGTGATTCCATAGCATAAAGAAAGATGGTTCATGACTGGGAAATTCTCAAAATCTCAAATCTGACTCTGTCACTAACAATGTCACCCAAAGGAAAGAAAAGAAGATGGAATGTAAGAAAATTGAGGCAGTTGCAGAAGGAACTCTGATAAACACCACTAACAAGGAGAAAGGACAAACATAAAGTGTGGGAAGAAGAAACATAAGCTGAGGACCTACCGAGAATGTCACATGAAGCCCTGAAGCAGGGCACCAGGCAGCGCTAGGAAAGAGAGGGTCCTGAGGACAGATGGTGTGAGTCTATAATGGGTGCATCAGCCTGGCAAACCCTTTGAATCGCTCCCTGGTCAGTACCAACACTAAGGGCTTCATTCCTTGAGTGAGGCAAGAGCGTCTTGAATTGATATCACGCCCAAAACCCTTTCCTAAACATTGCCTCTATTCTTTTGGGCTTCTGTTATTGGCAGAATAGAATGTGAATAAAAACTTTAATAAATAAGCTGACTTTTGGTTAAAGAGTGTCAGAAGGCCAAACCCAGCAATGAGTTGAGACTTGAAAAAAGAGCCCAGGGCATCACAAATGGCTTCTGCTTTTTAAAGTTACGTTTAGGGCAAGTACAGAAAAAGACGACACAGGCCACTGTTTAGAAGCAGTTGTGATTATCAGAAAGAAAGCAGAAGCCCAACCACTAATTCACTTGTCATGTCTGTTAAATAAAGTCTTTTACCATTAAATGGGTAATACAAATGTCGATAAGAGGGAATTAAAGCTCCAAGCTGAGAGATTATAAGAAGTGCACCTGTTCTCTAGCCACGCTAGTGAATTAAAGTTGCTTACCTCGATCAATTGCTTTCCAGATGCTGATAGCCCTTGTAAATGGGACTGGTAAATTGTCAGGGATCTTGGAGGCCACCAAGACAATAGAAGATTCTAGAAGATGAGGGTTGGTGTTCTTAAACTATAGCCTAGACATAATATATTGCATTTTACTAAGTATTTTTATACAAATCCTTGTTTGTTTTTCCCAACAAACAAGGACAGTTAGGCCAAATAAGAGGATCAATGTGACCACAAGTGGTAAGGCCCCACCCAGAGGCTTGCAGGGATGATCAGTGGAATGGATAAAATTATTCCACAGTTCGGGAAGCTGAGGCCCAAGTAGACTCACCAAAGGTCCCACTGAAGATTCATTCTGCAAATACAGGAGCTACTCATGACCCCAAGCAAGAGTCCTAAATAACCTCTGAATACCTAGAAAACAAAATGGTGATCAATGTGATGCTACATGGGTTCCTTTACAACACACACATGATACATCCAATTGACATCATCTCTGTCTTTGCCATATTAGACTCTTGGATATGGCACATCTGTATTTCAGCAAAAGGCTTCTTACTCCCCTTCTGTGTCAGGCACAAGGCTAGGCTGTCCCTTAATGGATGGTTGATGTCGAGGTCTGATCCACAGACCTTGACCCAGCAACAGATAAACAAATGCACTCAAACTCAGATGTCCAGTGAAAGAGCGGCCTTAGGGATCTGTGAGCCACTCACAGCAGCCACAGCCCTGATTTGCTGGCCCTGCCAGCCTTTATTCAGCACACATTAAATGACAAAGACTTTGAGTCAACACCCCTAGAGCATAATGATTAAAGGCCAGGTTCTGAGGCTTAAAGCAAACACCATTTGTGGGCAATAAACCTGACTGCCCTCCCCCCGAGAAAGCCATCCGGCCCATGTTTTTGGACCACATGAGTAAACAAGTTACTTAGATAAACTCTAAATTCCTTTGTTATTTGTTTTTCTGCTATTGACTCAAGGTAAAGAGGATTAGGCTGCCTTCAGCCAAAACTTTTACTGAAACTATGCAAACCTCCCAGCCTTCCAAGAAGGTTTGTGTCTACATTCTATAATTTTGTGATTTCTCCAAGATCTTGACTAAACCTCCACAGGTTGAGACATGAGATGCCCACCAGGAAACCTGGAAAGCTGTGTCAGTGGGGCTAACACGGGTCAAGGCAGGCCAGCCTCAGAGCCTGGTTACTATTGAAATCGGAACTTCATTTTATATTGAGAGTTATATTGCTATGGGCAATAGACTATCACTCTCATACGTTGAAGGGAAACTGGACTTTCCTGGAGAAATGCTGGAGAACTCATGAAGCTGATGGGAAGGTGGAGGGACCAGGCAAGTGTGGCCAGAACTGTCTTGTCAGGGAACATTCACTGGAACACATACATCAGAGTGTTGTCTCGGGGCAGGGGGTGCTGTCCTGCTACCGCCTACTCAAGATGGAAAGTTCAGGACAGTGAGTCCCACTGTGTAGCTTTAGAAATTATGCCCATCTGTCCAGCTTGGAGAAAGGAGAGAGAGAGATGCCACTAAAACCTCATGACATGAGAGTGGAGGAGGGCAGATTCTCCAAAAAAAAATCAGGGTTATTGCTGGAAATAAGGTGAGTGAGCCACCTTATTGACACTTACGTAGGGCCCATAGAAAGCAGCTTCTTGGGAGAACCTCTGTTTCCAGGGCCCATGTTAACATGTAGAGGGACTACTACAAGAAAAACACCAGAAAATAGATTTTGGTAAAGTGCAAGAAAACACTTTCTAAGAGTTGAGCTTTCTTACAAATAGATGAGCAATTACAGTAGCCAGCAGTGATGTTCAGACAATCACTGGGTCTACCAGGAAAGCTGTAGTGAACTCATATGTCAGATGGGGAATGGGGCTGGACCACAGAGTTAAGTCCCTGTCAATTCTCAATTTCTGATTCTATCATGAAACAGTGAATGCATGGCTTGGTTTTGATGGCAAGCCCAGCATCTAGCCTATTAGGGAATATCAATCCTTTACAAAACTTGGAAATTAAAGTTCACTCACGCCACTCCTAAGCTGCCATATTTCATAGTCAGCCAAGTTCCTGACACAGGCATTCAAAGAAATTGAAGTCTTGCTTTTCTTGGTGCCCATGGAGAGTTCACAGTCACCTGGCTGTGGGCTGCAGCTCTGCGGATGGAAAGCATGTCTGAGTCAGTGCCTCTGTCAGGAGACAGATGGAAGCGGCCACATGACCCCTGGTCCCACATCCATTCCACCAAATGGAGAGACATGACAAGTCTTTTATTTTCAGGACAGAGCGTCATTGATTATTCCCTGTTAATGCTTCCCTGTCGATGGCGGGCAGGGACTAGAGGGAAATGGAAGGATGTGATATCCGGGCCCCCCAAAGGGAAAATCAATGTGATATGGTTTGATATTTCATTCTAGGATAACCTCTTTCTCTGTGCTCCAACCCACAGACCACTGTTTCTCTCTCTACCAACTCCACCAGCCATTGTCACACCCGTTCACATTCACCAAAGACAGGCAGGGAGGAGACAGATGAGAAAGAGTGGGCACCTAAAATGATTCAACTCTGCTCTTGTTTCCTTTTAGGAACGTATAGCAACAAAACAGTCTACAGGCTGTGCTGAGACTTCCTCAGCAGTTTCAGATCAGAGGGGAAGAGCCTGCTAAGTCAGCTGAAGAAACCCTTGTCTGACTTATTACAGATGCAACCCACAGAATGCTAATCTCAAAGGATGACCTTGGAAAACCGACAACCTAGAAACTGCCTGCCCCCTGGCACAATGCGGAAAGTTACAAGTTCAGAGCAAGAGGCAAAGTCTTGTAATGCAGGGAGGTGAGAGGGAGAAAGCAGACTCTTTGTGTATACACCACACACACACACACACACACACACACACACACATCAAACACCAACAGTGTTTCTATTCCCCCCTCCGCCAAAGGAATCCAACATTTAAAACAAAACTCTTATGAATCTTGTATGTAATAGAAAGGGGAATTTCTGTTCCTTCTGGGATTTCAGGGTGAAGAAGAAACAACAGCACTTTATAATCTTTTGAATGGGGATGCAAAATGATAATATCCAGATACCTAAAGCTATGCTAACCCTTTGGTTCCAGACAAGCCTTCTTGTTAGCATTTAACCTCATCAGTGCTGTAGCCACACAGATCCAGAAACTGTCTTAGTTTATTTTGTGCTACTTAGTCTATTTTGCCGTGTTGCTTCTGGAAAGCTCCAGGTTGTCCACTGCTATTTCTCATTCACATAGGAGTTGCTCTGGGAGAAGTGAGTAAATGGTTTTCCCTGCTTTCCTTACTCCCTGGGGCGGGGAATCATGGTCTGAGCCCTCTGCCTGGGAGAGGCTGGACCAGGTGACCTGCAACGGTCTTTTCCAACTCTCAGACTCTACATAGGCTTCCTGTGGTACAGGCTCAAGGGGCTGAGCCAAGGAGTCTGTTTTCTGCCTACTGGGGGAATTGGGTAACTCATGTTTTACATACCTCTGTAGTGTATTAATTCTGCTAGAGTTCTTGTAAGCAGTGCTTTATCCAATGTATTCTTAAATGTATAGGATTATATCCATGTTACTCACAGGAGCTACTGTTTAATATCTTAAACTAAAAGCATGTGTTTTCACAGGAACATGATTCATTTCGTGTTATGCAATTCACAAATGACCTGCAAGGATGCTGCCACTCCAGCTGTGGGTTGCAAACACCCTACACAGTGTTACCGCACATCCCTGGATTCCTGTCTCCACAGGGAATCAACTTCACACTTTGGGTTCTACCCCCTCGGCTGGTCACAGTCATTCCTGCGTGAGTCCCTCTCCCCTGCACTCTGGACTCCACTGGCCTCATGTCCCTACAGCCTGGGGTCTTTCCTCCACTCCACACTGGCCAGGCAGGGGCTCAGGCCTTTTGAGGTTAGGAGAAGAGAGAGAAACAAACACCTGCAGTCACCTAGTCCCACACCAGTGATATTGTGCAGGAGGGTGAGGATCCCAATAGGAATAGATGCTGGCCAGAAGACTCAGAGCCAGAATCCCAGTGTGTCTGTTGCTGTGGAAGCTTCCTTTCAAACAACGTGGAGAATACACATGGCCTGACAGCCTATTCGAAAAGAAAATGCCAAGAGCCCTCAAGGATCCCCAGATTGCAGGAGGGATGGAGCTCTCAGACAGTGCAGTAGCGAGAGGCTCTGCACAGTACTTCCTGCCGAGGCCCTGGGCTTGAAGGGGATCCGGGATGGCACATACCCTCCCCTCGGCTCTCAGACATCCCCTTACACTCAAAGACACTTATCTATGCTCACACGCTTTTTTGGGCTCTCATTTGCCTTGTTTTATTGAATACAATACACTTCCAGGAAAATGCACAATCCTAAGTGTACAACTCCATGTACACTCTCTTTTACAAACAGAACCGTCTTTGTTTATTTTGTGTTGCTATAACAGAACACCTGAGACTGGGTCATTTAGAAAGAAGAGGGATTTGCTTTTCCCAGTTCTGGAGGCTGGAAAGTCCAAGATCAAGGCACCAGAATCTGATGAGAGGCTTCCTGCTGCATCCTCACACAGTGGAAGGTGGAAGGGGGTGAACCTATGCCCACAAGCCCTTTTTATAGCATCATTAATTCATTCATGAGCCTTCATAACCTAAACATCTCCAATTAGGCCCTACCTCCCCAACACTGTGGCACTGGGGATTCCAACACACAAATTTTGGAGGGACACATTCAGGACATAGCAAGAACATACCCTCTAAACAAAGGCATAGAACATGACCGTGATTTCCAGAGGCCCTTTTCTCCCTCCAGTTACTACTGACACCTACAGCAAGCACAATCCTGATTTGTAACAGCAGAGTTCAGTTTTGCTTCTTCTCAACCCTAAATAAATGAAATCATACAAGGCGTTCTCATCTCTTCTTTTGCTCAGCACTGTAATTCTGAGATTCATACACATTGCTGCATACAGTTCGTTAATCCTCATTTCTGCATAGTGTTCTGTTGTATGAATACACCACAAGTTAGGAATTCATTACCCTGTTGATGGGTATTGGTATCATTTTCCAGTGTTCACTGTTACATGCAGTACTGCTATGTACATACATTTTGATGCACATATGTATGTATATGTATTCTATGGGGTTTGTACTTTAGAATTTCTGGTAGATTGGGTTTGCATATGTTCAGCTTTAACGAACATTGTCAAATAACTTTCCAAAGCGGTTGTATGAATTTACTCCCTGATAGTAGTTTATGAGAGTGTTCACTGCTCCATATCCTTACTTAATAGTTGGTGTTATGTTTTTAATCTTAGACCTTCTGTTGAGTGTGTAGTAATATGGCACTGGGTTTTAATTTGCATTTCATGGGTGACTAATGATGTTTAATCACCTTTTGATGTGTCTATTGGCCATTCAGATATTCTCTTTTGTGATTTTTTCTTCAAGTCATTTGCCAGTAATTTCATGGGATCATCTGTTTGTTTTAATTGATTTGAAGTAGTTTTAAAAATAGATTCTGAATGCAAGTCCTTTGTCAAATATTTGTGTTGCAGGAATAATCTCCTATCTTATGGCTTGCTTTTTTACTAATGGAGTCTTTTGATAAATAGAATATTTTAATTTTAATATAATCCAATAACTATAGTAATCGTTTTCTTTGTCTTTCTAACTAATGCCTTTGGTGATTTTTAAAAAATGTTTACTTACTTCAAGTTAATGAGGATACTTTTTTTTTTTTAACCGTAATCTTTACTTTTTTACACTTTCATCTTTATTATGCAATCTATATGGACTTGGTTTTTTTCAAGTTGTGAAAATAGGAATCAAGGTTTGTATTACATGTGAATAGCCAACTGAGCCAGCACCATGTATGGAAAAGGTCATCCATTGCTTGCTGCACTATTTCATTACCTTTGTCCTTAGTCAAGTGACTGTGTGTGTGGATCAGCTTCTAGACTCTGTTCTGCTTCACTGTTCTATCCTTCCACTAGTATAACATGGTATTAATTACTGTAACTTTACAAGAAGTCTTGATAGCTGGCAATGTGTCTTCCAGCTTTGTTCCTTAAACACTCTCTTCTCTATTCTTGGTCTTTAATGTTTCCATATGTTTCAGAATCAGCTTAATTTCCCCCAAGAAGTCTGGTGTGCTTTTGACTGGAATTGCATTAACTCTGTAGACCAGTTTGAAAATACCTGATACCTTTACAATATCGAGGCTTTCAATTCATGAACACAGCAGATCTCTCCATTTATTTAGACCTTCTTTATTTTTTCTCTGTAATGCTTTCCATATATTTTTTCTCATCTTTCATTAGATTTATTCTCAGATATTTTGTCTTTGAAGCCATTGTAAATATTTTTAAACTTCATTTTTGAACTGTTTATTGCAGATATATAGAAATATCATTGATTTTTGTATAGTAACCTTGAATCCAGTAGCCTTGCTAAATTTACTTCTTTCTCATACATTTAATTGGCCATAGATTATTTTGGATGTTCTACATAAACAATCATATGCTTTGCAGTTTGTAACTTTTTTTCCTTGCCTTATTGCAATGGTTAAGATCTCTAATACAATGTTTAATAGAAATAGTATTAGGAAATATTCCTAATCTCAGGGAGAAAGCTTTTAATATTTTAGTATTAACTATGATATTTTCTGTAAGATTTTCACTGATATTTACCAATTTAAAGAAGTTTCCTTCTATTCCTAGTGTGTTGAGTGTTAATTATGAATAAGTATTTGATTTTATCAGATGCTTTTTCTGCATCATTCTATTGAGATATTTTTCTGCCTTATGATGCTAATTTAGTGAAATACACTAATATTTTAAAAACATAATACATATATCTTAAAATGCATCATTTTGAAGAGTGCAATTCAGTGGTTTTTAGTATATTCACAAAGTTGTGCAATAATTACCATATATAACTCTAGAACATTTCACTCCAGAAAGAAACCCTATACCTACTAGCAGTCCTTCCCCGTTCCCCCTTTCCCCTACTCCACTGTCTGTCTACAATATCTGTTTCTATGGATTTGCCTATTCTGAACATTTCATATAAGTGGAATATAGACTTTCTGTGTCTGGCATTTTTCACTTAGCACAATATCATCAAAGTTAATTCACATTGCAACATGAATCAGTACTTCAATCCTTTTATTGTACAGATATGCCACATTTTGTTTACCATTCATCAGCTGATACTTAGGTGGTTTTCACTTTTAGTCTATTGTAAATAAGGCTATAATGAACATCTGTGTACAAGTTTTTGTGGGTACATAAGTTTTCATCTCTCTTGGGTATATACCTAGGAGTGGGTGTAAAGTGGCATCTTAAAATTTTAGTATTTCTTCTGTGACTAATGATGTTGAGCATCTTTTCATGTGCTTGTTGGCTATGCATAGATCTTCGTTGGAAAAATGCTTACTTGAGTCTTTTTGCCCATTTTTAAATTGGGTGGCTTACCTTTTGGTGGTTGAGTCATAAGAGTTCTTTATATATTCTGGATATCAGACCTTTATCAGATGTATGATTTGCGAATATTTTCTCCCATTCTGTGGTTGTTTCGTTTTCTTGACAGTTTTTTTGAAGCATAAAATTTAAAATTTTGATCAAGTCTTATTTGTCTATTTTTTCTTCAGTTGTTTGCACTTGTGGTGTCATGTGTAATGAGCCATTACCACATCCAAGGTCATGAAGATTTATGCATTGGTTTTATTCTAAATGTTTTCTAGTTTTAGCCCTTACAAGTAGGTCTTTGATCTGTTTTGATTTGTTTTGCATATTGTATAAGGAAGGATCCCACTTCATTGTTTTGCATGTGGATATCCAGCAGTCCCAGCTACTTTGTTGAAAATAAATCCAGTTGAAAGGGTTGAAAACACTGATTTTGTGATGTTAAGCCAAAATCTTGCATTCCTAAATAATCAGCTGAACTTTACTTTCTTTTTTTTTTTTTTTTTTTTTTTTTGAGACGGAGTTTCACTCATGTTACCCAGGCTGGAGTGCAATGGCGCGATCTCGGCTCACCGCAACCTCCGCCTCCTGGGTTCAGGCAATTCTCCTGCCTCAGCCTCCTGAGTAGCTGGGATTACAGGCACGCGCCACGATGCCCAGCTAATTTTTTGTATTTTTAGTAGAGACGGGGTTTCACCATGTTGACCAGGATGGTCTCGATCTCTTGACCTTGTGATCCACCCGCCTCAGCCTCCCAAAGTGCTGGGATTACAGGCTTGAGCCACCGCGCCCGGCTTTGAACTTTACTTTCTAATCAACTAAACTAATACTTTATTTAATATATTTATAAGTATGTTCATTAGATATAGTGGCCTATAATTTTCCTTTCTTGTAATGAACCTGCCACCCTTTGGTATTAAAATTAAGGTAGCCTCAAAGTGAATTGTGAATTATTTTTCTTTTTCTATTATTTCAAACAGTTTGTATAAGACTAGTGTCAATTCTTTAAATGTTTAAAAGTATTTGCTGGTGAAGAAATCTGGACTAGGAATTTGTTTATGGGAAAGTTATAGTTACAGATTCAACTTTTTTTTTTTTTTTTTTAGACACAGTCTCACTCTGTCACCCAGGCTGGAGTTGCCTCACTGCAATCTTCACTTCCTAGGTTCAAGCAATTCTTGTGCCTCAGCCTCCTGAGTAGCTGGGATTACAGGCGCCTGCCACCACACCCAGCTAATTTTTGAATTTTAGTAGAGATGGGGTTTCACCATGTTGGCCAGGCTGGTCTTGAACTCCTGATCTCAAGTGATACACCCACTTCAGCCTCCCAAAGTGATGGGATTACAGGCGTGACCCACTGCTCCCAGCCCAGATTCAACTTCTTAGACAGATATAAACCATTCAAATTTTCTATTTATTCTTTTGGGTTTTTTGTTATTGTTGTTGTTACAGGGTCTCGCTCCAGTTGCCCAGGCTGGAGTGCAGTGGTGCCATTTCAGCTCATGGCCACCTTGATGTCCCGGGCTCAGGTGATTGTCCCACCTCAGCCTCCTGAGTAGCTTGGGATTACAGGTTCCGGCCACCACGCCCAGCTAACTTTTTATATTTTTAGTACAGACAGGCTTTCACATGTTAGCCAGGCTGGTCTTGAACTCCTAGATTCAAGTGATCCACCCATCTTGGCCTCCCAAAGTGCTGGGATTACAGGTGTGGGCCACCATGCCCAGGCTTCTATTTACTCTTGAGTTAGTAAATTGTATTTTCCTAGAAATTCCATTTCATGTGGATTTTCTGATTTACTGACATAAAGTTCTTTATATTATATTCTTATATTGGTAATTTGTGCATTTTATCTATTTTTAAAATAGATTTTAGAGTAGTTTTAGGTTCACAGCTAAATTAAGCAGAAGGGACAGAGTTCCCATATACCTTCTTCCCCCATACAAGCACAGCTTTCCTCGCCAGAGTGATACATTTGTTACTATGAATACATTGTCATAACATAGTGACACATCTTTATCACCCAAAGTCCATAGTTGATACACCAACGTTCACTCTTGGTATTGTACATTCTATGGGTTTTAATAAATGTATAATGGCATTTATTCATCTTTATAGTAACATATAGAGTATTTTCACTGCCCTAAAAATCTTCTGTGCTCTGCCTATTCATCTCTCCTTCCCCTCTAACCCTTGGCAACAATTCATCTTTTTACTGCCCCCATAATTTTGCCTTTTCATGTAGAGGAAATCATACTGTATATAGTTTTTTTCAAATTGGCTTCTTTCACTTAGCATTATGCATTTACATTTCCTCTGTGTCTTTTCATGGCTTGATAGATCATTTCTTTTTAGAGTTAAATAATATTCCATTGTCTGTTTGTACCAGTTTGTTTATCCATTTACCTGCTGAAAGACATCTTGGGCAATTACAAATAAATCTGCTATAAACATCTTTGTGCAATCATTCTGAGGACATAAGTTTTCAGCTCATTTGGATAAATACCAGGAAGCAGAATTGCTAGATTACATGGTAAGCATATGCTTAGTTTTGCAAGAAACTGCCAAACTATCTTTCATCATAGCTGTACCATTTTTCATACCCATTAGCTAATTCCCATTAGCATTCCTGTTGCTCCACATGCTCACCAGCATTTGGTGTGGTCAGTGTTTTGGAAAATCACCATTGTAATAGGTATGTTATGGTATCACATTATTATTTTATTGCAGTTCCCTAGTGACATATGATGAGCATCTTTTCATATGCTTATTTTCCATCTGTATATCTTCTTTGGTGAGGTGTCTGTTGAGAGCTTTGGTCTACTTTTTAATTGATTTTTTTTTTCTTATTGCTGAGCTGTAAGAGTTCTTTTTACAGTTAGGTAACAGTCCTTTATCAGATGTGTCTTTTGTAAACATTTTATCCCAGTTTGGGGCTTATGTCCTCATTTTTTTACCTTTCTTTTTTTCTAAATCAGTCTTGCTAGGGGTTTATCAATATTATTAGTCTTTTCAAAGAACCAGTCTCTGGATTTGTGGCTATCCATTTTCTACTTTTTTGAGATGTATACTTAGACTGGTTTTTAGCCTTTTTTATTCAAGTTTTGATGTCATTTAAAAATTGCCATATAGTTCAAAATACTGTCAAAATCTATTATAATTCGTTTTGAACTATCAGTTATTTAGAAGTATAATGCTTAATTTCTAAATATTTCAGACTTCCCTGGAGTTTTTAAAAATTGGTTTTTAGAGTAATTTCACTTTGGTCAGAGAACATATTTTAGATGATTTACCCTTTGGAATTCGTTGAGATTTCCTTTAAGGACCAGCATATGATAAAATTTGGTAAAAATTCAATGGATACTTGAAAAGAATACCTCTTCTGACACTGCTGGTTATAGAGTTCCACAGATATCAATTAGATTAAATTCATTATTCATCTTGTTGTATTTGTCCATATTATTGACTACTTGTACTATCAGGTACTTCAAGGTCTATAATTTTGTTTTATGTATTTTGAAGCTGTATTATTAGGTACATTAAAATACAAACTATATCTTCCTAGATTTATCCTTTTATCTCTATGAAATGTTCCTCTGTGTCCTTAGAAACGCTTCTTGACTCACATCTCTCTCAACTGATATTTGCATAGCTCTATTAATCTTTTTCGGTTGGTGTGTTTTTTATTTATCCTTTACTTTCGATCTTTCTCTTAACACTCAAAATATGCCTCTTGAAAGCCAGATGTAGTTAGGGTTTTAAAATATTTACCCATGTGGCAGGCAGCCTCTTTAAGATGACCTCAAATGACCAACCTCCCAGTATTAAAGTCTTGTATAATTCCTTTCCTTGTGTGAGGACTGAACCTGACTAACCTCTAGTGAATTCTAGTAGTCTTGCTCATGTGGAAGTTGTCAGATTCAAAATGGAGTCACTTGTGTCAAACCCTGACAAAATGGAGCCAGGGAAGTCTATGAAAGGAGGGCTTTCATGTATGCTTTACCTGATAATAGAAATAAATTGAAGCTTACCACTTAAATCACACAAGGACAGCAGGACAGCTGATCACTTTCTAAGAATACTTGGCCTGACACACTGACTCATATGCAAGGCCAATTGAACAAAACATAAGGTTACAAATTTTACCCAACAACTGCCCTCACTCACAAATCAGAGCTTGTCAGCTCCCAAAAGACACTATCCCCACCAATTACTTTCTTTCAAAACAACTTGTATAACCTCCTCTTTCCCCAATAAAACCCTACCTTTTCCTTTTCACTGGACATACTGGAGGACACTGTGGTCTGTATGTATGACCTGGATTGCAATCCCATGTCTTGTGTATTATTCCCCAATAAAACCTTTTAACTTACAGATTAATTTTTCTCTATATTTTTATGATGACGCAAATTACTTCACATGTATAAATACAATTGTATCTGTAGGACAAATTCCTAGGATTGCTGGCTTAAAAAATGTAATGTACCACTGTAATTTTGATAAGATACGGCCACCCCTTTATAGTTTGCACTAGTTTATACAATGTATGACAGTGTCTATTTAACTACACACTTGCCATTGCCATTACAGTGTGTTAACAAACTTTTATTATTTTTGATAGGTGAAAAAGTTCTATTATTAACATTTTCGTATGCTTCCAAGTCATTTGTATTTTCTCTTCTATTAAATGTCTCTGTTAATCTTCTTTGCCCATTTTTGTACTGGATTGCTAATCTGGTTTTATTATTATTATTATTGACAGGGACTCTTTCCATTTTAGATAAATTAAGCCCTCATCTTGGTAGAGTTACACATTTCTTGTCCAAGTCCTCATTTGCATTTGCTTATGGTGCTACTGTCATGATGAAATTTTTTTTATCTCTGTGAAGTCTAATCTAACAATCTTTTATGGCTTCTGGGTTTTGTGGCATACTTAGAAAGGTCTTCCCCACTCTTAGGTTATAAAATAACTTTCCTTTTCTTTTCTAGTACTTTTAGGAAAAGTATTGTTTTCAGGCCAATATCCATGATGAAGATGGATGCAAAAATCTTCAATAAAATGCAAACCGATTGCAACAGCACATCAAAAAGCTTATCCACCATGATCAAGTAGGCTTCATCCCGGGGATGCAAGGCTGGTTCAACATATGCAACTCTACAAATGTAATTCACCACATAAACAGAACCAAAGACAAAAACCACTTGATTATCTCAATAGATGCAGAGAAGGCCTTCAACAAAATTCAACAGCCCTTTATGCTAAAAACTCTCAATAAACCAGGTATTGACAGAACGTATCTCAAAAGAGTAAAAGCTATTTATGACAAACCCACAGCCAACATCACACTAAATGGGCAAAAACTGGAAGTATTCCCTTTGAAATCTGGCACTAGACAAGGATGCCCTCTCTCACCACTCTTATTCAATATAGTATTGGAAGTTCTAGCCAGAGCAATCAGGCAAGAAAAAGAAAAAGAAATAAAGGGTATTCAATTAGAAAAGGAGGAAGGCGAACTGTCTCTATCTGCAGATGACATGATTGTATATTAGAAGACCCCATCATCTCAGCCCCAAATCTCCTGAAACTGATAAGCAACTTCAGCAAAGTCTCAGGATACAAAATCAATGTGCAAAAATCACAAAGCCTTCCTATACACCAATAACAGACTTAAAGAGAGCCAAATCAAGAACAAACCACCATTCACAATTGCTACAAAGAGAATAAAATACGTAGGAATACAACTAACAAAGGATGTAAAGGACCTCTTCAAGGAGAACTACAAACAACTGCTCAACGAAATAAGAGAGGACACAAACAAATGGATAAACATTCCATGCTCATGATTAGGAAGAATCAAGATTGTGAAAATGGCCATACTGCCCAAAGTAATTTACAGATTCAATGCTATCCCCATCAAGCTACCAATGACCTTCTTCACAGAACTGGAAAAAACTACCTTAAACTTCATATGGAACCAAAAGAGAGCCCGCATAGCCAAGTCAATTCTAAGCAAAAAGAACAAAGCTAGAGGCATCGCACTACCTGACTTCAAACTATACTACAAGGCTACAGTAATCAAAACAGCATGGTACTGGTACCAAAGCAGAGATATAGAACAATGGAACAGAACAGAGGCCTCGGAGGCAATGCCACACATCTACAACCATCTGATCTTTGACAAACCTCACAAAAACAAGCAATGGGGAAAGGATTCCCTGTTTAATAAATGGTGTTGGGAAAACTGGCTAGCCATGTGCAGAAAGCAGAAACTGGACCCCCCTTCCTGACACCTTACACTAAAATTAACTCCAGATGGATTAAAGACTTAAACATAAGCCCTAACACCATAAAAACCCTAGAAGAAAATCTAGGCAAAACCATTCAGGACATAAGCATAAGGCAAGGACTTCATGACTAAAACACCAAAAGCATTGGCAACAAAAGCCAAAACAGACAAATGGGACCCAATCAAACTCCAGAGCTTCTGCACAGCAAAAGAAACAGTCATTAGAGTGAACCAGCAACCAACAGAATGGGAAAAAAAATTTGCAATCTACCCATCTGACAAAGGGCTAATATCCAGAATCTACAAAGAACTAAAACAGATTTACAAGAAAAAAACAAACAAGCCCATTCAAAAGTGGGCGAAGGATACGAACAGACACTTTACAAAAGAAGACATATATGAGGCCAACAAACATATGAAAAAAATGCTCATCATCACTGGTCATTAGAGAAATGCAAATCAAAACTACATTGAGATACCATCTCACGCCAGTTAAAATGGCGATCATTAAAAAATCTGGAGACAACAGATGCTGGAGAGGATGTGGAGAAATAGGAACACTTTTACACTGTTGGTGGGAGTGTAAATTAGTTCAACCATTGTGGAAGACAGTGTGGCGATTCCTCAAGGACCTAGAAATAGAAATTCCATTTGACCCAGCAATCCCATTACTGGGTATATATCCAAAGGATTATAAATCGTTCTATTATAAGGACACATGCACACGAATGTTCATTGCAGCACTGTTTACAACAGCAAAGACTTGGAACCAACCCAAATGCCCATCAATGATAGAGAGGGAAAATGTGGCACATATATACCATGGAATACTATGCAGTCATAAAAAACGATGAGTTCGTGTCCTTTGTAGGGACATGGATGAATCTGGAAACCATCATTCTCAGCAAACTGACACAAGAACAGAAAATCAAACACTGCATGTTCTCACTCATAGGCAGGTGTTGAACAATGAGAACACATGGACACAGGGAGGGGAGCATCACACACTGGGGTCTGTTGCGGGGAACTAGGGGAGGGATAGCAGAGGGTGGGGAGTTGGGGAGGGATAACATGGGGAGAAATGCCAGATATAGGTGATGGAGAGGAAGGCAGCAAACAACACTGCTATGTGTGTACCTATGCAACAATCTTGCATGTTCTTCACATGTACCCCAAAACCTAAAATGCAATTATATATATATATATATAAAAGAAAGAGAAAGTATTGTTTTTTATGTTTAAATCTTTTGACTGTCATTTGTCCTGGTATAAGAGGTGAAGAATAGATCCAACTTAATTTTTTTCTCCAGAGCTCTACCCAATAATTCCCACCCCATTTGCTGATTGAATGAATTGCTAATCTTTTTTCCACTGATTGAAAAGCCACCTTTATCATATTCTCAATTCTCACAAAATTTAGATATATTTCCGAACTGTTCTGTTCCACTCATCTGTGTGATTACTCACAAATTGTTACCACACAGTTTTAACTGCAGTACATGTGTAAATTTTGATATCCAGTAGTCTCCCTCTATCACTATTTTTAATATAAACTTTAGAATCAGTTTATGTAATTTTTTTTCAATTCTATTGGTATTTTTTACTGAAGATCACATTAGATTTATGAGAAGTGATATTTTTATGATGCTGCATATTTCTTTTTTTTTTTTTTTTTGAGACAGAGTTTTTCTCTGTTGCCCATGCTAGAGTGCAGTGGCGTCTCAGCTTCTTGCAACCTCTTCTTCCCCCGTTCAAGCGATTCTCCTGCCTCAACTTCCTGGTTGGCTGGCTACCAAGGGCCATGCCCCCACGCTCGATAATTTTTTGTATTTTTAGTAGAGATGGGGTTTCACCGTGTCAACAAGGATGGTCTTAATCTCCTGACCTTGGGGTCCACCCACCTTGGTCTCCCAAAGTGCTGGAATTACAAGCGTGAGCCACTGCACCAGGCCTGATGCTGCCTAATTCTATCCAGGGAACGTGATGTATCTTTCTATTTGTTTGGGTCTTGTTTTATCTCTCATTAGCATTTTAACATTTCCTACAAATAATATTTGTGTTTATTCCTAAGTATGTTATCATTTATGTTTTGTGCGGTTATTATGAGTCTTTTCTTCCCTTATAGCTTGAAATTAGACATTGTATATATAAAAGCTATTGATTTCTGAAAATTAATTTATTAAATTCTTATTTTGTAAGGTCTGGTTAGTCTTCCTTAGTTCCTAAGTAAAAAACTCAGTATCATCTGAAAATTTTAATTTTCTGTATCTTTAATTTCTTAAAGATCATTTCTGTATCTTTAATTTCTTTCACTTGTCTAATTGTTTCACCTAAGTCCTATAGAACATTTTCAAATAATAAGGATAATTAGTGGACATCTTTTTCTTGTTCCTGACTTTAATGAAATTGCTTCTGTTATTCACAATTAAGCACAATGCAGGCTTTGAATTGAGATAAATATATTTTATCATATTAAGGAAACACCCAGCTATTCCTAATATTAAATGATCCTTGCATTCCTGAAATAAGCCTCATTTAGTCATGGTAAATTACTCTTTCATCTAGACCCAGCCTGACTGGGTTCAAATCCTGGTACCATTACTTCTTAGGTTTTTGTGTTCAGACATCATACTTCACATCTTTATGACTCATCTTCCTTGCCTCTTAAATGGGGATAATAAGAATATCTACTCATTAGGTTGCTGTGAAAATCAACTGACTATATGGAAAGTTGAGTGTCATTTCATTTGTTTGAGAGACACCTGCATTTTCTCCGTGAACTGTCTGCTCATATCTCTTCCACACTGGTCTACAGGAAATTCCTTTTATGTTATTTATAAATTAGGACTATTAGCCCATAATCTGTGATGTAAGTTGCGACCATGTTTCTGGGTTATCACTTCTATTTTAGTTTGCTTACTGTACATATGCATGCAAGATTTTTAAAAAACATAGTCAAATATATCTCTTATTGCATCTAAATTTTTAGTAGTATTTAGTGTGGAAAAGTACATTATTGGTACCAAAACTTTTCCATTTCCTATATCCCCATCCTTTACCATATGGATTTACATTCCCTTCTACCAAAGGAGTGGAGTATATTTTTGAACTGATCCAAGGAGATAAGAGACACTAAGAGCAGAGGTCGCCCCACTGAGTCCAGTGGCATTACTATGCAATAGCTAACCCAGGTTACAAAGCAAGGGTTCACAGTCTTTTTTAAATACGAGTTCAGATAGTAAATATTTTAGAGTTTGCAACCACATAAAATCTCTTTTCCATGGTCTCCTCTTTTTTTATCGAACAATTTAAAGATGGAAAAAACAACGAAACAAAACACCATTCTTAGCTTGCAGCAGCCCAAAATAGGCCGTGGTCAGTCAGATTTGGGCTATAGGCCATGTGGCTTGCTGACCCCTGCCGCAGAGGAATTTTTTTTTTCTAGTACTTCCATAGTTTAAATTGTACAATTAAATCTCTCATCAATTTGAAAATTATCCTGGCATTGTGTGAGAAACAGATCCATTATTTCCTGTAGGGCTATATATTTATATTTAGCCATATAACTATATCCAGTTAACTCCACACTATTCATTTTTATAATCCATCTTTTCCCCCACTGACGTAGGGCACCACCTTCATTGTATCCTGAATTTTCATATGCAATTGGGTTTGTTTCTGAATTTTCTTTTTTTTTTTTTGAGACAGAGTTTCGCTCTTGTTACCCAGGCTGGAGTGCAATGGCGTGATCTCGGCTCACCGCAACCTCCACCTCCTGGGTTCAGGCAATTCTCCTGCCTCAGCCTCCTGAGTAGCTGGGATTACAGGCACGTGCCACCATGCCCAGCTAATGTTTTGTATTTTTAGTAGAGACGGGGTTTCACCATGTTGACCAGGATGGTCTCGATCTCTTGACCTCGTGATCCACCCGCCTCGGCCTCCCTAAGTGCTGGGATTACAGGCGTGAACCACCACGCCCGGCTGTTTCTGAATTTTCTATGTTGATCTATGCCATGCACCCATACCACACTTTCAGAGTTGAGGCTTTATGTTTTAATATGTAGTAGGAGCAGCCCTCCTCTTACCAAGCGCTCTCTTTCAGGGTTTCCTTGGGCTGGTCTTGTTCATTTGTTCTTCCAAATGAACTTTGCAATCAATGTGTCAAGCTTCAGAAGAAAAACTGACAGCATTTTGGGGATCACATAAAATCTTACCGCAAAGAGTACACAGTCCCAGATTTTAAACTACTTACCAGATTTGTTTAATGTTAAGGACTAATCAAACTTTCTATTTCTCCTGATTGGGTTTTCATAAACTATTTTCTCTAGGAATTTTGTCTAAACTTTCAAATTTATTGGCTAAAGTTGTTCATATTCATAACTTTTTCTGTGAGAGTTGATACCTGGATTGAAGGTTCATTCCTCCAGAGAGAATCTGTGGTTGCTTCTAGTAGTTATCTGGGGTTACAACTGACTTGGGTCTATTGTAAATTAAATTTCCTTGTGTAGTATTTTGCACCATACAAATAGTATAAATCTGAGCCACAACCCTCTATAAGAGACAACTTGTTGAACATTTTTAGGTTGGTGGGGGAGGAACATCTTTTCCTCCACCCAGGGCCAAGGTCAAGAGAGGCAAGTTTCCTTGCTGTTATTTCTGCTTGTTGGCTTGTTTACTTTTACATAGTAAGGGTAGCACTTAAAGGGTAGCCACTTTGTGGGAAATCTCAGATTAAACTTCCTGCCTTGAGCAGGCCCTGCTTTACCTCCTGCACCCATCTCAGTCAGCACAACAGAGGCTCAGGGTAACTAGGGCTTAGTAGATATCTTCGAGGTAAAAGATGAGTTTTGTCTTACTTGCTTTCCCAGGTTTAAGCTTTCATGTAGTTTTTTACTTCTAGATTTTTTTCATATCTTGTCATTCTTCTGGGCATTTAGAAAGAATTTTTTTTTTAAATTCTAGAGGAGCAATAATAAAACTAACTCCAAAAGTAAAAGAATTCTGTAAGGATGCTCAGTACCTGGGTGACAGGTCATTCATACTCCAAACCTCAGCATCTCGCAATATATCCAGGTAACGAACCTGCACATGTACCCCTCAAATCTAAAATAAAAGTTGAAAAAGAAAATGGAAACAAACAAACAAACAAACCTTTCCCATGCATTTCAAGGCTTTAGGGTTTAGATTATACTAAGCTAAGAAGATAAAGATTGAGTGACCTTTAGCTGCAAAACAAAAAGAGTTTGTTACTGACTGCTATGGTAAAATGTTTGTGTCCCCCCAAACAGGTGGAAATCCTAACCCCCAAAGTGATGGTATTGGAGACAGGGCCTTTGGGAGGTCATTAGATTAGGTGGGTGGAGTCCTGGTGATTGGGACTTATACCCTTATAAAAGAAGCTCCAGAGAGCTAGCTAGTCCCCTTCACCATGTGAGGACATAATTAGAAGGTGCCATCTATGCACCAGAAGGCAAGCCCACACCAGACACTGAATCTGCCAGCATCTTGATCTTGGACTTCCCAGGCTGTGGAACCATAAGAAATAAATTTCTGTTGTTTATTTTTTTTTAAAAATTCAGTAAGGTAGCAAGATATATTAGCTTACAAAATCAGTAGCTTTTATATAGAGAGCAATAACCAGTTAGAAGACATAATGGCAGAGGAAATCTCATTTACTAGCAAATAAATACTTAGGGATAAGCTTAGCAAGAAATGCACAAAACCTATACAAGAATAATCTTAAAACACTGCTGCAAAGACACAAAAATAGACTTGAATAAATGGAAGTACAGCCCCTGTTCTTGGATAGGATGACTTCACATTTTAAAGATGTTAGTTCTCCCTAAACCAGTTAATGTCATATAATATCAATAAAATACCAATGTACCTTCAAAATGAATTTAGACAAGTTGATATTAAAGTTCATAGGGAAAAACAAACATGTATGAATAGCCAGGAGCACAATGAATAGGAAAAATTATAAGGGGACTAGCCTTGCCAGTGATTAAAACATACTATAAAGTCTCTGTAATTAAAACAGTGTGGTACCATGCACAAGTAGACCAGTGGAACAGAAGAGAAAACCCAGAAAAACCCAAGTACATACGCATCCTTGATTGAATACTGAATCAGAAAAACATTACTGGGAAAACTGCTATGATTCAAATAAAGTATGTAGTTAATAGAATTATACCAATGTTAATTTTCTAGTTTCAATAATTGTACCATTGGTATGTAAGTTAACATTAGAAGAAGCTGAGAGAAGGGCACACAGGAAATCTATTTTTGCAGCTTTTGTTAAGTCTAATGTAAAATTATTTTTTAAAGGTTTTTGATCAAAAGCCCCTGACAATGTGGAGAGGGGGTTCTGTGTCACACTAACATGGAACACCAGAGGGAATAAATTACCACTGGTCACATTCCCTGAGCTGGCCTCACTTTATCTCTGGCTGATTGGCTGTTGCTTGGATTCTATAAAATATATGTCTTTACAATAAATTCCATTCCATGCTTTAAAAAGTACAATAAAAAATTAGTATTACAAAAAAGTTTTTTGTTGATCTTCCAAATGCATTTCATTGCTTTCATTGGTAAGGTCTTTTAAGGTATTTAGTCTGTCACGCTAATTGAAATAGCACTTACTTCGTTTCTTCTATGACAATTGTTATATTAGATTTCTTTCTTTTGAAGTCATTTTTTGGCAAATTATATCTTCCTAGAAAATTATCCATTTAGTCCAAGATTTTAAATTCTTTGCATAGAGTCCAGCAAAGTATATTTTATGGCTTTTATTTGTTCAGTATCTGGTAATTCTTATTTTGTGTTTGCCTTCTCGTCATGATGTTAGCTAAAATGTTATATATTTTATTACATATTTTTAAAATTAGCTCTTTGTTTCCCTATTTTTCTAACTTTTTATTCTTTTAGTCTGCTTTTAAAATATTCCTTTTCCTAATATTTTGAGTTATACAATATTTATGTTATTTTTTAGTACACAAATTTTAGGGCTATGAATTTTCCTCTGAGCACTGCTTTATTTGTATCTCAGAGGAATAAGTTTATATTTTAGGTATGAAATAATGCTTTTTCAATGCTTTGCATTTCCTAATCAACCCAAGAATAGCTGAAGAGCTTAAAGACATTTTGGATTGCAGATGAGTAGTGTTTTCTGGCTTTAATTTATTGCATTTTTACCAGCAAATGCCATCTGTTGTTTTTTTCTCTTTTCTGAAACTTATGTTTTCTTTATGTTCTAACATACACTCAAATGGGGAAATGTTTCATGGATACTTTAAAGTATAGTTACCATTTTTAGGGTAAAGTCTAAGATGTATCAACTAGATCTTCCGTATCTTATTTAAATCATCCCATGTTCTAGTTTTTTATCTACTTGATCTGTCATGAACTGATAGAATTGAATTAAAATATCCAACTAACATTGTATTTCTGTTTCTTCTTGTGTCTCCTATGGTTTCCAATACATAAACTGTTTTCCATTATTTGGTACACAGATATCTAGAAACATTATATCTCGTGAGTCACACCCTTTAGCATTATGTCGTGTTTTTTTTCTTTCAATTCTTCTCCCTAAGTTCAACCTTGCCTGATATGCAGACTACAACTCATTTTCTTGTTTGTGTTTGCCTGGTTTACTTTTGCTCAACCTCTCTGAATCTTATAACATGCAATTAGTGTTTGCTGACATTTTGGCCTTTTATTTACAGGTAAGTATACTTTTATTAATATGACAGGTATGTTTATTTCTATTCCATGGTTTTAGAAATCTTTCATTTTTGTGATTTGTTTGGTTGTGTATACATGTTTTTTCTCATAATTAGCAGTCTGAATTTTTCTTCTAGTAATAATCTCTTTAATCACATTTTCATATGATCACCATAATCCTTTATTTCTTCATAAGTCAATATATCTTAATTCTCTACTATGAGCAATGAAAAATTCATTGCTCATAGTAGAGAATTAAGATATATTGACTTATGAAGAAATAAAGGATTATGTCCTCCCTATACTATTTTAATAATGGGACATAAAAGTCAGTTTCTTATTTCTATGTACAAAAGCTAGACTATATCACCTAATTTAAAATGCTGATCAGTCAGTCAGAGACTGTTCAGGAAAAATGTTGGCCCAAACACACAATCATTTCATATTTATGCAGTTTCAAAAGGTTTAGCTAACTTTATTTACAGCACAGTATTAATGAGACCAAAATCATGGGATCAGAACTTAGTGTGAGCCAGTGGATGGGTTTCATCCCATGGGCACTTTCTGCAGGCTTAAAATATCAAAGATTGCCAAGGTGTTCAGTCAAAAAGGTGTACATAGATCAACACAAATTTATTGTCACTACTGAGAAAGCCCAAAAAACTTAACTGGTAGTTGAACAACTTTGTTACTGAAAAACAGTACAAGGAACTAAGACCATCACATTATGCATTAAACTCTACTAAGTTGGTGGTTCAAGGGGAATAACCTCAGACTGGTATCATGCTAGAACATGTAACACAATCAGTCATGATTCCAAATAAATTGTTACTTCCAATTCAGTTTAACCTAGTTTTAACATGTCAGTAGCTCCTACCAAAAGGTGGGCCTAGCTGTATTTCCCAGGGAAGGTGATCAAGGCAATGCAAACCTGTTCACATCTCAGTTCCATCTTTGTAGGCACAATGGGCCAGTTGCAGCAGGGTTTCCATGAACGCAGGCTGAGCTTAGCAGGGGAGGAATACTGTAATAGCTCTCCAAATCAACAAGTAAGCCAGTGTACATGGGACCCTTCACTTCCTGTCTCCTGCCTTCCTCTCCCTGCTCCTCTATAAGCTTGACATGTGGACCACACCAAAACACTTTCAGTACTCTGAACAAACCATGCTCTTACCCTTGGAGGGCTTCATCCACTCTGCTTAACTCCTGCTCATCCTTCAGAACTTCTTTCAGTGTTTTTTGACTTCTTTCACTGCCCAGTTTGAGTTAAAGTGCCCTGCTCCTTGCTGCCAAAATACCCTTTCTTATCTCACTCTACACAGTAATGCTTTTCTTGTCTCTTCCTCAGAAGACCATGGACATCAGGAGAGCAAGAATGCCTTTCTTCTCTGTATACCCAGCTCCTAGCAGAGTGCTTGGCATAAAATGTGTTCTATACACATCTACAGATGAAGGGATATTTCTACAAGCCAAGATTGCTAAAGCAGCTTTTGCTAACAGTCAAAGAAATGTTTACCAAGATGCTGACAACAGTGTATCACTACCATTAGCATCTCTTAACATATATCCTCCTCGTTTAGGAAGCTGTTGTGCCTTGGTACACAAAGGACAAGACCTTTTTATTGCCATAGGTTTGCAAGATCTCATTGACTTTTCTCTTGCTCTGGTCACTCTCAAGAACAAAACGATTGTTTTTAGAGGATGTCACAGAAACTGGCTATCTCTATTCAATGATGTAGGCACAGAGAAGGGATGGGCCCATTCACAGTTGCCTGGTAGAGAAACAGCCCACCAGGAGAAATAATAAAGAGGTCTCATCAGACACAGCCCCAGGGCCCAGTGGCCCACAACTTACGCATACATACATGCCCTCCAACACTTCAGTTTGTAAAAAGAGGCGGCAGAGGCATTAGTTGGGAACAGACACTCTAACATCAAACAGACTTGAATCTGAACCTTGACTGACACTTAATAGTTCTGTGACTTGACCAAGTTTGTCTGTAACTGTAAGCATCTTTCATTGTTTTTAAATGGAGATAAAAGTACCTACCTTAGATCTGTTGAATAAGTGAGATTTTTTTACAAATGGCAGATCACTGAGTAAATATTTCCCATTATTGTTATTAGGGACTCTGGTCAGGGGCCTAATAGTTTCAAGGAGAGTGTATCTAAGGAGCTCATGAGCATCCTGCTTTAGGGCAGTTATCCTCTTCCCTAAGAGGTCCTTGAGGAGAACTTGGCTTAATCAGTGTTCAGTAAATGTGTAGTGAATCAGTGACTGGGGAATGGCTCTGGTGGACCTTTGTTATTCTTATTGGCTGTCCAGCATCTGAAGTACCTTCCCATGTGTGAGGAATTTATCCCTAATAGAAGCTCAGCTTTCCAGATAACCTCATTCTGACTTCCTACGGCTAGGACACAGGCATATGACTACTAATCAGATCTACCTACCCCATATTTTGAATCAGAAACTCGTGGTTCAAAGACGTCAGGAACACACAGGGTTACTTCTGATGAAAGTGGAACCCCTATATCCAGTTCCAGAGGCAGCATGCAATGATGACAGTAGACAGGGAAATCAAGTTTCACTGTATTAATTGGGCTAGTGCTCATGCCCCAATAAAAAGTTCTTTGATAAAGATCAACATGAAGCTCAAGGCCAAAAAGGGATGAGGAAGCCAAACTGAAATCTTATCAGCAGCAGAAAGCCACAGGCTGAAGACAGCATTAGGTAGAGGAGCCTCTTTTGGGCACAGGCCTCCTTTCCAGTCCAAGACCCTGAAAAGGAGAAAGCTGAAGAGGGACCACAGTCGGGGCCATCTTTTCATAAATAGCAATTCATAAATAAACAGAAGTGATCCACCTTAGAATCTCACTAATCTCATTAGCAATTCCTCCTACCTCACCGGGCTTGGAGGAGGAACAAGGGAGGTGAGAGAGGGATCAAGACCTTTAGTATGCTTTCCCAGAAGCCTGCAGTGATTAACGAATATGAATGCTTCACTCTAATCTGTGCTTTTAAATCAGTGCATTAAAGTGGTATGGCAAAGGAACTCACTGGCATACAGGTGTTCACTGAAGTAATGGAGGTAGTGGCAGAGGCCGACATCCAGTCTGTGCTAGACTGACGTACCAAACAACCTAGAGAAACTGAGAAAGAGCATAGTGGGAGAAAAATCAGAAAAGTCGGGTCAGGAAAGGGAGCATTCCAAAGGAAGTGGTTAGATAGCATCAGTATCATAAAAATCAACCTAAGGGCTAAATTTTGGCAGAAGTCACTGGTGAACCCAGCAAGAACAGCTTTAACAGTGACAAGGGTAGCAGTTTTAGAGTGGTGGTTCTCTGCCTCAGCTGTACTTTTTGAAAGGCTGAAGCCTGTCCCCACTTTCCCATGCTGATTTAATTGGTCTGTGGTCTAGTCCAGGAATTAGGACTTTTCTTTTTTTTTTTTTTTGTGATGGAGTTTTGCTCTGCCACCAGGCTGAAGTGCAGTGGCACGATCTCAGCTCACTGCAACCTCCACCTCCCAGGCTCAAGCAATTCTCCTGCCTCAGCGTCCAGAGTAGCTGGGACTACAGGTGCGTGCCACCACACCCAGCTACTTTTTGCATTTTTAGTAGAGACCAGGTTTCACCATGTTCTCCAGGATGGTCTCGATCTCTTAACCTCTCCTCCCAAAGTGCTGGGATTACAGGCGTGAGCCACTGCGCCAACCCAGGAATTAGGACTTATTAAAGCTGCCCAGGTGATCCTAATGTGTAGCAGGGTTAAAAACTACTGCTTCAGTGGATTGCACAATGGACAGAGTGCAGGTAAGGGCAGTATACTTCAGTGGTAGTCAGGCTTTCAAAGGGCTAAGGAAAGGTATTTTTGTTTGAAGCAGAAGTCTTTGAACATGTTTAAATGCAAAGCTGTATGTGAGGCTGTATCTAGATCAAGTCATCTATGAAGGGAGACGGCCTAGGGCACAGGAAAAGGGATTCGTCTTGGGCAGGACAGGCACTGGCAGGAAGGTGAGGAAGGGTATGTGTGAGGGTGTCTAAGTGGGAAGTTCTGCCTGAGGCTGTTATGTGGTGGGGGAGGGCTGAGACTAACTGCTGAGCTGGAGAGAGGTAGGGGTAGAAAGGGTTTTTAGAGCAGCCAGTTTGCAATAGCTGCTGACAACGGGAAGGAATTTAACTGAGATCAATATGGAGAGCAATTCAAATTGTTACCATGATTCTGGGGTGGCATCAGTTTGCATGGTCATGAGATTTTTTTCATGGCCCGCTTGAGGAAGCAAGGTATAGCATCTATACATAATGAAATGTGTTGATTTTCAGGCAAAGCCACAAAGGCCATTTTTAAGTTCTCTGATACTTTCTTTCCCCTTTCAAAAAAAATTTTAATAAGGGGTCAGCAAGGGTCAGAGCTTTTAGAGAAAGAAAACATTAACTTATATAATTTATATCTTAAAGCATCCTAACTTTTTAGTCTCATACCTTGATAATATCCAGTAACAATAACATTTTTGGCCAGAGATAGTTTTAACTGGTTTTCAAGATGGAAAAGAAAAATTGTATGGTGTTTTAAAAGATTGCAAACATTGAAATGAAAGCTTAACAGCCTACATACATGGGCATCTGAGGAAATGAGAACTCCTATACCTTTGCAAACACAATGAACTCTTTAGCTATGCATATTCCCTGAAAAGACAGAACATGGGTTTCCAGGCTTCGGCAACCAGTTAAATAAAATATAAAGAAAAAATGGCCACAATTTCTTTTCAAAGCCTTACGATTAGAGTACCATATTCTGAAATGCTGAATCCATGAGTCAGACAAGAACAACAAAAAAAAACGTGAGTTGCTATTGGTCTCCAACCCCTGCTGAATCGCTACCTGAAATCTAAAACAAAGACAACAGGGTGTGATTAAGTGGAATCACAGAAAATTGATTTTTACATGCTCTGAAGTACTGACATTCAGTCTTAGCAAAAGATTACCAATAACTCAACAGGTATTTATTACACATTTATGTACCCAAGGTGGTTTTTTCTTCCAGTATTATAGCCATACTTTAAATGATTCATCATTATCATGCTGAAAAATAAATGATACTTTCCCTTCAAACTAAGAGCTAATAAACAAATATGATAAATTCATACCTTACACAAATCATATTTTTACTTCCAATTGTGAAAAATGACTATCATTCATAGACTAACAATTGTTATATTTTTATCCATATTTATTTTATTATTTATTTTTTGATACAGGGTCTCGCTTTGTCACCCAGACTGGAGTGCAGTGGCCAGATCATGGCTCACTGCAGCCTCAACTTCCTGGGCTTGAGTGATCCTCCTGCCTCTGCCTCCCAAGTAGCTGGGACCACAGGCATGCGCTCACCACACCCAGCTAATTTTTAAAATTTTTTGCAGAGACAAAGACTCACTATGTTGCCTAGGCTGGTCTTCAACTTCTGCAATAAAGCAGTACTCCTGCCCTGGCTGCCCAAAGTGTTGGGATTATGGGCGTGAGTCACCAAAGCCAAGCTTTACCCATTTTCAAAAGGTTATTTCCATCCATATAAACATAGCCTTGATAGCATCCTTTGCCAATTTTTCCAAGAGATCTTTCAGGAGCTTGTAGGGGAAAAAATAGAAATAAAGACGTTAACAGTTTCTGCAAAGAATTATACAAAAAACATCTCTTTACTTATGGAGGGAATATGAGAGCACCTCAGCACTTAGGAAGAGACCAGCCCATTAAAACATCTTTTTGGCTGTGGCAAAGCCTATGGTTCTCAAACTTGAGTATGCACCAGAACCCCCGGAGGGCTTGCTGAAAGACTGCTGGGCCTTGCCCTGAGAGTTTCTGATTCAGTAGGTCTGGTGCTGATGGTGCCAACCTAGGGGCCACACTTGGAGAATTCCTGCTCTGGGCAGCTCCCTTTCTCTTCCCGCTGCTTTCCACTTCTCCACCTTGCCAAACTTGCTTCTTTGCTGAATGTCTTCAGGATATGCCTCATTCTTCAATATTTGAATAATGTTTTATTCCCTAAATCTGGCAATTTTACCAAGCATTTATGATGTCTACTTGCAGTTGTAGAAATATTTCTTCTTTTGGCCGTAAGTTTGTTTTGCTGGGCTTGTTAAAAACCTTGTAGTCCATACTCTTCAACAATACTTCTCATCTTCTTTCTTTTTGATGCTGCTATTTCCAGGCATTTGATGTTCATCTTTTGGAGATGTTAGCATGGGAGAAAGCATCTCTGTGCCACTTGCATTTAGTTTTGAGCAATGGAACTCACCATGTTCCTCACCTTTTCCCTCTGAACCAGTTTTCTTCTAATGGGGAGAAACTGTTGTCAGTGACAATCACTCTGTGACCTTTCACAACAGGAGTGGGAGATATGGAAATACTGACAGGTAAAATTGTCAGCTCAAGCACTAGCAGAGGAAGCAGCTGACAAGAGCTAACTGCTTTTACCACCCCTCCAACCATCCCACGAACCATGACGTCCTCCAAGCTATGCCTCCAACTAGACTGCATCCACAGCTGCTAGAGTAAGCCACTCTGCTCTCAGCTCAGCTCAGATAAGGTTCATAAGACATACAGGACACTGAATACAGCTTCTAACGCTGAGACTTTTACATAGTATTCTCCGCAGAGGGAAAAACCTGTGTGGCTTAGAACCACAGCAGTGAAGTCAAAATAAAATAAAGACCTGAAATGAATCATGTATCACCAGGAGCCTTCGCCTGGAGTCAAAATGGAGGACCCAACATATCAGCAATGACTGTACCAGCCCAGTTCCTTTCTCTCAACACTCTGTATCTTTTTCAATTCCAAGTGACTTTAATGATAACTCTGCAGCAACAGAACTTCCCAGGCTATATTATAGGTATTATAGGTATACAGATATAGCCACAGTGTCTCTAACTCCAAAATGCAAAAATGCAAGGCCATATCGATCTATTTGGAAGTCATAACTACTTTAGTTACTTGTCCTAGGTGTTGTGCTTTACTTAACAAAGGATGCTACAAGCATCACAGACTACATAGATTTATTTCAGATTTTGGCCATTTTGCTGCAAAAATAGCCTTGTTAGTAGCCTATTTCATAGCCCAGCAAAGCAATGTCCTTTGAAATTTTGAATCACACTTGATTTCTAAACAATTCAAGGCTAAATGTGGCCTACCTTCCAACCACATACCACTCAGTAAAAATTATACTCAGCACCCTCCAAATCTGGAACCAGGTAAACAAGCTACTAATTTCCTCTTATTAGTTCTTACCAAGAGGCAACACAAGGTTGGGCATGGTGGCTCACACCTATTACAACACTTGGGGAGGCCAAGGCAGGAAGATTGCTTGAGGTTAGGAATTCAAGACCAGCATAGGCAACTGAGCAAGACTCCATCTCTACAAAAACTTAAAAAATTAGCCAGGCGTGGTGGCACACATCTGTAGTCCTCACAACTCAGGAGGTTGTGGCAGGAGGATGGCTTAGGCCTACAAGTTCAAGGTTAGAGTGAGCTATGAACACACCACTGTACTCTAGCCCGAGTGAGAAACCAAGAGCCTGTGTCCAGCAAACAAAAATAACAACAAAAGGCAACACCAGAGTTTTGTTCCTTTAAAATACTGCATCTCAAAAATAACCTAAACTTCCCTTAAACTCATAATTAAAACTAACTTTTTATTAATGATCCTTACAGAAGCAGATGTTTTGACTTCTGCCCATCGTAGAAAACACACAAGATTAGGATTCAGACAGGCCATTTGTATAGCCAGCTGGGATAAATCAGAACCCTGAAATAAATAAAAACTGTTTAACTCAGCTTTAGTTATTACTTTTGAGCAGATCAAATACATAAGCTCAAGGATCATCCTCAAAGCAAGTCATATTTCAGAGTTTTTTCAACACTGATTACAAAACCTGATTTTTGAAACTATGTAACTTCTTTGAAAGATTATAGATTTTTCTTAAATGACATTATACACTGTGCCACATATAAGAAACTTTAAGTTTTAAGATTCAAAATACACTCAATTCTAAGGCTATCCTCTGGAACTGGTTAATACAGAAAGCAAGCAGAATACATTAATAATTCCTTAAACATGCACATACAGCACCTTAAAATGAGGAGTGCAATTTACAACCCTGTGTTGGAAAGTATTTGTGTGCTTAATATTCTATTCTCTCAGGCAACTAATTTTCTCCCCATCTATTACAGGTAGATGTTGCATTCTTGGGTAATCCCTGTTGAAAGTATGCAAAATGTGTAGAAAAGCATGCTTGAGAAAGATAATAAATATTCATAGTATACTGTTTCATAAATAAGCATCTCAGACTGAATCAGATCTATCACTGTTAAACAAGAGATTATAACCCAGGGCAGAGAAACTCTGAAAGTCTGGGGTTCTAGTCCTGGCTTAGTTACGTGATTTGGAACAAGTCACTCAACTCTGTGACAGCTTTCATCTCCTTAAAATGGCATGACTTCATAGAGATGTTTGAAATGTAACTAATGTTGTATATAAAAATTATTTTTAATCATAGGCAGAAAAGAGGACTATTAGGCAACAAGTTACATAAAAAAGATGTGGGAACACCTTGGCCATCTGACCTCTGGAGGTTTTCACTAATAGGCCATGACCATGGGACCAACTGCTGCATGAGTTATAGAGCTTGACACAAGAAAAAATTATGTCCATAGATTTCTCTCAACCCCAACCAAGTATGCTAAAAATATATGCCATGGGTCACTATGGTGACAATGCACATGACAATAAAACCTAACCTCATCACTAAAACAATTCAGTGGTACCATTTTATATTCAACAGACATTCTATTTTCTATGCCCTGTGGGGTGCGGCCCACAGGGAAGGGAAGCACACTGCTGCATGAGAACCAGGGGCAACTTAGAGGCATGCGGGGCTGGCTTCAGCACTCTCCCACCCCATCATCTCCACCTGCACCTCCCTCTACCACATTCCTGATTATGAACAATTGACATGTTCTCAGTCTTACATAAAGTGCCATGGAAACTTAGCTTCAAGTCCCTTTTTCCAACTAGATTCCTCCCACCCACCTCCCTACTTCATCAATAAAGAAATGTGGAGTTTCCATTGATAAGAACTATCATTTTAAAAGGGAACATGATAAAGCAACCTATGATTACACTTTGTATGGGAAACAGGGGCAATCACACTTCAGGGGAAGGAGGCGCTGCCCCATTCAGCACTATTTAAGACAGAAAATAAGCAGGTATATAAGTGGGAGTCCCTCTACAATGTGACCAGAGCAGGGAGCACTTCGTGAAGGGCTTCCATGCATTTCAGAGTAAACACACTCATTAGTATAAAAAAAGAGCCCTTCTGTCATCCAGGCCCCTGAATGAATGACAGACACGCTTGACAATACTTTTCAGAAAGCATGGCTTCTCTCCAGCAGCTCCAGGCCATCACTTATTTCTCACTTTGACAACGTAGCATCCAACTTCAGGCACAACTGTATATATAACTCCACATGCAGCTGAGCCATCATAAACATGCCAAGTATAAAGGCATGTCAAAAAGACATTTTACCTCCCCAAAGCATGGCCCCAAGAAGCCATTATTATAATAGAGTGTGAATTTCTACTGCAGGTTATTAACCTATAATGCTAACAATAAAGTCCTGCTTAGGACATAAAGGCTTACACTGGGACATGAAGTAGTAAGACACAATCCACTGACTATTTTAAATTTGCTATACACCTAAACCATCTTCTCCATTAAACCAATTTGCGTGTGTGTGCATGTGTGTATACACACATCCTCTTTCAGTAGAACATAAACTCTGAAGATGAGGTAAAATACAATACAGCTGCTGCTGCTGATGAGCTGTCTGAGTATCTGCAGACCATCTGCAGAAAAATGGACGTTCTCAAGGCCCAGTTGCTGGTGTCTCTTTTGAGGCTCCAAACTGAGAACTTGGTTGATTTATCTTATTGGCACTCTGCGTGAATCAAGAGTAGGCTCAAAGGCAAGCCTTATCTCCTCCAAACACAATTCCATACAGGCCTCAACTCCGTAGTTAAATTTGTTTGGAACTGACTACAAGTTTGGAACTTCCTCAAATGACATTAAAAGCTCTACACAAAAGGTATGCAAAAGCAGTAACTGGTTTTTCAAGAACAAAGACAACTGCGAAAAAGCAACAGCTCTGTCAATGGAGCTGTAGTAAATGTTGAGACAGCAATAACAAGGTAACAAATAGAGCAGAGGATGACCTTTTTGTAAAAAATTGCTGCCTCAATACTTCACTAATTAAAAAAAAGATTCCCACAACGTGATCTTCTGAGAGAAAGAGTCCACTGCTGCGTTTGAAGAGGAGTTGGTTCTGGTGGGGAAAGGACTAGGAATGTCGATTAAGATATGAAAGACTATCTAACACGAAGTCCACCATTTGCTTCAGCAACGTCCAGTCAGCTCCTGGAGGGTGAAGTCTTGCTCTCTAGCTGTATCCAGGGCTCTTTTCTTGTGGCATTTTAAAAAATGTAGCAGTAGTTGGGTCTGTGGCTTTCTCTGCTGCAGGGGTCCTGACCAACCACTCAGAGCTGGGTGATTTCGGGGCTTGTGGCGCTGGTGTGGCTGGCTCCATTGCATCCATGTGAACTAGTAAGGTTACAATAAAGAGGAGCAAGAAAATCAAGGGGAGAGAAATTAGAATAAGACAAATTAGGGATACTTAGAAACAAAATTTTCTTAATCCTTATACTTCATGTCCTAGTAATCCAAGTGGCCACATAAGGTATTTCTTTTCTCTCTACAAAAAAGTGAAGACGAGATTTAAATAAGATGGTATTTCCTAATCTGAGAAAATGGGTCCAGTTGAACAAATAAATTCAGTGGCACGCATTCATAATGTAGTAAAAATCACTTATTAAATATTTATGTGCCTATTGCTTAAATAATGAATACTCATGATTTTATTTGTTAATGCAAACGCTTACTAGTAGTCACCTCTACTTTCTAGATCAGGGAACTGAGGTACAGAGAGATCAGATAAATTGTTCAGGGATAAATAAAACAGAGCTGCTTAAATATCAAGATTCAAACACAGGTACTGGACTCTAAACCCTACACTCTTCCTGCCACAACCCGTGCCTCCGATGGGGCAGTGTTACCACTATCGAAAATGGTAGAAAGAGCACAGTCAGGCCCAGTATTTTTCAATGAGATCACTAACGACATTCTGGACGGGGACATGGCTTGTGCAGGGCTGTCCTGTGTACTTCAGAACACTTACCATTCTGGATCCTATCTGCTGAATACCAGGAACATTCCCCAATCATTGTGACAAACCAACATTTACTTCACATTTCCAAATGCCCCTGAGAAGAGTGGCACAAACCACCATCATCACTACCCACTCTGCTGAGAACAAACATATACTAAAATACGGCAAAATCTAGGTAAGTCTGAATTTTACCCTGACACCCAATAATTCCACTCCCAGGAATGTAACCTAGAACAGTAATTTTCAAATTGTGGGTCACAAAATCAATTTAGTGGGTCATGACCATTACTTTTTTTCTCAATGAAAAAAATAGAAAATATCAGAGTGCACCCAAGACTTATTTCAGATTTACATGTACAACCAACACACATATTTAAACATGAATTTCTTATTGTGGGTTAATGTAAAATATTTTGAAAGCTATTACACTATAGTGTGTGTATATCTAGCTAGCTTTGTGTGTGTGTGTGTGTGTGTGTGTGTGTGTGTGTTTCTTGAGGGTCTTACAACATGGTCACCAAACCTCAGTAAAAAAAGCCCCACCCTAAAAAAACTTTTTTCTTTTTTTTGCTATTTTTGCATTACAGTTAAATATACATAAAATTTGCTATTTTGCCCATTTTTAAGTGCACAGTTCAGTGGCATTAAGTACATTCACACTGTTGTAAAACTATCACCACTATTTATCACCAGGACTTTTTCATCATCTCAAATGGAAACTCTGTACCCATTAAACAATAACTTCCCCCAATTTCCCTCTTACCCTAGCCCCTGGCAACCACCATTTTACTCTCTGTTTCTATAAATTTGACTCTTCTAGCTAGCTTATAAAAGTGGAATCACACAATATTTCTCCTTTTGTGTCTGACTTATTTCACTTAGCAAACGTCTTCATCCATGTTGTAGCACATGGCAATTTCACTCTGAATAAGAAAGGCTTTCCAGCTACATAATATTTCATTGCACGTATATAGCACTTTTGTTCATCTATTCATCCAGCAATGGACATGTGAGTTGTTGCTACCTTGACAACTGCAAATAACATTGCTGTAAACAGAGGTGTACACACATCTATTTTGAGTCTCTGCTTTTAATTCTTTTGGGTACATGCACAGAAAGAGAATTGCTGGATCATATGGTAGTCTTATGTTTAATTTTTTAAGGAACTGTTTTTTCACATACTGTTTTCCATAGCAATGCATGATTTTACCTTCCCACAAGCACTGCTCAAGGGTTCCAATTTCTCCACATCCTCATCAATACCTGATGTTCTCTGTTTTTTGATACAACCATCCTAATGAGTATGAAGTGGCCTGGAAGAATGTTTGCACTTGTTCTCCCAGAGAACAGTACAGTATTTTCCATAATAGCATAAAACCGGAATACAATCCAAATGTCCATCAAGAACATTTAATTATAGTATATTAATCACATTCATACAATGGAATACCATATACATGGCAGTTAAAAAATAGATTTTGGCAGGACAAAACAGGAATGAAACTCAAGAATAGAACTGGGTGAAAGTTGTAACATAAAATATGACATAGTTTGATTCCACATATACAAGATTCAAAAACACAAAACTAGACAATTTATTGCTTAAAGATACATAGGTCTCCTAAAACTACTTGAAAAAAACAAAATAATGGCCAACAATAAACAAAAAACAATCAGAATAACTTTTACCTCTGAAGAGAACAGGGAGAAGATTTTTAAAGAAGATTTTAACTTTTTAAACTTTTTAAAAAAGAAAATTTTAACTTTTTCTTAAAGTGAATGGTAGGTACATGGATATTTGCTGTACTGTTTTTCTTTACTCCTTACATATCTGCTATAAATGTTCTTTTATACCCATTCAATATTTACTAAGAAACATGTTTAATTTTTAAAAACCTTTAAGCTTTAAAAAGACACAGTGGGCAATAAGAATTTGTCCTATGACTCCTGAGAAAAGGGACATCCTAAATGGAACTACTGAATCCAACCATGTGGTTAGAATATATCAGAAATTATTCTGTTTCAACTTTAAGATTCTATAAATTTATTCCTACAACAAATAACTAGTGGGTTTGTTCTCTGGGCGAGGTATTCATTGAGATGTTAGGGGTACAGTAGTGAGCAAAATAGATAAACAGTCCTGCTCTTGTGAATGCATCTGATAATACATTTGACAATTCAAATCTCCTCTCTCTGTGTGTCTCTCTCTTATATCACTGACCTAGTATTTGAAAACTGATGTAACTAATTAACAATCATTAACTATTAGGTACCCTTCTGAATGATATTCTAAGCACACATATCCTATCCCAGAAAGAGAAAGGTCAGAAAAAGCTTTTGGGATAGCTAAAATATATTCACACAAATAGCTGGGTTCTCAACAGAATTTCCGGTCTCCTCAATTCCCCTTTATCAAAAGCCATGTGTTTACTTTTTTAAGGATTGGAATCTGCATGCCAGTGGCTCTGATCTACCATTCTGATGAAGAAAATCATTTCAAGAAAACAAAGTCTGGTTTTCATCTGGGTTTATTATGTTTTTTACAGCTACTTAGTCTCAAATTTTGGAGAAGATAATCCATTTTTTCTTCTTCTCTAAGTACATTCTTTTTTTTTTTTTTTTTTTTGAGATGGAGTCTCACTTTGTTGCCCAGGCTGGAGTGCAATGGCGTGCTCTCAGCTCACCGCAACCTCCACCTCCGGAGTTCAAGCAATTCTCCTGCCTCAGCCTCCCAAGTAGCTAGGATTACAGGTGCGCGCTACAATGCCCGGCTAATTTTTGTATTTTTTAAGCAGATATGGGGTTTCACCATGTTGGTCAGGCTGGTCTTGAACCCCTGACCTCGTGATCCGCCTACCTCAGCCTCCCAAAGTGCTGGGATTACAGGCATAAGCCACCACGCACAGCTTCTGAGTACATTCTTTAAGAGCATATTCAGCTAGTTCACTAGAGCATGAGGGAGACACTTGCCGGGAAATCCTGTTCTGGCGTACCAAGTCTTAGAAGCGGGTTAGCATGCTTGCTCACTAAAATCCAGTGTGTGGTTCTGTACACTAGACACCTGCATGCTATAAAGCCATAAAGGAGAGGAGAATGAAGATAAAAAGAAAATGAAAGGTGCTGTACTTTTAAGATGGGTCTATTTAAGAACTCTGTGGTCATTTACAGTCATTTTCCTTGGCCTTTTGTTACTATTAGTACAAAAAGACAAGGAAGACACGGTGTTTCTTCCTGTTCTTCACCTCTCTAGCCTTATTAATATCTTTAAATTCAGTCAATTTCAACTCAAAACTTTCTGCCAGTGGGGGAGGGGAAAAAGGGAAAAGATTTGTGGCTGCATGTTTAAGAAAGAAGCTGAATTCATCACAGTGACAGGGGAGAGTGTTGGCAGAGATCTGAGCTATTTATTCTTTTAGGAAAATCCTATAAAGAATGACACAAGGAAGCCTCTATCTGCAGTCTTGTTCATCACACTGGTGAAGAGTCCGATAACAGATGTATGCAGTAGCGTGATTTAGTGCCAGGAGCTGGCCCCTGATGTGTATTAATACAGCGGCAAAGCGGAACGCACCTCTCTTCATCACTCATTCCTATAAAAGAGGTGGAATCCGAGATGGCCCGATGTTAGGCAGAGCAAGCCCATTTGTTCTCCTGACTGATGGCACAGGCTCAGGCTATGTCCTTCACCTCCATGGGGCACTCAGGTTGTGGGTGGAAAGAAAGAAAATGCTCAGTGAAGCAGGGCTTAGTCAACAAGTGAGAGGAGAGGAGCTGGGCTCAGGAGGGGAAATGTTTAATGCTCAAGTCTTGTTTAATGCCCACCCCACACAAATACATTTCCCAACCTGAATATGAAATAAGGATTTTAAACTCTTCCCAAGGGTTCCTCTCTTATAAATAATTAAAAGCTAAAAGTAGAAGCAAGATATTAGGGAGAAAAAAAGAACAAAAAGATAAAAGAGGGGTGGTTTTCTTTTAATGCTTCCAATGCTATAGACTGAATGAGGATCTGAGTGTTGATGCGGGGTCATGGTTTGGACTCAAGCCTGTTGTATGTAAAAAGTAGAACACCTGAAGTGTTCGCAAGAACAGCTCTAGAGTCACAGGGAAACTGGTCTGATCTTGGCTCTGCAATTTATCAACCATGTGGCCTTAGGGAAGTGATTTAAGCCTTGGTTTTCACATGTGTAAACTGGGAATAAAAACAGCATCTACCTTTTAAGGCTGTTGCAAAGATTAGGTGAAATAATGTTTGCAAAGTGTTCGGCTCTGGGCCTGGCCACTGAGCTGGCACTAAAAAAAAAAAAAAAATGTACTACAATCATCAGACCTGTGATGAAGATTGTCCAATATGAACCACCATCAAACAGACACCCCAAACAGAAGCTCAAGGAGGACAATTTCAGAGTTCACCAAAACTTACTAAGTCAAGGCAGAGGACAGGGCTCCCTCCCCATCTGTCTGCGGTTTCTCTCTATTCAGCTATCAACTGCTCTGATCTATATAATAGGTAGTATTTTCTACTAAAGAAAATAAAATATTTGATGATATATTCAGTATCCAGTTTTGTCACTGATATATTAATAAATACATAACTATCCGCTTTTGTTCATTGAAGGATAACATACACACAGTGAAGGACATCAATCCTAAGTGTACAGCTCCAGACTCCACATACCTAAGCAGCCATACATCCCCACCAAGTTCACCATATGGCACACTGCCAACAGTCCAGAGGGCTTCTTTGTGCCCTCTCTTGGTTACTAACCCCGACCAAAGAGAACCACTATTTTCACTTCTACTGATTAGTGTTAGTTTTGTTTTTTTTAAAAAAAAAAAAAAAAAAACTGAAAAGTTTTAGCCTAAAAAATTGCTTTTAATTAGGAATGTCATGACCAGTAAAATATTAGCATTCTACTTATACATAAAAGCAGTAAGAATGTACTGTATTGTCTGCAAAAGAAGAAAGTAAATAACCCCATGTGACTGCTTGACTGCTGACTGAACTGCCACCTCACCTGGACTTTCATTAACATGGACCTGTCTGTGATAGAACAAAAGCTCAGATGACTACAGACTGCTGACAGTGGAATATAGCGTTTCAAACTCTGGAAAGTCACGTAACAGTGAAAACGCGTAGATTTCAGAGTCAGTGAGAACTAGGCTAATTATTTCTTATAGTCTCAGTTTTCCCATGTAAAATGGGAATAAAATGACCTACACCATCACAAAGATTACATGAAAAGGTATACAAAACACATAATTTAGTGCCTGACACATGGTACATGCTCAGTAAATGATAACTGCATGTAATCACCTGCACTGGGGCTAGACAAAGATGCTGTGGCCACTGGTTTCCGCTTCCTCTTTATGTCACGTGAACATGGTGGTCCCCAATGTACATTTGCCTGTCTGCAGATATAAGAAGAGAAAAAATGGTTTGAACTTTTTAATTCTAAGACATTACGTGTACCCCAGATTAAATCCTTGAACCATTACAGACATAAACAAAATGGGCACCATCTTTTCCCATTAAGTATTGGGACAATATTATTCAGAATTAATAATAACTCACTCTTTATCCACAATACACACCCATTATAAACATTTTACCTAATTTCAGTGTAGCAGACATTCAAGATTAATTTCAATGAATATGTGTTTCATTATGTGCTTATTTTTATACAATTATTTTTTATAAAACTATAACCACAATTGTTCTAAACTCACTAATGAAATACTTACTCCCAAGAGGTTATACATTGAAAAGTTTAATGCTGCATGAACACAGATATTTGCATATAATTTTAATAGGATGTTTAACCTCTTGTCATGTAAATCTGAATTTTTAATACTGTCTATATCACAAGTTAAGTAAATTTGGTTTCTATGACTTTTAAAAATATTAATTATGTTTTTTATTTTACAGGCAAAAAAAGAAAATAAAAATATTAATTATGTGACAAGAATATGTTCCCTCATCTGAATATTCAGCTTACTTTAAAAGCAAAGGATTCTGTAAAAGACAATGGGCTTAACACTGAAATAGCTGGTATGGTATTTTAGTTCACCACTGTTCCCCAAAAATGCATTGTATTGTACCCAAAATAAGAAGTAAATAAAAATCTTTACATATGTTAAGATTTTGTCCCTCTCAAACCAGACAGATCCTGTCCCTGATTAAAGACCAAAATGAGTCTCACCTTTACACAAAGCTTTCCTTGAACATTTGGGCCTCATCTACCATAAAGCAATGTTTACCTGGTGTGCATATATCTTGCTTCTCCAATGAAACAAGAATGCTCAACCTCTTTGAGAGTAAGAATAGGGATCTTGAGAACAGAAACTTTATTTACACTTCTTTGATAATTTTCCAATGATCAATGATCTACCAACCCTAGCTCAGGCCATACTGGTGATCCTCACTAGTTGTTGATTAGAAATGCTATAAATGAATAAAAGTTGTAAAAATCAAATGGCCAACTAAACACTTAAAAGTGGTTAAAAGAGTAAATTTTATACGACGTACATTTTACCACAGTTCTAAAAAAACTAGTCAAATAACATATAAAATTATATCAGATAAACGCCTAATCAATAGCCCCAGCTGAGGATCAAGACTCTTAGTAGTCTGAAAACTGGAACCTCAGACAAACCTTTTGAAAATCTGGTTAGCAAGGCAACAAGACAGCTGTTGAATGGACAAATTTTTTGACTCAGAAAGTTCCCAAAATGAGAACTTCCACAGTTGAAAGGGGTGCATGCATGTGCATGTGTGTGCACACACGGGCGCACACACACACATTCTTTCACTTCTCTAAACAGCAAAAGCTTAAGAGTCAACTCAATTTATAAATAGGAAAATACAAGAATTTGATTAAATCCTAAGAAACTTTTTAGGAATGCAAAAATGTTACAGGCTGAGATTTACAATACAAAGCCAGTGGTTTGGAAAATTCCATCCAAAGCACCTCTTATTGATCACTCTGTCATGTACAGAAAATTAAGTCAAATACCTCATGAATAATTAATTCTGAAAGCCCAAACAGTTAATTCTAAATAGCTAATTATGAATGTGTAAAGTAGGGAAAACATTTCCCTTTTCATACCTTGCATAAAGCCTGGGAATAAGTCTAAGCTGCATGCTGATTTAATAACAAATTAACATCGATGACAACATCAAAGGTAGACAGGACTTCATTCTGAATGGAGTGGTGGCAATTCCCTTTGAAGTCCGGATGCAAACAGAAAATAAAGTGACACTACAAAATTGTGCTTATCCTCAAAACACAGAAATGCAGAACAAATAGAGCATCCATCTTTTCCAAAAACATGGGACTTGAGACCCAAACTGAGACTGTCCAAGCACTCTGATCTCATTCAATCATCCTTATCCACAGGCATGATTCAGAAGGAGAAACAAAGTCAAACAAAGGCCATAGTGTATAGTCATGCTTCTTTCCTCTTTATCTGAAGCTCATTAAAGAAACCACCAAAACGTTACAGAAAAAATGTTAACACCACTGCTTCCAGCTAAACCATGCTACTGTTAGACATCAGGATGGCGGTGCTCTACCGCAGCGGTGAGGGAAGGACAGGAAGAGAAAGAGGCACAGAGAGCTTTGGGGGTTCTTTCTCGTAATGCTCTTTTTCTTGATCTGGATGCTTCTACTCTTCCCTGTATGTTTATCCTTCAATAAAAAGTTAATTAAAAACATTGCTTCTTCAAGATCACAGTTTACAATATGCTGTGCTTCATGAGACAGATGCAAAATGAGAAGCAAAAGTACCCAAGAAGTGTACTAAGATATTAATTCTTGGAGTATCAACCTGGGCTGAACTACACAAATACTGCCTTTTATTTGTCCCTCCTCCAACATTTTCAACATTTTGCATGTCTGATATATGTCAGTAACATGGGTAACGGCTCATATTATCAACTCTTTTACGGATCTAGTCAGTACTACTTATCTCGCACTTTCAAGGAATGATAAGTGTCATTTTGGAATTTAAAAAAAAACTAAGCACTACAATGTTTAAGTTTTTAATAATTTTTAATGGAAACGCTTGTTTACTTTAGCAAACAGAGTAAGTATTACTTACCTATTATTATACATGCAGGATATTATACTGCAATGTCTTAGGGTGCTAGTGTGGGTTCAATGGCTCAGGTGGTCCTTCCTCCTCTAGGCAATATTGTTAAGCCTTCAAGTCAATTGTCTCTACATTAAGTGACCCTTGACTGCTATGCCTCCAGCATATAACTTCTCTCTGCAGTGAATGGCCTACTTCTACCATCCCATTCCTACTTCGAACTGTTGTCTTGAATATCCTAAATGCTTCAGATTTTGTAAATTCCTCTGGTTATAACTTAGGAAAGAGCTAAAGATTTTCTAAGGAAATCAAGTAATGAAGCTTGTCAATTATTTTATTGTAAAAGTACGTACTTTTGTGAACTATTTCCTTTCTACTAAGCAGTTTTGTTGCTTCTTACATTGTTCACTAAATTTTTAGTGAGCACCTACTCTGTGCCAAGCACTATATTAAACCGTAGGGATACAGAGATAAACAAGAGACAATCTCTGCCTTGACGGATCTTGTAGCCAAGTCCTGTCTGCAGCTGCACAGCTTTTCGGGTTACAGAATATGAATAACAAAGAAACTAAGGTATCAATAAACAGAAGGTATATGTGTTTTTAAAACTCAATTTAAATAATCCTTCCCTCTTAAAACATTTCTCTTAAGACCCATTTTGAGGTTGGAGAGCTATTTCATAGGAGGCAGAATAACATCATATCTTAGCTGTCAGTATACAAGGATATTTTTCTCTATGCCCCTTCCTAGACAAGATTTGCAGAGGGAAGAAGAGAAACAATCAAACTGTTATAAAAGGACAGTAAGACATTTTGCTTCTTTCTTGATTTTAAGTGAACATTAGTACTGCTAGAGTTTACAGCTTGGGAAGATCTATTTTTCTATGTGAAGGCCTCATCTGCTTGGAAAGAACCCAAGAGGACAAAGAAGGAAGAGGACCCAGAACAGGCCTGCTACACAATGGAATACTATTCAGCCATTAAAAAAAAAGAATAAGTCCTGTCATTCACAGCAACAGGAATGGAACTAGAGGATATTAGGTTAAGTGAAAACAAGCCAGGAACAGAAAGTTAAACACCATGAGTTCTCACTCATAAGTGGAAGCTTAAAACAGTTGATCTCATAGAAGTGCTTAAAACAGTTGATCTCACAGAAGTAAAAAGTAGGACAGAGGATACTACAGGCTGGGGTAATGGAAGGGAGGGATAGAGAAGGATTAAAAGATATAAACTTACAGCTAGATAGGAGGAATAAATTCTAGCAGTCTATAGTACTGTAAGGTGACTTACAGTAAGTTAACAATTATATATTACAGTTTCAAATAGCTTGAAAGAGGATATTGAATGCTCACAACACAAATAAATGATACATGTTTGAGCAGATGGATATGCTAATGACCCTGATTTGGTCACCACATATTGTATGCACTGAAATGCCACCGTGTACCCCATAAATATGTATAAGCATTGTGTGTCAATTTTTTAAAATAAAACTTTAAAAAGAAGAAGAAAAAAGAACAAGCCTGGGAAAAATAAGAAGGAAGTGGGTACTTAGAGCAAGAGGATTTAGAGGCAGAAAACGGAAGTTGCCATGCGGCATGGCACATCCAGAATATTAGGACAGCTCTGTTCAGGAGTAAAGAATCTTACCTGTGGGGCTGGCAGGGCTGCCTGTATTATTTTGGGAAACCTTAGCATTATGGGTAAGGCAACTGCTATAGCTCTGCTTCCTATTGAAGAGGCAGTTCCAGTTTTTTATACCCAAATAATTCCAGATCATCAATTGCAGACATAAAAAAATTAAAGAAGGGAAGAAAAAATAAAGAGGTTGACCATGTCCTCAACCCCATTTTCATTTTGGGGTACTTAACCACTTGGCTCCTTTTCTTTTTAATGTGTTATTTATTTAATGTGTGTGATTTTATTTTGAAAGCATCACTGTTTACTCTCCTAATGGAAACTAAAAAAGGGACAAAAGCACAAATGCGGTAACAAAAAGGACAGATAAAGAGTCTGAGCTTCTCTTTCTCACCAACACAGAGACCCTCCCTACAAGTAGAAAGAGTAGAAGATTAACCAGGTATTTCAGAACTCTTTTTCAAGAGTAGTATATGGTTGTTCTTGTGTTGCAAACCACGTAATGTGTTAGGGAAAGTGATCTTTCAATTAGGCAGAGTGTACAAAAGGCTAAGTACAAGTTAAAGTCTCCACCAAGTTAAAACTTCTTTCTCAACTAGAGTGGCAAATGGTTATCAGAATTATATAAGGAGCTTTTACAAAATACACATATCCCTATCAAGATCCTAATTTAGTAGTCTGGGCAGGAGTGGGAGCAGAATCAGTAACAAATATATTTTGATATTTTTCCCTGGGTAATTCTGATAAGAACCTACCTACTTCGAAAATTACTGAACTGAAAAATCTACCAAATTCTCAGAGCCAACCTAGTCAATAATAGAGATCTAACTATTCAACCTAAAGAATAATAGAATGATTAAATGAATATAAATTTAGATAAAAATACTGCTCCCCATATAGATGCAGTTAGAGAAAAGACAGGCTACACTTTCTCTGTTTCATCTGATCAGGGCCTCAGGGACAATCTTCACTCAGGCCAGTAAAACCTGGGGCACGTGCTTCTTTCACAGTGTAAGCGTGGGATCAGTACTTCCCCTAAGAGTGTCACAGCTTCCCCAATTTGGTGGCATCTGCCAGGGCAGAGCTGGAAAATGAGCACTAAAAGCTAAAAATACACTCTTTTTAAAAAAATTCTTACCTCAGAAAAAGTCACAAAATTCTTACCACAAGTGTGAAGGTGAAGATTAACAATTAATGGAAAGAGGATTCTTTCTATCCACACATAAACACATTTCTATTTTCTGTTTTACTGCAGGTAATTGAAAGATCAGGTGAGTTGTTAAAACTGCAGTGTTACTTAGGAAACTGGGCAGATCACTATGTCCTTGGGGCAGGAATGTACTTTTAGGCAAAAAAAAAATACTTTGAGAAATACATGCATGTTTAATAGAACCAATGTTGGCACAAAAAAAAATAACTGAAGTGACTGCTTTACATTTGGAAAAAGGATGTTTAGAGTCACTCCTAAGGAGAGACAACAGTCTGTCTGCAAATGGCAAGCTAGTTTAAGGAATAGTTCACCTTCAAAAATCACTCATTTTTAAAGTCAATGAAAAGTTCATTTTTTTATATGGAGTAAAAATCCTCAAAAAACTGGGTATAGAAGGAACACAACTCAACATAATAAAAGCCATATACGACACGCCCACAGCTAGTGTCATACTGAATGGAGAAAAACTGAAAGCCTCTCTTCTAAGATCTGGAACCTGATAAGGATGCCCACCCTCACCACTGTTATTCAATTTAGGACTGGAAGTCCTAGCTAGAGTAATCAGACAAGAGAAAGAAATAAAGGGCTTCCAAACTGAAAAGGAAGAAGTATCCTTGTTTGGAGATCATATGAACTTATATTTGGAAAAACCTAAAGTGTCTACTACAAAACTATTAGAACTGATAAACAAGTTCAATAAAGTTGCAAGATACAAAATCAACACACAAAAATCAGCAGCATTTCTACATGCCAAGAGGAAACAATCTGAAAAGAAATAAAAAAAATTAACCCCATTTATAGTAGTCGCAAATAAAATTAAATACCTAGGAATTAAAGCAAACGATCTCTGCAATGAAAAGTATAAAACATGGATGAAAGAAATTGAAGACACCAAAAAAATGGAAAGATATTCCATGTCCATGGATTAAAAGAATCAATATTGTTAAAATGTCTATACTACCCAAACCAATCTACAGATTCAATGCATTCCCTATCAAAACCAATGACATCCTTCACAGAAATAAAAAAAAGAATCCTAAAATGTATCTGGAACCACAAGAGACCCAGATTAGCCAAAGCTATCCTAAACAAATAGAACAAAACTGGAGGGATCACATTACCTAGCTTCAAATTATACTAGAGAGCTACAGTAACCAAAATAGCATTGTACTGTCATAAAAATAGACACACAAACTAATGGAACAGAATAGAGAACCCAGAAACAAATCCATACCTGTAGAGTGAACTCATTTTCAACAAAGGTGCCAAGAACATACTCTGGGGAAAAGACAATCTCTTCAACAAATGGTGCAGGGAAAACTGGATATCCACATGCAGAAGAATAAAACTAGACCCCTATCTCTCACCATATAAAAAACTCAAATCAAAGTAGATTAAAGACTTAAATCTGAAATCTCAAACTATGAAACTACTACAAGAAAGCATTGGGAAAAATCTCCAGGACACTGGTCTGGGCAAAAATTTCTTGAGTAATACCCCACAATCACAGCAGCTAAGGCAAAAATGGACAAATGGGATCACATCAAGTTAAAAACCTTCTGCAGAGCAAAGGAAACAATCAACAAAGTGAAAAGACAACCAACAGGATAGGAGAATGTATCTGCAAACTACCCATTTGACAAAGCGTTAATAATTAAAATATATAAAGAGCTCAAACAAACCTATAGAAAAAAAAATCTAATAATCCAATCACAAAATGAGCAAAAGATTTGAACAGATATTTCTCAAAAGAAGACATGCTACTCAACATCACTGATCATCAGAGAAATGTAAATCAAAGCTACAATGAGATACCATCTCATCCCAGTTAAAATGGCTTATATCCAAAACGCAACTAATAATGCTGGTGAGGATGTGGTGAAAAGGTAACCCACATACACTGTTAGTGGGAATGTAAATCAGTACAACCACTACGGTGAACAGTTTGGAGGGTCCTCAAAAAACTAAAAATAGAGCTACGATATGATCCAGCAATCTCACTACTGGGTAAATACCCAAAAGAAAGGAAATCAGTCTATCAATGACATATCTGCACTCCCATGTTTGCTGCAGCCCTGTTCACAAGAGCCAAAATTTGGAAGCAACCTAAGTATCCATCAGCTGATGAAGGGATACAGAAAATGTGGTGCACATACGCAGTGCAGTACTATTCAGCCAAAAAAAGAATGAGATCCTGCTACTTGCAACAACATGGATGGAAATTGAGATAATTATATTAAGTAAAACAGACGAGGCACAGAAAGACAAAAATCACATGTTCTCACTTATTTGTGGGATCTAAAAATCAGAACAATTGAACTAATGGAGATAGAGAGTAGAAGGATGGTTACCAGATGCTAGGAAGGGTAGTGAGGGTGGTGGGGAATGGGGATGGTTAACATGTATGAAAAAGAGGAAAGAATGAATAAGATCTACTATTTGATAGCACAACAGGGTAGCTATAGTCAATAATAATCTAACTGTACATTTTTAAATAAAAAAGTAAAACTGGTCTGTTTGAAACACAAAGGATAAATGCTTGAGGGGATAGATACCCCATTCTCCATGATGTGATTATTATGCATTGCATGCATGTATCAAAACATTTCATGTACACCATAAATATATACACCTACTACATACCCACAAAAATTAAAAATTTAAAAGTTAATAAAATTCAATGTAAAAGGGTATTTGTGTTCTATACTTTAACACAAACAAGCCACACCAGGAAAAAATTTGATGTTTCTAGGGACCAAAGGTCATATATATCATATATTCCAATTATTCTCCTTAATTACTAATCTATTCACTCAATTATTTTTAACAACAATTTATGGAGGCCTACCCTGTGTAAAATACCATGCTGGATGTGCAGAGGGAGATACAAGATGACTGAGCTGAGGTCCTGTCCCCAGGAGCTCACAACATAGTAGGAAGGCCAATTCCTAAAGAAAGAATTAATATTCCAAGATACTGAGTTGTAATCAGAGAACAAGTAAAGTGCTAGGGTAAAAAGAGAAAAAGGAGGGTTAAATCTAGGGATTTAATCCCTAGATTAAATGTGAGACTCCTTTCTCACATGCGGTTTTACCTTTAGGGTTTACTGACATTTATTAAGCAGTCAGGAGGGGAAATATTTTCACAGACTTACACCTGGGAAAAGATCTAGGCCTATGACCCTAGGGGCAGCTAGGAAGAAAAAAACCACTTCACAATTATCACAGGAAACAGAGGAGGCTTATCTAACAGGAAGCAATCCTAGCAATTCCACTAATGGTTTTCACTTACATCTAACCCTCAGTAGTCTGTGACAAACTGCTCACTGGCACCTGAAAACTCTCCCTAATCTAAGTCCCTTAGCTGGTATAACATAGGCATATCATGAAGCTGTTTCATGCCACCCATAAGGGCTGAATCATTTCACATCAGTTGGAAAGATGAGTATTTTATAATGGAAAAAGAGAAGAGAAAAAATGCTTTCAACAATCCACTTAGGCAGTAAGAAGCCAGCCAGCTGAGAGCTACTGTCAATGAGACCCTCCAACAGAGGACAAAAGATTCAGGAACTGTGTACTATACAATGGGCAGCTCCGATAGGCTCAGGCAGCCTGATAGACAATAGTACAGCAGAAACATTGCTTCACACATGGCCGAAACTGAGGCACTAAAGAGGTGAGAAAGCACCACTGTATTTCACAGCATCCTCAACAGATACAGGACTAATAAAAGGTTCTTTCCCCCAAGCCCTGAGGTAAAACCTCAGGCTGTTTATTATGGCTCCAAAGGTCAAAATTAATAGCATGAAGTGAGTCTTCTTCTTGCTCTTTGAAACTCCTTGTCAAGTGGCACAGCCAGCTGGGCACACAACTCTGATATGCAGATCATAACGTTTGTGAACAGATAAAATGAATTACAAATGAGCTCAGCCTATCCTATTTCAACTCTCTGATGGGCAGGAAGGTCTCTCTCTCTCTCTTTTTTATTTTAACCCCAACACTGTCCAAATACCTCCTCTTGTAGTTCATTTGGGGCCATTTAAGCACCTCAAGAGTCTGTATTCATCTAATTAGCAAATGACTCTGGAAGCCAACTCAGTTTTTAAAATTGCAATTATCCTAAGGACAGGGTAGGGCAGTCATTACATAACAAAAATAATATTGGTTACCAAGATGTTCATATTTACATATATTATTTCATTTTGATACCCACTCATCCAATTTAAAAAGTATTGATATTTCCATTTGAAAGATGTAGAAATTAAGTTATGGGAAGATTAAGTCACTGGCCTGGGTAAAGCCAGGATTCTCACCCAGGTTTGTCTGACACTAATATCCACGCTCTTAATCTCCTACTACCTATGCCAATGGACTATAAAGAAAGTAGAAGCTATGAGACTTCATTCATTCATTAAGAAACATGTATAATATTTGCACACCAGGCTGATATCTGTCATCCTTACTGCAACTAAAAGTAAGATTTCTCAAAGAAAAAATAGTTTATTTACAAAGGAAACTGACCTATATGAAAAGATATCGTGCTTTGCTATTTTAGAGCTTAAAGAAAAAATAAATTTAAATGGTAATGCATGACCAAATTATCTTCCAAAATAAAGGTCACTAAAAGTTGACCTTTCCTTCTGAGTTGGAGAAAATTAAAGCAATGCCATGAAAAGTTTTTGCTCTCAAAAACTGGAACTGGTGACTTACGCATCACACCGATGCAACTGACCTGCAAATAGCAACTAATAAATTCTAGCTATCATTTTCTTCGGTAATAATAGTAAGAAAAACTATCCTTCAAAATCAACAAATCTCTCATTTTGGGATAAACTGCTTGCAGCACTAGTCTTCTAATTACAAGTATGTGACTATGCCCTTAACAATACCACTGCCTCTACCGGAACACCAACCACACCATCTGCTGTTTGAGCAGCAGTAATTCTTAACACCAATATCAATTCAAGTATTACAACTTTAACAGCAAATCCCAAAACTAGCAACCAAAACAACCAAACCAAAACAGTTGGTTTATGGATTTCATCTACAAGCCCAACCAACTATCCAACTATCCATACATCCACCTGACAAAACTCTGCCCCCCACCCATTTATTAAGAACTACATGCTGGGCACTGTGCAAACACTATACTCTTCCTTACCTGCAGCAGGTTCTCCAAAGCTAAGAGAAGTCCAGACGTCTACCTATGACAAGGAACGGTGCATACTATAACAAAGTACAGAGTTCGTGCCAATTATGAAATGGGGGCCCCTATTAAGCAAATTACAAAGCACCAGTCACAAAACCTTATGCATTTAGGACAACAGTTCTTAACGCTGGCTGCATATTAATCACTAGGGAGCTTTAAAATAATGCCAACGTCTAGGCCTCGCCCCAGACCAATTAAATCAGAATCTCTGGAAGTGGGGCCCAGCATGGACATATTTTCTTAAAGCTTCTCAGGTGATTCCAACATGCAGCCAAGGTTGAAAAGCACCAAGTTAACTACTTCCAGAGCACTATTCCTGAAATCCACAAAATCTATTAGGTGGTACAAAGACCACAAAACTCTCCCTCCCATCCACTGCACCTGCCATCTGGGCTGTATTAAAACGATACATCAATAAGATGTTATTTTAAGATTATGGTCCAATTATTTATTTGTTTATAGCAATGAAATACTAAACAAGAAAGGATCCTGAGGTCATGCACCACTCTCACAATGCCTCCCCCACCCCACCTCACCAATTCCGAAAACTAGAGGTGTATATGGTTCTAGCAGGGAGGAAACTGTTGAAAAGCCCTCGCTTTTGCTTGGGAGAATGGAATTGGCAGTGTCCAGGCAAAAAACAGCCTCAGCTCAGTAACCTGACAGGAGGGAACCTTCATAGTTCAGGCATGATTATCAAACTCTTTGTGCTCTTAAAGGAGAGTAATTATAGGCATGTGAAAAAAGGGAAGCACTCCCTGAGGAACTCTTCCTCACATGCTTCCCAAGAGGCAGTAGGGCCATTAAAAATTCCATGATGAAGAGGAAAAACAGCCTGGGAACAGCCAGGAGGCAATACAGCAAATTAGTACACCAGCCCTCCTCAGGGAAAGCTGTGATAAAACAGGAAACACTTCTCTCTTTGCAAAATAAAATTATACCACTAATGATAACATAGTCGCCACACATATACACATACACACACACACACACACACACACACACACACACACAGCATGTTAATGATGCGTGTGAAATTTCCAATGCTGCCCAGATGCTTTGAAAGAAATTTTTCCCTACTACAAATAAAATGGGACAAGAAAAAGATATAATTTCCATTCAAAACAGTTTTTAGTACAGTCATTCACGTGCCTCTTCCCTGCCACCACTACTCCTTTACACTCCACCTTGGTGCCCGGCTTTTGCTAAATGATCTGTTCTCTGCAAAGCCTACTGCCTAGTTCTGAATCCAGTCTCATCAGGCTGTCACACTGGAGCAAGACAGTTCCTTCTTCACTAACCCCTCCCTGGGCAGGAAGACCACTATTCCAAAGGAGTGACCGGTTGCCCTGAGAGCTCAGTATGTCATCATTCATATTTTCTAAAAGCTGCATAGAAGTCACTTTTGCTGATCATTTCCCATGAAGCAGTGGTTGCCAAGCTTTATTGACGTGCACCCTCATGAGTAAAAAATCTGAAAAAAACATTATATATGTGGTACATATACATAAAATATAAATATGTGCTAGTAGACACATATGTATAATTTAAAACAAAAAAATTTTTGAAGGATCAGCTATAAATAAACATAAGTTTTAAAATTTTCTTCCCCTTTCCCAAAGAACCTTCATGTATGCAACCCACTTGGTATCTACTGCCTTGGGTATGACGTCTAGAAGTAAGTAATACATCAAAGATAATGTATTATTGTCCACATTCTCTCTCCTTTGCTTTTAGTAATGGTCTAATGCAATAAGAAATATTACCCTAGAACTGGGTATACCAGAAGCACAGTTGAGACCTCCATATGTTTCCAAGTTTAGCCACAAACCTGCCAGGCAAGAGAGTGAAGACAGTGATACGGATAAGGAGATACACAAAGAAACAAGAAGCTGATGCCTAGTCCAGCCACAGGATAAGGCTTTTAAAGGAAGAAAGAAACCTGACAAAAAGTATGAATACTGATCTCAGCACAGCACAGCTTTAGGTAGCAGGGGTAAAGAGAGGAGGGAAAGTAATCCACTTTCAGCATTCTGACATGATATGATGCTACTCAAATAATTTTCCCAAGTAGTATATACACAAACAAAAAGCTGAAGGACTATTTTCCTATGAATTAAAATCTTGTTGTCCTCCATGACAGCCTGAGCACAACCACCTCTAAAAAAATCTCCCTAAGCCTCAAAGTTAGGGTCCCTTCCTCTGTGCTTTTTCAAACCTTTATTGTAATTGTCAACTTCCATACCTGACTTCCCCACGAGAATGTAAGCTCCTTGAGGGCAGTATCTAAACAAAGAGGCTGGCTCACAGTAGGGTGCCAGCAAACGTTGAATGAATTAATGATGAATAAACATCATGCTACTGAAGGAAAGGCCTTACTACTAGAAGTTTATATCATTCTCCAATTTTCCATACTTTTTTTTTTTTTAAGAGAAAGGATCTCACTCTGCCACCCAGGCTGGAGTGCAGTGGCATCATCACAGCTCACCGCAGCCTTGACTTCCTGAGCTCAAGCAATCCTCCCACCTCAGCCTCCCAAGTAGCTGAGACTACAGGTGTGAATCACCAGACACAACTGATTTTTTTTTTAATTTTTTTGTAGAAACAAGGTCTCACTATGGTATAGTCCAGGCATTCTTAATAACACCATTTGTGATGGTCTCTCTTTTCAAAAGACATTCATACAGAAATACTACTTCTTCAGTAGAAAGATCTGGCAGTAGATTATGGTGCAAAATTTATTATTGTAGCCCATAGTAGAAATTTTAACTGTATCCATGGAAGAGTAACTTAGTGCAGCCTACCCCTCAACATCTATGAACATAACCATTTAAGAACTTATTAGGAATAAAAAAGAATTATCAGAACCTTGGAAAGAAATTCTTTGTGCAACCAGAAATAATAAAACTTCTGGGGTTTAGCCTATTAGCTATTCTTTTCTGCATAACAGCCCTGCAGGGGATGCTACTATTAAAACTGTATTTACTTCCCATGTCACCTAAAATAATTTATATTTGTAAGGATTCATTCATTTGACTAATATATATTAAATAAGCCTAACAAGTCTCAAATACCGTTTTAGGTGTCAAGGAGTTATCAGGGAACAGGACAACATCCCAGTCCTTTAAAGCTTATATTCTAGTGGGAGAGAGACTGGGGGATAAAGTGGAAACAAAAGAGCAAAAGAAAAACCAAACCCCACTAAAATAAACTAATAAGCAAATTCATTACAGACTGTGATAGAGCCATAAAGGAAACAAGCAAATAATGAGCAGGAAGTGCTGGAGGTGGCCCCTTAGACAAGACGGTCTGAGTGGTCCTCCTTGAGGAGGTGGCAACTTAGCTGACACAAGCAGCAGCTCAAAGACAGTTTTCCAGGCAAAGGAAAGAAGTGGAAAGGTTCAGAGGCAGCAAAGGACTGCTGCTGTTTTTGAAGAACAAAACAGAGCTCCCTGGTACCACTGGATCTTTCCCCCGCAGAGGGAGAAAATTATACGGAAGGAGGCTGTACACGTAGGGAGAAGTCAGATTATGCAGGGTTTTGCAGGTCATGCCAAGGAACATTAATAATGTTCTTTGAAGATGGGGCTTTTAGCAGCAGAAATAAAATGAAATATGAACTAGAAGACTTAGGTCAAAGTTAAGTATGAGACTTAATCCCATACTAGCCTTGTGATCACAGGAAAGATACTTCACTGCTCTGCCTCAGTTTCTACATCTATAAAACATCTATTTACCTCAAAGGATTGTTGTCAGGATCAAACTGGATACCGTACACAAACAGACTTTATAATTTGAGGTGTTATAGAAAGGAATATAGTATTGTCCAGAAGAAATAACAGCTACTAAAAGACAGTTACCTGGCAGAGCAGTGTGCTGGTGAACACCTTCGGTGAGAAGCATCGGCAAGAACATCCAGGGAGTAAAGGGGAGACAGAGGATTGAACTGCAGGAATAAAGAAGACTATTTTAGTAAGGCTTACATGAAACAGACCTGATCCTAAAGGGTAACCTACACTTTGATTACTTTTCTGCTTTGACCAACTCTTTTGTCATATCAAATGCAGACACTGTTCAGTAAAGTCACACATATTTAATAGGGTGCCTGTGAATGTACCAAACCTGATCTAGCACACTTCAAAAAAAACAGAAAACTATTCCTTGTTAAACAACAATTTTACAAAAACTTCTGATATACAATAGTCACTTAAATGGCAGAAGACCGTATTTTCCAAGTGATATAACAAGAACTTGTGCCTGATGATTATTAACTGTGTATCAGCCCTTGCTTCCAAGAAGATTACCATGAAATTACCTTTTCATTTCCTTATCCTGGCAAATGATTCCAAGAATAACTGGTTGAAACAACAGCAGCATATTATAGTGGAAAAAGAACTAGACTAAGAATTAGAACACCTTTTAGTTCCAATCTACCACTGAGATACTGAGTGTTAAAAATTATATAATCTCTGAGCTTTACTATCTGCATCTGTTAAATGAATATAACACTATCTGTCTTACCTATATATATTTTTAGAGACAGAGTAGCACTCCATCGCCCAGGCCGGAGCACAGTGGCGCGATCTTGGCTCACTACAACTTCCGCCTCCCAGGTTTAAGCAATTCTCCTGCCTCAGCCTCCCAAGTAGCTGAGATTACCGGCGCCCATCACCACGGCCAGCTAATTTTTTTTGTTTTTGTTTTTTTTTAGTAGAGACGGGGTTTCTCCATGTTGGCCAGCCTCCTCTCAAACCCCTGACCTCAGGTGATCCACCCACCTCCGCCTCCCAAAGTGCTGGGATTACAGGCGTGAGCCACCACTCCCAGCCTGTCTTACCTATTTCACAGGGTTATTATGAGGGCTAAGTGAAACACTGCTTTCAGATTATAATTTCAGTTTCTTATTTGCAAAACATCTATTTGACTTCAAAAGGAGGCTGTGAGGATCAAATGACACACCTCACTTTATGTTTGCTATTTTCTTTGGACTTTTTCCACAACAAATAGTCTTCTCCAAAAAGTTTAGAATTTAATGCCTTCTGACATACAAAGACTGGAAGAATCCGGAATGATGACTTCAAACTTATTTTATGAGAATACAAACTAAGCAACTGTCCTATCTGCCACAGAGGTTCCAATCTTGGTTCTACTAGCTGTATGACTTTGGGCAAATAGTTTGAATCTTATAGATCTCCAATTCGTCATCCGCAAATAGCACATCTGGACCAGATGACTGCCACAGGTCCCCTTCTGCCTTTAGATCCTCTAATGCAGACATGATTGGTGCTCTAGCTTAACATCCCCCAAACTGCAATCTCTCACATACCATCTTCATGACTTTCCTTACCTGCCTACAACCTGTACTACTGCTTATTATTTTTCCTCATATCAATTATTTTTGCACAGCCTTGTCCTTACTATATTTCCATGAAATAACAAGTTTGATACAATTACATGTTTTCCTAATGTACACCATAATACATAACTTAAAAACTGTGTGTCCATATGTCATCTAAAATCATCTCATACACATACACCAGTTATATCTTCTACCACTCTAGTTCATTTCAAAACAGGAAATTCATAATGAAGATTCCAAGTCTAAAATGTGTATCAATTCAATAAGCTACTAAGTCATTTAAAAAAAAAAAAAAAAACAGCTGGGCATGTGGCTCACGCCTGTAATCCTAGCACTTTGGGAGGCTGAGGCGGGCAGATTGCCTGAGCTCAGGAGTTCGAGACCAGCCTGGGCATCATGGTGAAACCCCTTCTCTACTAAAATACAAAAAATTAGCAGGGCGAGCCTGTAGTCCCAGCTACTTGGGAGGCTGAGGCAGGAGAACTGCTTGAACCTCCGAGGTGGAGGCTGCAGTGAGCCGAGGTCACACCACTACACTCCAACCTGGGCAAGAAAGCGAGTTTCTCTTTCCAAAAGAAAACTCCAACAGCAACAGATAGGAAGCCTAAAACATTTTACCTGTCAGTGTTCATCTATTTTACATCTAATCACCAAGATAAAGCAATCTTCCAAAAAAAATCACTAAACTTTACACATAAAGAAATATATCGATAACCACTGGAAGTTAATTTTTAAATTGTGAGCCCTCTACATAGGCCTAAATATGCCAAAGGCCCCCTCACGGGGGTAGCTAGGGAAAAGACTAAGACAGAAAGGCTCTAAGGCAGGGGTCCCCAACCCCAGGGCCGCACAGCAGGAGGTAAGCTGCCAGCAAGCAGCCACTCACCATTGTTGGCATTACTGTCTGAGCTCTGCCTCATGTCAGATCAGCAGCCACTGAGATTCTTACAGAGGCACAAACCCTACTGTGAACTGTACATATGAGGGATCTGGGTTGCATGCTCCTTATGAGAGACTAATGCCTGGTGACCTGTCACTGTTTCCCATCACCCCCAGATGGACTGTCTAGTTGCAGGAAAACAAGCCCAGGGCTCCCACTGATTCTACATTACGGCGAGTTGTATAATTATTTCATCACATATTACAATGTAATAATAATAGAAATAAAGGGCACAATAAATGTAATGCATTTGAATCATCCCAAAACCACCCCCCTCCCTCACCATGCCCCCGACCTGGGTGCATGGAAAAACTACCTTCCACAAAACTGGTCCCTAGTGCCATCAAGGTTGGGGACCACTGCTCTAAGGCTTTGACCCCACTTCACCCAAAGCAGCTCTACTTTCTGCTTCATGTGTTTAGGCTTCAACATAGTACTTCTCAACGCAGGAGTCTGATGTTGAACTAAATCATACGCAAATGAGATTCATTCTGCATTCATACTGCAAAGTTCAAAACTAAAATAAAAACAGGATTCCTATGAAATATATGCTACAAGAAACTAATGATCACAGTTGAACCTAAAAAAGGGAATTAGCTGCAGTGTTTACCAGTAAGTATTGGATACTCTTAGAAAACCACTCTCCAAGAAAATCAAAATAACAAGAAAGAGGAAACCTTACCTCATGTGTACAAGCAGAAATGTGAGGAAAATCAGAAGCCAACGCTTTATTCTTTCTAAAGAAAAGGAAACCAAATGATAAAATAAAGATGACAAAGAAAAAGATCTTACCTGATTTCGTTCTCTTTTCCCAGCTGATGGTAACCAGAAACTAAAGAGAGGGAGAGAATAACAGGAAAGAAAACAATAAAAGAAGTGGTAGGAAAATTACAGAAAGGAGAAGAAGATAAGATGTTGGAATAATGAAGACAAAGAGGGAATGGAGAAAAGATGTAATCAGAGGAGAAAGAGATTAAATGTATGTGAACACTTTGCTAAAAAAACAAAAAAACCTCTTCAAAGGAAAAAGGCTTGCAATGGAATGTAAAAGACTGGACAACAGAAATAAACCCAAGACTACAGTGTGACACCAATACCCTCTCAGCTGTGCCTGACAACAGGAGCCTCAACTCAACAAGGGCATAAACCACACCCACACTTGTATTTTGTATGTTAAAATTAGCCCAGGCTGGATGTGTACAGGATCGTAACTGGGTACTGAGCATGATGCATACAGGATAGATGAAAAAACCAACCATGTTAGGGGACAAGGCTGTCCCAAGAAGTGGCAGAATTATTTTCCTGTGGCTACATACAGCCTTCCTACAGCATTCACCACAGTAATTAGGACAAAAAGATATTCTACAGGTTAGGCACAGTGGCTCGCGCCTATAATTCCAACACTTCAGGAGGCCAAGGTACACAGACTGCTTGAGCCCAGGAGTTCAAGGCCAGCCTGGACAACATGGCAAAACCCTGTCTCTAAAAAAAATACAAAAACTAGCCAGGCACAGTGGCACACACTTGTATTCCCAACTACTCAGGACGCCAAAGTGGAAGGATTGCTTGAGCCTAGGAGGCAGAGGTTGCAGTGAGCCATGACAGCGCCACCATACACCAGCCTGGGTGACAGAGCCAGACCCTGTCTCAACAAAAAAAAAAGGAAAAAAGAAAAAATATTTCCCTATAAAAAGGTCTAAAAATGGGAAGAGAATATAGGAGGATAGAGGCAATCATGCATTTCAGAAAAAAAATTTAGAGACAGAGAAATTAGTCTAAAATAAACATCCTTACTGGAGGCTACTAAATGCAGCATCTGTAGGTATAAAAAAACAATACAATGAAACTAGTCTAGGAAAGAAAAGAATATCACGGTCACTGGTTTAGGATGTTGCCATCTTTAACTGTTATAAAGTACAAATCTTTAAGATCTCTTTTAGCTCTGAAACCTGGTTTCTAAGTTGCTCCATAAGACTCCCCTCTACCTCCTCCTCTAAGGAGAAACTAGGACAGCCAGTAAATACATAAACACTTACTCTTTCTGCCGAGGGTCACTAGTGATATGGTTTATCCTCTCAGTACCCAAAGTGTTTATGCTGGTCTCCTAAAAAGACAAAAGCAGACAAGAGTAACATTCAACCACAGAAACAAACATAAAGCACAATATGTCACCTAGCTCAATCTTTCCCATAACTGTGCCAACCAAGGCAATCTGAAAAGGCACATGTCAAAAGTGAATCTTAAAACAGCAACTATGTTTCTTTTTATTGGAATCTATCTTAAAAGTATTACATGTTATTCTAATTTATTATTCTCTAGTGATCCAGAAGTTTTTATAAACACCATTCACCATATTTGGTGTTTTAATATAGTAAGTAATACACCTCCTGGAACTACTGAAGTATACAGGAGTAAAAATACTGTTTTAGAAAATACAACAGTAGCCAATTTTTAACAGGCCAGCACACCAAGCTCCCTAGAGCTATGTGATTATAGTTCCAATAGTCTTCATCCTGGGACATAACCAAATCCTCACTGGTAAAACGTAAATATCTGCTGACTAAATATAAATACATCAGAGGACTTCTGTGACTTGCAAAAATTGTTACTCTGTACTTTGTCCCTCAAATGTCATCTTATGAAATAAAAATAGAAGTTTGTATAAAATTTGATTCCTAAATTCAGGGTTCTCATTATAGTGTAAAAGCTTACCCATAACACCACAAACAATTCAGAAACCAATCATTTCCAAAAAATTGGAAAATGGCCATTCCCTCTTCATTTAACTTGAGTACATTCACAGTGCTTATCTACCATGGCACCTGGGAAGGCATACCAACACACATCTCAGTAACTGTTGTGTTGAGAGAACACAAGTCACAGGCAAGAATGTCAAGAACGTCAAGGCTGTTCTTCAAACACATTTGCGTCGGGACAAATGTTATTATCTGTATTTATCTATATGTGTGGACTGTCCTAAACATCAGGCTACACATTTCAGCAGAACAACTGGCTATAGAAAAATGAATTCGAGGCCAGAGTCTGGGCAGGAGTGGAGTTAAATGAGAAGTTTTCATATACTGTATTCTTCATATTCTGCATCCCTTATGGCTATGCCTACTGATCACAGACACGGATGTGGTAGGGGGGCCAAGGGAAAAGATGGGTGAAAAATGAGCTATTTGTTACAGCAGAAAAATTATTAACTTAAAGTGCCGTAATGTTTAAATTTACAGTTTATTACTGTGTAAATTACAAGCAGTACTTTGTGTAATTAGCAGCTCGCTGGCAGGGAGCTGTGAATGAAACTCATTATTTATGATTACAATTTAGAAAAGCAGAAGAGAGATGGGGGAGGGGGAAGAAGGGGGGTAGAGCGGTGACCTCTGCTAGAAATGATAAATATCCCTTTAAGGTGATGAAGATGAATTAAACAAGTAAATATTATCCTATTCATTTGAAATCATTAGAGGCACATCCAATAGGCCTGGAGTGGCTTGCTTGCATGGAAGTAGAAGTCTCTCATTTTATAAAAGCTGAAAAAAAGTAACATAGGTGGCAGCGGGAACATTATCTGTCAAGCCTAAACAATAAAAAGTAAAACCCTCTCCTTCCTCCACCCCATGACTGCTATTCTGCTAGCTATCCTGTTAACAATAAGCTCCTGGAATCACAAAAGCAGCATTCTGTCTATAAAATGAGTAATCAGAAAGGTATCAGTCTTCCAACAATCAAATGTCTTTCTAATTCAAGATTTGAACTTGAGGCCAGGCACGGTGGCTCATGCCTGTGATCCCAGCACTTTTGGGAAGCCGAGGCCAGCAGATCGTCTGAGGTCAGGAGTTCGAGACAAGCCTGGGCAACATGGTGAAACCCCATCTCTACTAAAAATACAAAAATTAGCCAGGTGTGGTGGCGGGTGCCTGTAATCCCAGTTATTCAGTAGGCTGAGCAGGAGAATCACTTGAACCCGAGAGGCAGAGGTTACAGTGAGCCGAGATTATGCCACTACACTCCAGCCTAGGCAACAAAGTGAGATTCCGTCTCAAAAAAAAAAAAAAAAATTGGGCTTAAATTTAAAAATATGAAGAAATAAGAATTTTGAGCTTGTCTGGAAATAAACAGCCTCATTTCTTTTGCATGTCTAAAACTTGAGAAAACTCCTCCCCGATGAGACGATAAAACAGTAGCACCCTCTTAAGGGTAGCCAGACTGTGGCACACAGTGCACCACCTAGCAGGCATTCTAAGCGCTTATCAAGTGAACAAACAAAATGCTCTCAATGCCTCTCCCTTCCTTATTCTTTGGCCACCACCATCTTCTCAGATTGAGGATGAGCCCCTGTCTTAATTTCTCAAAGTGGAGTAAAAAATAAAATTAAATAAATAAAAATTTTAAAAGATAAAAGTAGATCTGGGTTCAAATCTCTTTTCTGCCACTCATATCTGGGTAACATAAGACATTGCTTAACTTCTTCGAACCTAAGTTTTCCTCACCTGCTAAAGGGGACTTGTACTTTTTCTACAAGGTTGCTGGAAGAATTAAATGAGCTGAGTGCCTAGCACCATCCCTGGCAAAGGCAGAACTGAATAAACAGCAGATAGTTCTCCCTCATGGTCAAGGAGGGGCTCTTGAAACTCAGTAACAGATTTTTTTTTTTTTTAATGAATTCTAGGATGAAAGACCAAAGTTAGGAAAGAACAATGATGCATTCATGAATTCAAGAGGAGTCATAAAGAAGCCAAGAGTATTTTAACTTACACAATAATAACATAACATTAATAAAAAGTTACAGAAGAGACAGATAAGCTTGTAGGTCTATAGGCAAAAGACACTGTAATGACAGTGTTTTCTTAGTCAGAACTTCTGTATGAATTACATTTCATATTTTATTTGTATATCCATTCACATTCTATATAATGTTCACTCTTGTAAACTCCCAACACATTCCAGTTGGCTCCATTAATGTCAGGGAGTTCTGTAGCACCTCTGATTGTTAATAGTGTACACAATTCCAACAAGGAATATTATCTCCCCACTGAGCCCAGTAAACTGTGAGAGGTATCACCTTCCCAACCAGCCTTCTTCGCCCCTTTCTGAGGCATCGAGCTGCAGCTCCAGGCAGACGATTCAAGCGAGCATGGTACCCTAAAAAAAGAAGAAAGGCTTCAGATCCTGAATGCAGAAAATCCATAAGCAATCATATGTTTCTAGTACACTGAAGGCTTTACCCCCAGGATCTTACTAGACTGACCTTTCAACTAGTATCACAGAGCTATCTGCCAAGGATTTATTATTCCTATGTCTTTGTCACCAGCAGTATGATCACAGGCATGCCATTTACCTTTGACCTAGGCATCCTCCATCTATAAGAGGGACAATCACTCAGTCCTACCTTACTGGGCTGTTTTAAAGACCCAATGAAATAGCAAGTAGAAGGGACTTTATAAACTGAAAACACCACACAAATATAAGTTACTACTAACAATGTTTAATTTTAAATTAAATGTTAGTTTCTACGCCAAAAACATTCTAATTCACGACAGCACGGGGAAAATAGCATGCATCAGATAACCCAACTTTTCTCATTGCCACATGTGTTCTACACAAGGTAAGAACAACTGGAGGAATCTACACCAAAATGTTATTAAGAACATTGTCTCTGGATATGAGATTACAGGCCATTTTAAGTTTCTTCTTACTATTTCTGCTTATTTGTGTATATTTTATGTGATCCATTAAAAACGTCTAGAAATGTTCATCAAAATGTTCAGTAAAGCAATGTGTGCCTCAGCCAGTCTTTACCAAGAACCAACTGCTGTGAGATGGCCTTTCAACCACCCAAATTCACCATGACAAAAGCCTACATAATACAAGTTTACATCTCACAGTGTGATTCTGATCACCAACAGATGTTCAACAAATTACTAGTAACTGATTAACTAGTTGATTATGGAGTTACTGGGAACCCTAAAATGATAAATTTATAGCACTAAAAGAAATGGTTTAGTCCAATGTCACATATCTTAAGTGATGGCCCTGACATCCCAAGAAAATGAAGTGACTGTCACAGAGCTTGGTAGACAGTACCAGAGTATTAACGCCACATTTTCATCTCTCTGTCCTAGGTTCTTTCCACCCACTTTGTACATCATAATTGAAGAAAAAAAGCAAAGGGAAAATGAAACATCTTTGTTTTAAAGTCCCCAATAATAGGGTCATTAAAATAAAACTACTTAAATTATTTGAAAAGCATCCATTTTTAAAACACTATTATATGTGAACACTCTTACTGAAAATAAAAATATGTACGCGGATGTTCTTATTGAAATCTGTTCTCTTCCAATATCCGAAACTCAATAACCTATCAGTTTCAAAGCAGCTGTCACATGACGCTAAGCTCCCTAAATCTGGCACAAATGGCAATGGCAAGCTGAAGGAATGTCCTGCTAATCTATGTCCCAAGAGTCTCCATGGATTCGTTTAGGAAGGAATGGAGAGAACCTTAAGCTTTGAGACTTACTCTGAATCTCCTAGAAAATCCTTGAGCTAGCTCCACAATGCAGACACTTAATGTGTGCTTGAAGGCATGAGTATGCTTGCTATGTGATGATTGCTCTGCACAAACAGAAGCATAAAAGCATGAAATTCTTGGTCTCCTCAGAACTCACCTCTTTGAGCTGGCCGAGAAGGTAAAAGGAATGTGGAATCTGAAAATTTATCCAATCCAGAATCCATTCTTTCTACTTCAGAGCAATGATCAGGAGCCCACTTGGGCAGAAGATTAGGGACAGTGAATCCTGGGACACATTCTCCTTCATAGAACCAATCACTCTGCTCATCATCACCTAAAGTAAAGAGATCATACCATAAGCTACAATTTTAAACAAGGTCTGAGAAAACAAATGGGAGGGATGATTTCTTAGTGCTATAGTTTCGATCATCCTTTTTTTTTTCCTTTTTAAGACAGGATCTTGCTCTGTCACCCAGGCTGGAATGCAGTGGAGCAATCACATGCTCAGGCAATCCTCCCACCTCGGCCTCTCAAGTGGCTGAGACCCCAGGCTCATGCCACTATGCCTGACTAATTTTTTTCATTTTTTTTTTTTTTTTGAGATGGAGTCTTGCTCTGTTGCCCATGCCAGAGTGCAGTGGTGCAATCTCCACTCACTGCAACCCCCATCTCCCCTTTCAGGTTCAAGCAATTCTCCCCGTCTCAGCTTCCTAATTAGCTGGCATTACAGGTGCCCACCACCATGCCTAGCTAATTTTTGTATTTTTTTGTAGAGATAGAGTTTCGCCATGTTGGCCAGGCTGATCTTGAACCCCTTACCTCAACTGATCCACCCGCCTTGGCCTCCCAAAGTGCTGGGATTACAGGTGTGAGCCACCACACCCAGCTTTTTTTTTTTCAATTCTTTGTAGAAACTGGGTCTCCTTACGTTGCCCACACTGGTCTTGAACTCCTGGGCTCAAGCAATCCTCCCACCTCAACCTCCCAAAGTGCTGGAATTATAGGCTGATTACACTTTTAAATAAATCAAAGCACACACACACAAAAATTGTTCTGGTCCTTCTTGACTCATATTACAATGAAAACTGAAACATAAACCTGGTTTCACATAAATATCATACTGTGTTACTCTGGACTGCTTTAATAGTAAAAAATAAATAGATGAAGCTATCACTTACTAAGCCCTTACAACCTACCAGCATCCATGCTAAAAATCTGTAAATATGTCATCTCTTCCAAGCCCTACACTAACTCCAACTTACGAACAAGGCAACTAAAGCCCAGAGAAGTCAAGGTCAATTTAGTAAACAATGAAGCCAGGATCTGAACCCAACGCCAGACTAACTCAAAAATCTGAGATCTTTACTACAAAAATAAACTGCCTCCCCTGTACCATTCTCAGTGGTATGAATAAACTTGGGGATTCAAAGTCTATAAATGTTTCTCAATTCAAAGCTAGTTATTCCTGAGGGATTTCTTACTGTATTTACCTTTCTCATAAAAGGTGAATAAACAATGTATGTCCATACTTCATTTTTTCTTGATATCTCATTAATGGGACAGAAAATCATCTTGAGACTAGCAACCCAAGCTACTGGGGAGAAAAAAAATAACCACAAAAACAAATAATATAATTCCCAGAGGCTTTTCAATAAATCATACCATTTTCCCAAATCTATATTGTTAATTAATAGCAAAGTCACAACTAGATCCATATATCCAGGCTGTTGGTACAAACTTCTTTCTACTGGCTACAACGATAGTGTCTCAGTTTCCACTAGTTTATTCCTGCCAACAAATAAGATAGATAATTTTATGTCAGCCACACCATACCCCTTTCAAAATAGCAAAGATAACGGAAATTATTACAAGAATATCTAAAGAGTTCTCTGGATTCCAGAGAAGTTGCTCAAAACATGTCAATCACACGAAGTATGAGATTCATGGGTCATTAACACCCAGGATAATAACTCTTAAATCACTGTGGTGATCTCCCAAATGGGAAATGAAAACTGCATTCTGGTAAAAGGCAGCAGATATTGCCACTAAGGAAGTTACTCAAAGTGTTTCCTTATAAAAATACATCACACATAGCTCTCTGATACAGCAGTTCTCAACTTTGAGCATGCATCAGAAGCGCCAGGAGGGCTTGTTAAAACACTGAGCGCTTCCTCCAGAGTTTCTGATTCTCGTCTGGGCAGACCAAAAATGTGTATTTCTTACAAGTTCCCTCATGATGCTAAGCTGGCCTGGGGACCACATTTTGAGAACCACAACTCTAAAAGCATCTCACGAAACCAGATACATGGACAAATTGAAGACAGTAATTAGTGTACAATAATTAGTTTCTCTGTACTTCAATATATTAATTCTTTCCTTATTCATAAGCATTCTTTAGGCCATTTATTGAAATCACATATTTAATTAGGCCATGTTTTCCGATGACAAATGGCTGAATATAATGAAATTTTTTTGGTTCTCAAGCATTAATTCAAGATTCTTTTTTTTTTTTTTTTTGAGACGGAGTTTCGCTCTTGTTACCCAGGCTGGAGTGCAATGGCGCGATCTCAGCTCACCGCAACCTCCGCCTCCTGGGTTCAGGCAATTCTCCTGCCTCAGCCTCCTGAGTACCTGGGATTACAGGCACGTGCCACCATGCCCAGCTGATTTTTTGTATTTTTAGTAGAGACGGGGTTTCACCGTGTTGACCAGGATGGTCTCGATCTCTTGACCTCGTGATCCACTCGCCTCGGCCTCCCAAAGTGCTGGGATTACAGGCTTGAGCCACCGCGCCCGGCCTAATTCAAGAGTCTTAATAATACAAAAAGGGATTCACTGAACTGGAAGGAACGTTGTAAGATCGCATAGACCAGTAATCTTCAACCTGGGTTCACTAAGATGCCTGATACAGGAGTTCCTTAAAAGAGCGCTGCCAAGAGCCGGGCACGATAGCTCATATCTGTAATCCCAGCACTTTGGGAGGCCATGGCAGGTGGATCACCAGAGGTCAGGAGTTCAAGACCAGCCTGACCAACAAGGTGAAACCATCTCCACTAAAAATACAAAAATTAGCCAGGTGTGCTGACAGGCGCCTGTAGTCCCAACTACTCGGGAGGCTAAGACAGGAAAATCGCTTGAACCCAGGTGAGCTGAAATAGTGCCACTGCACTCCACCCTGGACGACAGAGAAAGACTCTGTCTCAAAAAAAAAAAAAAAAAAAAAGTGCTGCCAGGGAATAAGCAAGAGGCTGGGTGGATCAGGCTCCTGACCTCTGGCTCCTCCAGAATTTTGCTTTAACCCAATAGGCTTAGTTGTTTTGTAATCTGAGAATCTATGTATGATTTTGTTTGGGGGGAAAAAAGGAGAGTTTTCCCTGGATTTTCAATCATTATTTATTAAGCATTCACTATATGCCAGGAACGCGCTAGATGCTATGGTTGCACATAATAAGTCCTACCATGAAAAGTTTCAAGGGAAAAGGCACGTACCTAGAAACAATAACATAATCTAGTGAGTAGTATAAAAATAGTAAGTATAATACAACGAGCTACAGAGCACAAAGGAGGAGGAAGGGCTATTGGCCAGAAACCCCTCAGCAAACACATGGCACATTTAAATGGGGTCATCATTGCAGAGATTTAATGAAGTGACTATTCACAAAGGTGGAGACAGTACTAACAAGGAACCCGACAAGGGATGGGGAAGCACATCAGGTGAACCAGTACAGCAGGAGGCCTTTACCATTCCTACACCTGGAGTGGCAAGGGAAAGAATGGTTATCAGAGCCCAAAGAACTGCGGTTAAAAGAGAAGGCTGCCAAACAAGAATGGTGGCCTTCAGCAGAGGAACACACCACTGCCAACTAGCAAGCCAACAGAAAGGGTGTCGGGGAAAGCCATAATCTAATATGGTAGACTGCAGTGGCGTTTCCAAGTCTTCCCTATAATAGAATCATTCATCCATGCCTTTTGCTCTTTGCCATTGGATTCCACAGTACCCTCCCTTTTAGGAACAGCACGCTTCCTCATCCTACTGACACTGGGCTTGGTCATAGGACCTGCTTTACATAGTAGAAAATTAACAGACATAATTCAAGCAAAGGCTTTAAATCTGTACATGTGGTCTAGCCTGGGTCACCTGGCATTTACATTCTCTGCCATAAGAAGTCCATGCTGCCTATCACCATTGCTCCTTCCGCCTAGGTTCCAAAATAAAATACACTGAATAGATGCAAACCTAACTTGAAGCCTGGAGACCAGCGAAGCCCAGGCAAGATCAATGGAACTATAGGCAACCCACAGTCTATCGTAATAAATGAGCGTGGTAAACTGTGATGAGCCACTAAAATTTGGGGGCTGTTAAGCAGCCTTACCACAATAAAACTTGACTAATATATCCAAAATCACTCACCTCCCTCCCTTGGGTCTTCTGCTGATGCCTCCTACAGGCCAACCTCAACGAGAAATTGAAACCAAGAAGACCCACTGATACAGTCCATAAATATGCCCCTACAGGGGCAAAAGGAGAACTGTGTCTTGATAGATGACCAGCCATTCAAGGAAGATGAGATATCAGGCAGAAAGACCAGCATAAACAAAGGCACAGAGGCAAGGAATCATATAGCTTTATGTTGAGAACATTAAGCAACTACGTCACCAGAATGTGTGAAGCTGAGGCAGAGAAAGAGAGGAAAGCTGGGTCTACAGAATATTCTATAATCTTTCTTAATAAACTAAGGAATCCTTATCAGTGAAAAGGCTTTCCAAAGGCCCTAAAACTTAATCTGCTGTAACAGGTCCACACTTCCTTCCACTTCTGTATAATTATGCATCATAATCTTAAGAGGTGTATTTTGATACTCTTAGCACTATAGAAAAGCAAAGAAAAAGAGCAAATATTGGTAACTCTGAAGAGCATGTATAACTCATTCATGGAAAGACACCAGACTTTCCTGGTATGAGATAATAAAATCAAAACTCTAGTTAGAGCCTACCTGTACACACACACACATAATCGCTAATGACACGTAACTCCCTCAGAACCTAAAAGACAGAAAGGTACTCACAACAGCCTCCATTATAGTAGGAAGCTCAACAACTCCAGGAGGAGTTGAACAACTCTTAAGGCATGAACAAGATGCTGTCCCCACACTCCCTCTCCAAAAATCAGGAATTGAATGCTAAGTCTCACAGTCCCAGGATCCCTTCAGTTACTGGGGAACCTATCTGGATCAACCTAGCCACCTGTCCTTTAATTGCTTAACCGATAGAGAAAAATTTTTGGATTTTGGAGCTAGAAAAGACTTTAGAAATCCTAAGTCCCTTATTTAGATTAAGAAAACCACAGTCCAAAAAGGCTACATAAAAATTTTATTGGCATGTGGCCCCACACAAGTCTAAAGGACATTTTATAAAATACCCTTATATCTAGACAAAGGTTTAAATTAGTGTTTAGGTAGTAAAAATAAAGAACTGGTAATTAACATATACCAGCCTTATTCACAGGACTCCAGGAGTTATACTCCAGGAGTTTTACTTTGAGGAAGATGATGTTCTATATAATATATTCACCTGGAACACTATAATCATTTATAAGTAAGTCTATAAAAGTGACAAAATTTTGTCTATATGAAAATAAGAATGTCTTAATATCTAAAAAAAGACAGTAACACGAGGCTATTTCTTGATTCTAATAAAAAGAAACTTCGCAACGTCCCAGGCTCGACACTGACTACCTAGACCAGTGATTCCCAATGTCTGATCTACCTGCATAAAAATCACTTCAGGTGCTTGTGAAAAATGCAGATTCCAAAGGCCAACTCTAGACCTATTTGATTTCTGGGAGCTCATGGCTCTGGGGTTTTAACAGTTCCCCAGATGGCTCTCACATGCCTTAAAGCTTGAGAACCACTGCCACAGACAGTCACCATATTCTCCAGAGTCACTCCTATGATTATTCAAATCTTTCCATAAACACAGAACCAATGTCCCAAAGCTGGGATCAACATTACCTTGTCGCCCTTCATCATTGGTAAAGAGCCCAGTGTCACTGCTGCTACACACACTGCTGGTTTCACTGTAAAAAGAGTAAAACACAAGAGAACTCATCAGTTCTAGTCAAAAACAAAGCACTGTACACTTATTTTGGTTTTCAAGCTTTCCTAATTTCACTCCAACCTGTTAGCCAATCAGATATGTAAATTTCATAGGGAAGCTACAAAGTTTTATTTTCCTCCCTCACCAAAAAAAAAAAAAAAAAGGAGAATTCTAAAATTTTCACTTATATTTTAGAGTACTAAACAAAATCTAAAGTCACTTTGTTAGTTTAGGACTAGGAAATTAGTTACTAAAGCTCCAAGAAGTTATTTCAACCTAGTTTGGTGTATTAACACAAATTTACAAGTTTACCAAACAATTTTATTTTTAAATGTTGCCAGCTATCAGTTTCAAATGAAGCTATATAACTTTAAGACAGCTAGCATCTTTCAAGTGTTTTCCTCATTTACAAAGAAGTAAACAAAAATCCATGAATAAGAAAAAAAGTGGCAAAACTTGTATTTTCCGAATTTACTATCTTCCTTCACATTGAGCAGTTACACAAAACTCATTCTGAAAAAAGAAACTGAAGTTAAAAACAATAATATTGCTCACAGTTGATTCTGTTTCTTCTGACAGTGCGCTTCTAAATTTGATTTCTCTGGTTGAAGAAAAACTTCTCAATCCTCTACAGTATTAGCTATTCCTTGATTGGAAGTATTTTCTTCCAAGACAGTCAATTTTTTTATCACCTGCTCTAGAAGATGCAAGAAACCAAAGCAAGGAAGAAGCATTTTCACCATGCTATATAAAAAACAGGCTCGGCAAAATCCCAATCTATATTCCTGGATCAAAAATCTGAAAATATTTTGTATTTTGCAACATTTCCAAACATCCTGCCAAACTAAATCTTAAGAATGCCAATTAAGAAGCAATGCTTTCCTCACTCAAGTTTGTCTCTGAATACCAGATGCAAAAGATCTGTCACAGAAATAGTAAATAAAACAAATCCTATCTCTATTTTTTAAGTTCTGGTATATGTGTGCAGAACATGCATGTTTGTTACACAGGTATACATGTGCCACGGTGGAACAAACCCTATTTCTTTATAGATTCTTTCATTTTATTTTCTTATGAATTCAGTATAAGTTGGGCCACCAACTGTACTGCCTAAGTATTACAACATTGCTAGAAAAGCAACTGAGCTACATCAACTGAAACAACAGTTAGTGTAAAGAAAGTCACCTTAACCTGCAGCTCCAAAGGCTTTTGCTCCCAATGTTTTACTGTGAAATTTTTCATCACTTAGATTGCTTTCTTTGTTTTGTTACACATCTCTGTCTAACCTTCCCAACAAAGCCTGCTTAAAAGCAGAGGTACTCTAGGTAAGCCAGATGATTGGGTGTGGCATCTACTTTCTTTTTTTTGAGACAGTTTCACACTTGTTACCCAGGCTGGAGTGCAATGGAGCTGTCTGGGCTCACTGCAACTGCCACCTCCTGGGTTCAGGCAATTCTCCTGCCTCAGCCTCCTGAGTAGCTGGGATTACAGGCACGCGCCACCATGCCCAGCTAATTTTTGTATTTTTAGTAGAGACGGGGTTTCACCATGTTGACCAGGATGGTCTCGATCTCTGACAAATATGTCATCATAGGAATTGAGCCTAATAAAACACTATGGATACCTCTTGTCCACTGTTAGCTAAACACTGTAAACTTGGTACTGACTTGAAAATGGTTTCATCTCAACTGCTTTTCTTCCAAGTTCTGTTTGCCCTTTCAAGGTACAATTAAAGGGTATTGTTTTGAAATTAGCAAAAACTCTCAGTTTTAAAGCTATAGATCAATGGTTTTTTATTCTATATTCTTATATTTTTATATTCTATATTCTATAGATCAGTGTTTTGGTTGTATTATGTTCTGTAATTTGAAACTCAAACTTACTGGTAAAAGAAGAGTCAATAAAGTAAAAACCCAATCTCAATCTCAGTACCAAAAACACCAAGAACTATGGTTCTCAACTAGAGACAATTGTGCAGCCCCCTCCCAAGGCGTCATCTGGCAATTTCCAAAAACATTTGTGGTAGTCATGACTTGAAGCAGGGAAGGAGGAGTTGTTGAACTACTGCCATTTAGTGAGGAGAGGCCAGGGATGCTGCTCAACATCCTGCAATGCGCAGCACAGCCCCAAAACAGATAATTATCTGGCCCAAAATGCCAGCAGTGCCTAAGGTGAGAACCCTGATCTACGATGATGAACAAAGCAGAGGGCTGGAGGAAGTAGGGCATTCCTTTTAGGGAAACAACTTGAGAAAAGAGGAGGCTGTGCACATTAGCTGGATACAGCAGTCAACATCCCATAGAAACAACAATACCACTTCCTTACCAGGGCTGGGCCAGCGCCTCAAATGGTCTGAAGCATCCAGATCCAGAAACAATCAGAAGGCAGCTGGACCTTCTGACAAACTGGTAGAACTGAAACTACTCAGGAGTCGCACAGTTCACCCTTCCTTGCCTAACCCAGGCAGAAAGATCCCGTCACCGTGGAAGAGAGTGATCTCGTCAGGGAAAAAAAGTATCTTGCTCATCTCAGTGTCCCCAGTGCCTAGCATAGCGCCTGGCAAATAACAGATATTCAGTAAATGTTACATAAATGGAATGAACTTGTTCTAGACACCTCTGTTGCCTGCCCTTATATGGCCTTTGTGGCATGTCATTTCAACTCTTTAGTCCTATTTTCCTACATGTAAGATGTGGATGGATTATTGAGGATGTGATAGTATGAGGCATATGACCTCACTTTCTGAACTCTAAAGCAATACACAAATGCAAAGGATGAAGGATTAGAAAGCTACTTCCAGGGCGCTGAGTCTGTGTCTAAATATTATTTTAGAGGTTAACAGTGGTAATTTCCTCACTGACAACCTTCTCATTAGAACAGCGATCTAAATTTTATGGGATGCAAACCTATTTTCACTTTAAATGGAAAAACAAAATATGGCCTATAAAATCTATTATTTTTCCTGCACTGGGTTTCATCCAAGAGAGGAGGCACTGCTCTCAACCAAGATCTACAAGTGTCTCAGGAAGGGGTTTGGTACTTGAACTGAGTTTATTCAGAAAATTATTAATACAGAAGGCTACTATTAATGATACCAAAAATATCATTCACTGAGTTCTACTTCAGGCCAGGTAATATACTAAGCACTTCATCATATTCATTATTATGCTTCTCCTACCTTCAAAATCTACATGGTAAATACATCAACCTCATGTTACAAATGGAAGGGGGTTTAGAGAAAGTACACAACTTACCCAACACCGCACAGCAAGTAAGCGTCAGAGCCAGGGCAGTGTATGCCTAAAGCCCCTGTACTCACTGAATGGCCACTACCACATGGACGGCACAGATACTCATCTCATTTACTAAAGTCAATCCTGTGGTTCTCTATTCAGAAGATACCTTTGAATTTCAGGACTTTTCATTCTCCTGAAAATGTAAACAGATTAACTAGGGAATAAGTGTTCCTTTGCTTTTAGCTACTTAAAACTTTCAGGTACAACTAAAACTGTAGCTGTGCTTTGACTACTATCCCTGATCAGCAAATAATACATCACATATGCTGAACCCTAAGAAAACTAATTATAAACTCACTTTGGAAAGAAGCTCTCCCTCTTAATTCCATATCTTGAATTTAAATAACACTCATCTTTGGCATACTGATATAAAATACACCAAAATATACTCTCAGGGACCCATACTTAACTTGCCCTTATGCTTCTTGAATGTTCTTCCTTTGAAATCAAAGTTAAAACATTATTTTAACAAGTTGAGGAGAAATACCAAAGTCTGAGAATACTTTTCCTGACTTTAGCATCACACAAGGCTAGGAAAAAGTTTTCAGAAGGCCAGTAGTCATTTGTGATAACCAGACTCCAAGATGACTCCCAATTATCCAGCCTCCCATTAACGCACACCCCAGTGTAGTACCTCTCACACTGCACCAGGGCTGGTCTATATAACTGACCGCATATGGCAGAAGCAACAGGCTGCCACTTCTGAGATTAGGTTATACAAGACTGTGGCTTTCATCTTGGGCTCTCTGTCTCTCCTCGTCCCTCAGATCACCTGCTCAAGGGGAAGCCAACTATCATGTCCTAAGGAGGCTGATGGGCATGTGGAGGGGCCCACATGAAAAGGGACTGAGATTCTAAGTCCAACAACTTTATGAGGAAATGAGCTCTGCCAACAGCCACATGAGTGAGCTTGAAAGCAAGTCCTTCAGCCCTAGTCACGCCTTGAGAGAACTGAGGCTTCCTGCCAGCAGTTAGGCCATAACCTCATAAGGAGACTCTGAACCAGAACCACCCAGCTAAGTCACTCTCAGATTCTAAGTGATAAAATGTTCATTGTTTACAGCCAGTTAAGTTTTTTATATTTTTATTTTTTGAGACAGAGTCTTGCTCTGTTGTCCAGGCTGGAGTGCAGTGACGTGATCTCGGCTCACTACAACTTCTTCCTCCCGGGTTCAAGCAATTCTCCTGTCTCAGCCCCCCAAGTAGCTGGGACTACAGGCACACACCACCATGCCCAGCTAATTTTCATATTTTTAGTAGAAACAGGGTTTCAACTTGTTGGTCAGGCTGGTTTCGGTTTCCTGACCTTAGGTGGTCCACCTGCCTCAGCCTCCCAAAGTGCTGGGATTACACCCATGAGCCACCATGCCCAGCCTCCTAGAGCTAGTAAGTTTTTTTTTTTTTTTTTTTTTTTTTTTTTTTTTTTTTTTTGAGACGGAGTTTCGCTCTTGTTACCCAGGCTGGAGTGCAATGGCATGATCTAGGCTCACCGCAACCTCCGCCTCCCAGGTTCAGGCAATTCTCCTGCCTCAGCCTCCTGAGTCGCTGGGATTACAGGCACGCGCCACCATGCCCAGCTAATTTTTTGTATTTTTAGTAGAGACGGGGTTTCACCATGTTGACCAGGATGGTCTCGATCTCTTGACCTCGTGATCCACCCGCCTCAGCCTCCCACAGTGCTGGGATTATAGGCTTGAGCCACCGCGCCCAGCCCAGAGCTAGTAAGTTTTAGAGCAACTTTTCCTGCAGCAACAGACAATACAGAATCTTTATAAACTCTTTGTTGAGATTAATTCCCTTCTTCCTAAACAGTAGCTTCTAGTTTCAACAAGACAAACCCTTCTGAATTCCCACAAATGGCATAGCACACCCTCTGACCTGAGGGCTTGCTAATTCTTTTATACTCCTAACCACAAAACACTGTCAAGTTAGAACTGAAAGAGTAATTCATACCTGTTCCAATTATAATGAGGCAGAGAATTAGTTTATCACCTATAATCACAAGTTGGTGTTAAGTTACCATCTGGGTTTGTTACTCCCCCATTTAAGAGCTTATTAACCAAGTAACTTAATAAGAGCTGTTTTTTGCATCTGATTAATAACTATCTTAAAATAAAGTTTACGGCTTGCATCGTCATTCTAAAAGTTTTTTTAGTAAATAATAATGCACTTAACAAAAATAAAAGTTGTTTCAGAATTTAGAAAAATGTGGAAAAAGGTCACTCTTATATCCACTGCCCAAAGGCATTTTTGTTCTTACTATTAATTTCCATTTTTTTCCCAGGGTACAGGTGGTACACTGGTAACCCTTTGTAATCAGACTTCTGAATATAGCAGTAAACATGACTGAGGGAGAGGTTATTCAGAGAAATATCTCACATCAGTTCCGAAATTATTCCTGTAAGTAATGAGAATACATAATAAAAGAATTTGTTTTTCAGTTTCATTCAGATGATGCCATGAAAGGCAGCAACCTCCCCAGGCTGACAGGTTAGACACTGTGACTAGTACAGTCAGGTATACTTTGCAGAGATATGATATTCCTCAGGACTCTGCTATTGAGCTGAGGGCTGTGGCTCAGAGAAGTCCACCCATCCTTTCAAGGTTTCCCTTTTCTTAGAGCTAATAGTGATTCATCTTTAGGTAGATGAAGTGTCTTCTCAGCGTAAGTTTTTAAAAAGCATGGATTCTGGAAACTTCATATCTAAGAATGTCTTTCTGCTGCTTTTCCATATGAAATATACCTTTACTGTCTATAAAATTCAGGGTGGGGTGAGTCACCTTTTCCCTCTCAAAACTCTATGGGCAAATGTAGACCTTACACTTACTACCTTAGGGATGAATGTCAGTTTTATTTTCACGCCTCACCCCCAACTTTGTTTTAAGAGACAGAGTCCCATTCTGTCGCCCAGGATCTGGAGTGTAGTGGTATAATCATAGCTCAGTGCAGTCTTGAACTCCTGGGCTCAAGGGATCCTCCTGCCTCAGCCTCCCAAAGTGTTAGGAATACAGACCCGAACCACCGCACCCAGCCTTCAACCCCTTTTAAGATTTTTCTTTCCTTAGTCCTCAGCATGTGTGGGGGGAAAAAAAAAAAACTAAGATAAAATATTTTTTGAAAAGATATGTCTCAGTAGAGGTCTCTTCCCATTAGACTTAATTTTTCAACTGAGGAAGACTTTTTTATCTTCAGTGGTATCTTTGAAATTATTTTTTTTCTCCAGCACTTTGGTTTCTCCCTTGGGAATAGTTACATACTCACACACTGGGCCTCTTTATTTAGAGCTACTATGTTCTAGGACAATTTTTTTCTGCAGCAGTAGAGAATACAGATGGTCTATTGCCAAGATTTCCTCAGACTACGAGGCTGATCGAACTGCACTCCACAATGAAATGGAGTCCCACGTTAGAAGTGCTGGGCCTGCCCTGAAGGTAGACAGCAAGCCCCTGCATCTTTTCTCCACAGTCATCTTGTGGTTCAGAAATGTAAGGCCTGTTTCAGTCAGAAAATCAGGTAGCTGCAGTTTAAGGCAGCATGTGGTTCCATCCTTCTCTTCCTACTGAGTATCTTTCAGTTTCTATTTAGCGGCTGTAACTCCCAGAGTACACTTAGATAGGGAAGCTTGGCGTTTTGTGTATATTTGTGTTTGGGGGTAGGAAGTAGTTATAGGGTATTGAGTCCTAGAAAGTATAGTCTTCAAGAATAAACATTCCAGTTGACATAGGCAGAGAAGTGCATTCTGGAGACAGTACATTCTGGAAATTGTAGTGTTTTCTACACCTTCATTTATGGCACACTCCTGGAATGGGGTCGGACTCAGGCAGTGAGAGTTGGAAGATACTATTCCAGTGCAGCATAGCTATATAAGATAAAAGCCTCCCAGCAGCACTAGGAATTGGGCTAGGGGATCTACATATCCTCTTGGCTAGCTGTAGATCTGAGAATGGCATGTTACCTATGTCCATGGGAGTATAGAAGGGGTCCAAGGGTAATCTATGCACCCTTGCTGGCAAATACCAAGAGGGCTTTGAACAAATTCTGCAAAACAAGAGAAAACACAATATCATTCTAAATGTTCAGAGAAAGAACGAATGTCTGAAGATGACCGCCAGTGGGCAATTGAGACTACTTACCAGGTAAGATATTACAAAGTGGGGAGGTAGACTATAACTGAAAAGAATCACAGAATCTCAGTGTTACAAGGGGATCTCAGAAGTCTTCAGTTCAACCTTCTTAACTCCACAACAAAGTAAGCATCATCAAGCCCATGTTTGAATCCAACTGATCTAGAAGTCATTACGCATTACAGGGTGAAACAATTCACTTCATTTTTACAGAGTCCCAATTGTTAGAATGTTATATTTTATACCGTGGCAAAGTGTAACACTCTGTGCTTTCTATCCCTGAGTCCTAGTTCTGTCCTTTGGAGTCACATGGAACAATCCCAACATTTCTTTTAAGAGGGAGACTCTTCTACCTCTTAAAAGATGGATTTTTCTTTCAAGACATAGACTTTCAAGTATAACAGGATCATATCTACCTCCTAAGCTGTGTTTTATAGTTGTTCCTAAGGATACTAACAGAACTGTGAATATATCCATATAAGCCCACTGTGTTAGCTATTCGATACTCTTACCTGCAATACTACCAATTGCAACAATGGTAAATATACTCTTGGTCAGCATCCCTACTTACAGAAAACAGAACATCCCCACCTACCATACATATTCTTTTCCACAGCTTCAGTAACCCCTGATTAATGACCTCCACTTGCAAAGGAGGCTACTTACCTTAACCATGAAATAATGAATGCTATTGATCCAACAAGCTACCGCTATAGAGTATTATTGATCACCCAATCTTTGGTTAAAATGGTCCTCATTTAGCAATTTCACTGTCACAAGCACCTGGAGCAAAGCATGCTCATAATTAAAGAGTTTGGGGGAGTTAAAGTGAGAGGTGATGGACAGAGATCTCAGCTTTCTCCCATTTATTCTTGCTTCTGAGCTATTGTTTGTGTCAGAAAGGATATTGATTTTCTATAAAAATAAGAAAACAAGAGGCACCAAGGGGCCATAGAAGGTCAGCCTGGGCTGGAGAAGGAGGGGGTAGGTTTAGCACTCTATCTCTGTCACTTGCCTTCCAAGAGAGGAGAATATTTTCTTTCCTGTGAGATCAGCCTCTAATACATCACCTTAGGAAGGCTCCTGAATGTGACTTCTGGCCATCACCCAACCAATTCACTTATGAAAGAAAAAGAAGCTAAACTATATTCAAGGGGCACAAACAAGTAATATGTTAGTAAAGAACAGAACAAAACGAGGCTACAGTCACCTAATAGCTAATAGCTATTAATAGCTGCTATACAATTTGAATAAAGATTGGTAGAAAATAATTTTAGAATAGTTGTTCTACTTCAGAATACTCATACACATATACAGAAAAAATATTAAAATAATAGTTTGATCTCTATGCAAGCAGAAAAAAACTATTTCACTATAACCATTTTATAACTCTCAGAACGTGTGAGGGATTGGTTGGTGTAATATTAAGGGAAGACCAGAAAGGGAAAAGCAAGCAAATATTGATGAAGTCTATAACTACTCCATGTTTAGTTCACAAAGAGTGAGTTTAAGGAAATTAGAAATAAGCTGATTGTGACATACATTTTTAAATCTAAAACACCTAATTCATGCTTAAAAAAAAAAAACACAACTCTACCATTGACTAGGCTAAGCTAAGCTTAACAATGAACTTCATCTTAATAATCTTACAATGTGGATCATTACTCTGACAACCATCAATACCACTGCTAAAAAGTAAAATTCTACATTTTGATTTGTATGTGAATAAACAGTGGTACAGCCAAGCAGATTTATGAAAGGGTAACCAAGAAGATTCTTGAAAGTATTTCTTTTAAAAATGTAGTGAAAAAAAAAAAAGAAAAATGTTGACAGAATCAACTCACCAAAACAGTATAACGAAATCATAAACTATTATCTACTTACACTCTAGTGCTAGCCCTGTTTAAAGGTGTGCCTAATAATCAAGGGCAGCTTGAATATGAAAAGATTTTAGTTCCACTCTCCTGTTGAGGAGGGGCTGAACACAACATGTGGTCAAAGAGTAAGAATCACTCCCTTTCTTCACAGAATGAACCTAGGAGGAAAAAATACAAAGCATTTCTGTTTGTAACTACAGATGAATTGAGACAAGTAGGAGAATTTAGAACTCCTAAATAATTAGAAGATTTTAGAGAACTTTCCTCATGCCATGTGTGTTACCACTCCACCCATTATTCCTTCACAGCTACAAGCCTACTCTGAAGTGAGGGACCAGGGTAATAGCCCAAATGGGGGAATGAGGTCTCCTCAATTTGAAAAGAGTAAGAATTTCATAAGAATTCCCATCCACTTAAGTTTATCCAGACTCTCAGATAACTAGAATTTATATTGCCACATCCTGACTAGAACGATCAATAGATGTGTCTGAAGAAAGAAGGAACAGAAAAGGGCAAAGCATCTCACTGCTAGATTATAGGCTCTACATCTGGAGCCATACTTGGGCTGTTATCTCAGAGCAGACAGAGTTAACAGTCTCTCTCTCTCACACACACAATTACGTCGTAGTTTAACAAGAAATTCTGGGGAAGAAACATACACAAGGCTATCATCCCAAAAGGCTACTTTTAAAATCACCATTCTCAACACTAAGAAGGCTTCTATTTGGTATATATGCTTAATATTAAAACAAACTTGAATGTCTTGATAGAGGGTTTCAATAGTGTGAAAGGCTACAAGTTGACTATGCATTTCTTGTTTGATTAAAAATAGTCTGAGAAAAAGTATCTTTATAATCCAAATATATTCATATAAATTGTATAAATCTTAAAGGGAATTAGGCATTAGAGGAAAATTAGGAAAGTCAAATTATGAGCTTATCTCAATATAATTTACAGTTATATAAATATATAAATATATAACTGGCAAATATAAAGTTAATAAGAAAAAGTTTAAAAGCTGGATTAAAAACCATCCATGAAAGGTACAGGCATAAAGACCTAAACAGCTTTTCCTGTTACTGACACAGCCTCACCTCAAAGTTCCTAAGATTAACGCCTTGGTTTTTAAGACACGTTTCAGGAAAGTCATATGTCCTGCAGCTGGGAAAGTTAAGTTGAGACAAAACAGCTCAAAGGGCAACACAACATGGCAGTTAAGAGTACGCTTTGGCATCAGGCTTGATTCTCAGTTTTGGCACTGGATGACCTTAGGCAAATTATCTAAGCTCTTATGACCTCGACTTCCCTTCTATAAATACAAATAGTGGTATCCACCATATAGTGGAATTGTGAACACTAAATAAGAGTATATGTTAAGTCCAACCGGGCGCAGTGGCTCACACCTGTAATCCCAGCACTTTGGGAGGATGAGGCGGGTCAGGAGTTCAGGACCAGCCTGGCCAACATGGTGAAACCCCGTCTCTACTAAAAATACAAAAATTAGCCAGGCAGGGTGACCCACACCTGTAGTTCCAGCTACTCAGGAGGCTCAAATAGGAGAATTGCTTGAACTCAGGAGGCAGAGGTTGCAGTGAGCCAAGACTGCACCTCTGCACTCCAGCCTGAGTGACAGAGCGAGACTCTGTCAAAAAAAAAACGAGACAGTATATGTTAAGTCCATAGTACAGTGTCTGGCACATAGTGCTTAACAAACGCCAACTACTATTAACAGTAATAGACTACACTGGTTGTCAAATGGGTGTACCCAACCCACCTAGGGATCACCCCAGAGGCTTCTGGGTTGATAACGGAACAGGGGATGTGAACAATGCAGAGATGCTAAATATTCTGCAATGCACCATAAAGAATTGTCCCATCCAAAACACCAATGGCAATCTCACTATTAAGAAAAAGATAATCACTATCAATGTTCCTAGGACTATCTGAGATGTAAAAAATAAAAAGTCACCAAAACTACACTTACATTTTTAAACATGCACCCATTAGAGACAAATTTTTCTGGCTTGATCACATGTGATGTAAGACTAATGGGACTCGGCACCGTTATTTTCAAAGCCCACCATGTGTTCAGACAACTTCAATGTCAGCCATAAAAAAAACAAACTCGATATTGTCAAACCACAAGTAGCAGAGAACAAAATTACAGCCAAAAAGTATCTAAAGCCATGATTCTTAATAGGGACAGGCAACTTAACAGAACATTTACAAACTCCGTATGCCTGACTCTAGCATTTTCTCTCACACACTCACATACCAGCCTCTGCTGAAACCTGAATTCTAAAGAACAATATTTATGTACAAACTACATGGCATAATAAGCAGCAAATTTTTTTTACGTAAAATTATTAGTTGTGCATTTGAGGTATGCGTTTTAAACAATTTTTAGAAACATTTGTGTTTCTATTACATACAGCCTTCCTGACAGAGGGAAATAGGCTCATGAATGGTACCTTAAAAAGCTAAACTACTGATTGATTCAAGGAAGGCTTCAAAGTCAATACTCAAGTGGCTGGTTTGAAAGAAAGTAGAGCCCACTAAGACTGTGGATGTGTACTCTGGGTAAAATTAACCAGGAAAATCTTTGACTTAGTAAGGGAGATCTCACCATTCTGACATGTTCTCATCAGAGCCCTGTTTTTGTTCATCTGTTTCACACTCCATCCTTTCTTTCCTTCCTGTTTTGCTTAGGAAAGTCCTATTTTCTGCTGATTCACACAATCCATGGCCTGATGAGGTCCAAGGAGTATTCTCCTTCCAGCGGGACAGACGTTGCTTCTTGGCAGACTTGAACCTGCAACCTCTCTCATAGCTCCAATCTGACACCTTCAGCTTCTGCTGAAGGCTGGCAGCCACCTCTGATGTCACTCGCTTCACCTTCCGCCTGCGCCTGAGTGGTCGACAAGGTGCATTTTCAGTAAAGGAGTCAGATTCATGCCAAGAATGTTGCTTACTCTTAACAATGGCATTAAGAGCTGGGTGTCGTTTGGCTACCATTGTGTCATCAGAGTCACTAAAATTGGTCACGGGGGCCACTTCTCGACAGTCCTTAGTGGCCTCATCCAGACTTGACTCAGAGGCCTCGCTGTAGCAGCAGGTATGCTCTGCCAGGTGAGTGAAGTCAGAACGACGCTTCCGACCTCGGCGTTTCCGAAGCTGCCGCCTCTGCTGCCGGGGGCTCAGGGCCATCTCCTCCCACAGCTCACCAAGCTTATTCTGCTCAGATGTCTGCTCCAAGGCTGATGCTAAGTCGTGTACCAGCTCATCCATGAGGCCACATCTGCCAAAAGGAGTTCAGGGGGGTAAAAAAAGAAAAAGAAAAAGAGAGCATGAAAAGGATCTGCTGTTTTAGAATAATTTGATAAAACAGATCATGGTAGTCCATAGTTCTGCCTGCCTAAACAAAATATGTCACCTTTCATCTGGCTACACTTAGATTCTATTCCTACCACTTCCTTCAGTCACTAAAAATAAGTTTTCTGTCCATTGTTAAATGACTGAAGTCAACATATTCTTAAGCACAAAAACCTGCTCACCAGATGACAACTGGGACAGGACCCAAAACAAATTCGGGGAATTAGACCCGTCTCTCTTTCCCCAATTAAACTTGTCACTGAATTACCTAATGATGAGATCCAGAAAGATTAGAGACTGTCTCATTAGACAGGAGTAGAAAAACACACAACTTCAAAATCACAGTAGAACTGTGGAAACACAGAGCAGGACACAGTCTCAACAAGGTATTGAGAATGAATGAAAAACTGATCTTTGGCCTGGGGTCACTGCTGACAATGGCCATGGCAGAAAGACAACTTAGTGACACTCTTTAAAGAAGACTGCAGTTTTTGTGATCCAAGAAATTGCAGTGACCCAGGTTTGAAGTCAGAAAGGAGAATAGACTAAGTTTGCACCCATTCTGGTACCAACTACCACCTGGAAGCTCATATATTTTTGAGTAATTAACAATTTTTAAGCCCCTCTCCTATCCTTCAGAAAATCAATGTTCGTCCTAGTTATATGCTTCAGTGCCACACAATCACAGAATAAAATGATACGACAGCAGCTGAAATGACAGGGATAAGTTGAAGTTTCTAAGATTTCTGGCCGAACTGCTTTCTAAAATTTCTTATTTTTCTATGCATCCTCAAACCAAACATCACATTTCAGGGGTCACTTCAGAGGCAAACATTTCAAGAAATGAGAGTAGTAGGAGCAATCTTCAAAATTCCTTCTTAAGGGGAAATGTTTAACATAATTTGTACAGCACCTAATTAAATACATATTAAATTTTTAGCACTTTTTCCGTTTTTCAAGATCAAAACTAGAGCTTAAAATTCTGTGGTGTCACTCTTCGACCATATTTCCATTCATTCAGTTTTCACTTTGCAAAGCGTTTTCTAAATACGATTTTCATGTTGTGCCTATGTCAATGAATTTAAAGGCAGGAAAACAGTCCTCTGGCTTATCTGCCACACCTTCAGGAGCAATGGTGACACCTACTTCCAAAACTGCCATACAAACAAAGCTTCTCAAAGTGTTCAAAGGCACATACACTTTAAAAAGGCCAAGTTCTTTCAAGCAATAAGAAGTGATTTACCAACGCCTGTGAAAAGAGGGGAAAAAATGGGGGGGGAGGGGTTAAAATGCCATGATTGAGGTTTGGGAGACAAGTGTCCCTAAGACCAAAATAGAGAAACAAGTGGGAACAGCATGTCTAAATCCACTTCCCTGATAAAGAATTACTGCTTTAAAAACTCAGGCAACAAAAATACAAAAAACAAAAGAACAAACAAAAACCTCAGAACAGCACAAACTTGAACATGGAACGAAGTCAGTAGTCAAATGCCTATGCAGAATCCTTTCCTGCATCAAAACCTACAACTCGAACAGTAGGCGACAGAAGGACCCTAGGGCTCCCATCTCCAGTTGCGGGTGCACACTCTCGAGAGGACCCGGGGACCAGGCATGCACCCGGGTAGAGATGAGGCTGAGTCACGCACAGGAAGGAACTGGTAGTTGTGGACAGCAAGTATGAAGAGAAGCAGGAGCAGGGTGGAAGTGAGGGGCGGAGTAGGAGGTGGGAGAGGCGGGAGGCAACTTCTCATTTGGGCTCACCAAGAACGGGGGTCGGCTCTTCTAGGGCAGAAACTGCCAAAATGGAAGTCGTGGCGACTGAGCTCCCTCCGGGATCGGGGGTCGCAACATGGCCACATATGTGAGAAACACAGTGTTTCGAAGGACTCTCCACCACGCCCCGGCCCGTCCCTGAGGGCTGGGGCGACCATAGCCCGTTTCCCAAGCCCTCTTGCTGCCGCCAGCCCCAGAGAGGCAAAAAGGAGAAAGGAGAAAAGGGGACTGTGGCCCCGGAGACGGTCCGACCCACATCCCCAGGGATAGGGACATGGGCCCTGAAAAGCAAGGCCCCACCACCCTCACCCTTCGGCCGGCTGCCGCAGCCCCAAGACGCCCTTGGCCGCTCAGCCGCGGCTTGGCGATCCGATCCCCTCTGGCACTAGCCCTCAGGACCCCAACACTCTCAACCCACTCCACCCCCTCACCAGCTGCCGCAGCCACCGCGAACGGCCGCCGCTTTTTGGGCCGACTCTCACCGCCGGGGTTTCCCTCTCTGACCTCATTTCCGGTCTGGGCCGGAGGGGTGGGGCGGCGGCGAGTGGGCGGGGCTGGCTGCGATAGCGGGCCCCTGACCCAGTGCTTCCGCCCGTGGCCACACCCACTTCCGCCCTGCGATCGGGGAGTTGTGGGGGCGGTACCGCAGGAAGCCAGGAGATGGGGCAGGGACCAAGGAAGGATGGTGAATAGGGGCTGGCCGGGAAAGGGCGCCTCAGGGGCTGAGGTGCCCATGTGGGGAACGACCCCAGCATGCTGGCCTCGTCTTCCTTAGGGGCGTCCAGAAATTGGCGCTAGGGAGGGTTGTCAGCTTCCCGCTTGCTTTCTGGCCTTTATAAAGGGTGTGTGAAGTTGAGGGGAAATGGATCTTAATGACATCTACCCTGTGAGCTGGTACAACCTTTGGGAGGGATTGTTTTGCACTGAGTTACTCAGAACATTACAAACTGCCTTGAGCAAGTGATACTGGATTGTAACTCAAAGTATAAAAGAAATATTCGTGAACTCACACCGGTATAAAAAAGTGACTGAATGAATTAAAGAATGGAGAAGCGACAAATCCCCCACAGAAGAATCTCAAAGTATGCAGACACACCATCCTGGAGCATAACTTCCACCTCCTTAAATGTGGGCTGTGCATAGTGACTTCTTTCCCAAAAGTACAACATATATAAAGGGGAAAATGAGTAATTTTACAGTGGAGATACCTGGCAAACAGTAATTCAGCCAGGTGACCACGATTATGTGCTAAATCACGTTAATAGTATGTAGAATGATATATGATGAGAATGGCACTTTATGATAGTTTCCTTCCAAATCTCATAACCCCAGTCTAATTATAAGTAAAGAAAAATCAGACAAACCTGAATTGAGGGACATTCTGCAGAGTGCATGATCAGTATTCTTCAAAATGGTTAAGGTCAGCAAATACAAGGAAAGTCTGAGAAACTCAGAGCCAGGAGGAGCCTAAGGAGACATGACAATGTAATATGGTATCCTGGCTGTGACACTGCCATTTTAAAAAGAACATTAGGTAAAAACTAAGGAAAAGTGGATAAAGTATCAACTATAATAATGTATTGGGCCAGGTGCGGTGGCTCACGCCTATAATCCCAGCACGCCTATAATCCCGAGGTGGGCAGATCAATGAGGTCGGGAGATCGAGACCAGCCTTGCCAACATGGAGAAACCCCCTCTCTACTAAAAATACAAAAAATTAGCCGGGTGTGGTGACATATGCCTGTAATCCCAGCTACTTGGGAGGCTGAGGCAGGAGAATAGCTTGAGCTGGGGAAGTGGAGGTTGCAATGAGCAGAGATAGAGCCACTGCACTCCAGCCTGGGCAACAGAGTGAGACTCCCTCAAAAAAAAAGAGTGAATAATAGGGGAAATTTTGTGGATTACACAGAAACTGTAGTATCTTCATAATTTTTCTCTATACCTAAAACTATCCTAAAATAAAAAATATATTTAAAAATATGCATATACCTTGGACCCAGAAATTTTGCCCTAAGAATTTTATTCTGAGGGAAAATTGAAAATGGGCACAAAAATGTTAAATATAGGTAAATCATCTCTGCAGCATTTTTGAGGGAGAGATGAGGAAACTAGAAAAAAACAGAAGTTCTGTAACAGGCACTAGTTAACTGAATGATGGTACATCTATGGGTGGAATACCTTGCAACTTTTTAAAATTGATGTTGCAAAAGAACATTTAATGACATGAAAAGCCACTGACTTATGATTGTGTACAATTCTGCATGACTGTTATACTTCAATAAAAAGATTAAACATGTAGAGTATTAAACACATACAAAGGAAATTAAATCTATACTTGCATAGGAGTATGACCAGAAGAATACACTATACAACATCCAAAAGTTTCGTTATCAATGATTATATCACCTGTTGTGTGTGTGTGTGTGTGTGTGTGTGTGTGTGTGTGTGGATTTCCAGAATTTTCTATAGGTGAAACATTGTGTAAAAAGTCAAGGTAGGAGACAAAGATAGCTGAGGTTTCGAGCTAGGATGACTAAGATAATGGTCAGTGCCATCTGCCCAGCTAGAGAAGTCAAGAAGATAAACAGGTTTGGTGGAAGAATGATTAATTCCATTTTGGACATGCTGAATTTGTGACTCCCACAGGAGTCACAAATATGGAAATATTCAACAGGTGTCCACAGCCATCGGGCCTGTTTTCTGCATAAATGAAAACTCTCTCCCACAAATTACCTCTGTTTTCATGGTGTTGGTTGCCTGCATCAGCACTGAAAGCTCCCAAATTTCTTGAAATCCAACTTACAGTTTCATCTTTCTACTAGATACCTCCACTTGGTTACCTCAACAGCATTTCCAGTTTAAAATGTCAAAAATAGGCCAGGCACAGTGGCTCATGCCTGTAATCCCAGCACTCTGGGAGGCTGAGGAGGGCAGATCACTCAGCCTCCCAGTCAGATTGGATTAGAGCACACCCTAACAGCCTCATTTTAAACTCAATCCCTTCTGTAAAGGCGCAGTCTCCAAATACAGTCATAACCTGAGGCACTTCGATTATGGTTTCAACAGATGAATTTAGCAGGGGGAACACTATTCAGCCCATAATATCCCACAAGTCCATTGCTAGGATAATGCTGATCTCCATCCCATCTGGAGGAGTGACCAATCCCATTGCCCGTGCAGATTGTGTCCGGAGTGCACACATGACCCAACAGTGAGCAATGAGACATGAGAGGACAGTTGTTGGGGGCACACTCTGAGATACGTTTCTCCTCTTAGCATTACAGAAAGAGACCATTTCTCTTTGTCTGGAAATTGTTATGCCTGGATGTGACATTCATAGCTGCCACAACCTCCTGGCTAGCAACCGGAGGAGGAAGCCAGCACTGAGAATGGCAGGGCAGAAATAGAAAGAATCTGGACATCTGGCTGGGTGCGGTGGATTACAGGTGTGAGCACTTTGGGAGGCTGAGCTAGGCAGATCACTTGAGACCAGGAGTTCAAGACCAGCCTGGCCAACATGGCAAAACCCTGTCTCTACTAAAAATACAAAAATTAGCTGGGTGTGGTGGCACATGCCTGTGATCCCAGCTACTTAGGAGGCTGAGGCATGAGAATCACTCGAGCCTGGGAGGCAGAGGTTAAAGTGAGCTGAGATAGCACCATTGCACTTCAGCCTTGGCAACAGAGCAAGACTCTGTCAAAAGAAAGAGAAAGAAAGGAAAAAAGAAAGGAAGGAAGAAGGAAGGAAGGAAGGAAGGAAGGAAGGAAGGAAGGAAGGAAGGAAGGAGAGAGAAAGAAAAAAGAAAGAAAGAATCTGGATCTCTGATTATATTGCTCAGCACTGGATCAACTAACCCTGAAGAATCTACTCCAGAACTATATGTTATGTGACCTACAAACTGTCCTTATTGTTTAAGCAACTCTGGGTTGCAGTTTCTGTTAATTGCAGCCACGAGTGTCCTAGCTTTTACACCTGCCATCATTCAGGCCATCCTCCCGTATCCACCACCATCTTCTTTTTCACCCACCCTCAGGGCCAAAAAACACTGCAGCCATTTACCTTGGCAAAATCTGTAGCTCCTCCACTCATGTCCCTCTTGCCATCCCTTTACAGAAATGACAGTGAAATGTGTACCCAACATTCTTCCCTTGCATGCATTAAAATTGTTCGGCCATTGAAAGCTTGGCATGGCAAATTCCTGGGGTTCTGTGTTTGGAAGAGGCAATCACAAGATGTAGGACCCATCTGGGCAGGTAATGAGAGGCTCAGGTGATTGAGCATAGCTCACCCACCCTCTCTGCTTGGTGGAGCTTGTTCTTACAAGGATCTTATTGGAAATAAAGAAAAGCAAGAGGCCTGGTGCGGTGGCTCACGCCTATAATTCCAGCATTTTGGGAGGCTGAGGTGGGTGGATCATTTGAGGTCAAGAGTTCGAGAACAGCCTGGCCAACATGGTGAAAACTCACCTCTACTAAAATACAAAAATTAGCTGGGCATAGTGGCAGGCACCTGTCATCCCAGCTACTCTGGGGGCTGAGGCAGGAGAATCACTTGAACCCAGGAGGCAGAGGTTGCAGTGAGCCCAGATCGTGCCATTGCACTGCAGCCTGGGCAACAAGAACAACACCCTGTCTCAAAAACAAAAAAAATTAGCCAGGTTTGATGGCACATGTTTGTAATCCCAGATACTTGGGAGGCTGAGGCATGAGAATTGCTTAAACCTGGGAGGCAGAGGTTGCAGTGAGCTGAGATCACACCACTGAACTTCAAAGCAGGACTCCATCTCAAAAAAAAAAAAAAAGAAAGAAAGAAAAGAAGAAAGAAAGCAAGAAAGTAAGAAAGCAAGGAAGGAAGGAAGGAAGGAAAAGCAAGAAACCAGAGTGCTCAGAGGGCTGAGCCAAGACTGTTTAAGATGTAGTTCATTGGGGAGCATGAATGGAAGCTAGAGCTGACTTTGTGGAAGGGCCAAAAAAGAAAGAAGTAAGGAAAATTAGTACTTACAGAGCACCAGGATGCCAGGGACTGTCCCAGAAATGTCCCAGAATTATTAAATTCGATGAGAATAAAATGATAGTTGTGTGATGGTTAATTTGATGTGTCAACTTGACTGGATTGAGTGATACCTAGATGGCTGGTAGAGCATGATTTCTGGACAGAGTGGCAGATGAGTCTGTGGATGGAGTGGGGAAGATCTGCCCTCAATGTGGATAGACACACAATGCAATCAACTGGGGGCCTGAATAGAACAAAAAGCCAGAGGAAAGGCAAATTCACTCTCTCTCGGAGCTGGAACTCTCTTCTTCTTCTGCCCTTGGACATCAGGACTCCAAGCTCTTCAGTCTTTGGACTCTGGAACTTGCACCAGTGGCCTCTGGGTACTGAGGCCTTCAGCCTTGGACTGAGAGTCACACCACTGGCTTCACTGGTTCTCAGCCTTCAGACTTGAACTGAGTCATGCAACTGGCTTCACTGGGTCTCCAGCTGGCAGATGGCCAGTCATGGGACCCCTCAGCCTCCATAATCACATAAGCCAGTTCCCCTAGCAAATTCCCCCTTTATCTATCATCTAATCTATCTATGTGTCTATCTTCAATCTATCTATCCTATTGGTTCTGTCTCTCTGGAGAACCCTGACTAATACAAGTAGTTAACATCTATTGAGGGGACAGTAGTTGCCAGATACTATTATAAACATTAACATGAATTAACTCAATTATCCTCATCGAAATCCTATGAAATAGATAGTGCTATTATCTCCATTTTACAGATGAAAAAACTAAGACACAGAGAGGTTAACCAACTTGCCCAGAGCTATGCAACTGGTAAGTGTGTAACCAGGAAAGTGACTTCAGAAGCCATACACTCATCCACTAAGCAATAATACCTCCAAAATGGGTGTGCGCTTAGCCCCTTGCTTGGCACATAGATATACAGACACAGATGACATATATTAACTATTAAACATGTGTTGTTATACAAAGAGACTCATGTCTCCTCTGTTTATTGATGAAAGCGTTCAATAATCCTCAAAAGAACCTTTTAATCTAAGTGCTATTGTACTTATACAGATGAGGAAACAGAAGGTCAGAGAGATTAGACAGGGTCACACAGCTGGTTTACAAAATAACTCCTTTGAGCTAGACATCTGACTCCAAAGGGCACACTTAGCAATACTCTCCCCTAACCTTTAGGGAGGTATTGGCAGGAATTGCCTGCACTAATATTCATTCATTCACTCAGTCAGGAAATATTTATTGTGTCTACCATGTTCTAGATACCAAAAACTCATCCATGAACAAAACAGACGAAGGTCCCTGCCGGCAGGATTCTTCTCTTCTAGGCAAGGGAGACAAGCAATAAAGGAATCAACACGTGAAATGGCAGGTGCGGGAAATACCCTGAAGAATCATAAAGCAGGATGGGGGAAGGAAATGCTGGCAGAGCACTTGCTGCTCTGTGTGGCAGGTATCTCCCTCATCTGAGCAGATTCCTCAAGGCAGGGAGGAGCCAGGCATGGTGACATACTGTAGTCTCAGCTACTTAGGAGGCTGAGGCAGGAGAATCAATTGAGACCAGGAGTTTGAAGCTATAGTGTACATGATTACCATATGAATAGTCGCTGCACTCCAGTCTAGGCAACATATAGCAAGACTCCGTCTCTTAAAAAAATAAAAGAAGGAGGAGGGAGGAGTGGGCCATCTAGGCATCTCAGGGGCAGTCTAGGAAGAGGGAACAGTAAGAGGAAAGGGTATGAGGTGGTATATTCGTTTCCTGGGGCTTCCATAACAAATACCACAAACTGGGTGATTTTAAACAACATAAATTTATTTTCTCACAGTTCTGGGAGCAGTAAGTCCAAAATCCAGGGTGAGCAGGGTCATGCCCCCTCCAAGGGGTCTGGGGGGGGATTCTTCCTTGCCCCCTCCTAGCTTCTGGTGGTTGCCACTCTTTGGTGTTCTGTGGCTTATAGATGCACCACTCCAAGCTCTTCCACCATCTCCACATGGCAGTCTTCCCGTCTCTGTGGCTGTTTTCCTCCTCTTGTAAGGGCACTTGCCATTGGATTAGGGCCCACCTGAATTGAGTATGACCTCACCTTAACTTGATTGCATCTGCAAAGACTCTCATTTCCAAATAAGACCAAATAAGGTCATGTTCACAGGTACCAGAGGTTAGAATTTGAACATAACTTATTGGGAGACATATGAAAAATTGAGGTCATTAATGACATCATCTTATCACAGTCCTGCCTCAGGTCACAATTATTTATGTCCCTGCCATATGCAAAATATACACACGCCATCCTTGGGCACCCAAATTTTCACCCAAGTACTGCATCAAACTGGGAATCTAAGACATTGTGATCTACAACAGGACAAAATGCAGCTCCTTAAATGCAACTCCTCTTGATCCAGAGATCTATGAATTAAATTGACAAGTTGGCTATGATCTGGTCAAGTTGGTGGCAATGGTGATGGAGATCAGGGTTGTTTAAAATATTTACATTTAATATGAGTATTGATATGGTTAGTATTAGTTTGCTCAGACTACAGTAATAAAGTGCCACAGACTGGGTGGCTTAAACAACAGAAATTTTTTTCCTTACAATTTGGAGGTTAGAAGTCTAAGGTCAAGGTGTCAGCAAGTTGGGATTCTCCTGAGGTCTCCCTCCTTGGCTTGCTATGGCTGTCTTCTCCCTGTGTCTTCACATGGTCTTTTCCTGTAACCAGTCACGTTGAATTAGGGCCCATCCCAATGAAATTATTTTAACTTAATGACCTCTTTAAAGACCCTATCTCTAAATATAGTCATATTCTGAGGGACTGGGAGTTAGGGCTTCAACATATTGATTTGGGGGTACAACTTAGCCTGTAACAGTTGTTTAAATCTGCCAGCATGCTATTTATTTTCTATTTGTCCTATCTGTTCTTTGTTACTTTTTTCCTCTTTTTTTTTCTTCTGGATTGTTTTTTAAGATTTTATTTATCTCTTTTGTTAACTTATTGTGTATATCTCTGTTTTATATTTGCAGTGGTTGCTTTAGGGTTTATAATATACATTTTGAACTTATCTTAGTCTGCCTTCAAGTAATATCATATCTCTTCATGCCTGTATAAAACTTACAACATTACATTACCATTTTCTCTCTCCCAGCCTTTGTACTATTGTTATATAGGAGAGAAAGGATTACTCAGGCCTGGTGCAGTAGCTCACGCCTGTAATCCCAGCACTTTGGGAGTCTGAGGCAGGCGGATCATGAGGTCAGGAGTTCAAGACCAGACTGACCAACATGGTGAAAACCTGTCTCTACTAAAAAATACAAAAATTAGCTGGGCTTGGTGGCTCATGACTGTAATCCCAGCTACTTGGAAGGCTGAGATAGGAGAATTGCTTGAACCGAGACTCAGGAGGCAGAGGTTGCAGTGAGCTGAGATCACGCCACTGCACTTCAGCCTGGGCTACAAAGTGAGACTCCATCTCAAAATAAAATAAAAAAAAAGAAAAGAAAGGATTACTCAGTCATTGCAAGGTATGTGGCTCTGGCACCTATAATAAAGGGTGGATTAGCAAAAGCAAAGCATACAAATTTATTTAAGATAAGCTTTACCTGACACAGGAGCATTCAGAAATGAAGACCTCAAAAAACAGGGAAAACTGGCCTGGCACAGTAATCCCAGCACTTTGGGAGGCTGAGGCAGGAGGATCACAAGGTCAGGAGTTCGAGACCAGGCTGGCCAACAAGGTGAAACCCTGTCTCTACTAAAAATACAAAAGTTAGCCAGGTGTGGTGGCACACACCTGTAATCCTAGCTACTGAGGAGGCTGAGGCAGGAGAATTGCTTGAACCCGGGAGGCGGAGGTTGCAGTGAGCTGAGATCACGCCACTGCACTCCAGCCTGAGCAATAGAGCAAGACTCCATCTCAAAAAACAAAACAAAACAAAACAGGGAAAAATGTATTTTTATAGATAGTCATTCAGATGTATGATTGGAGACAAAAGGATATGATCTAATGGTAAACTGGGGGAAACACTGTTTGTTCAGATTCTTTTTGGTGTCTTTGCATCTTTGAGGATGAGGACATTCTTTTCCTCCAGGTATAGCGAGGATGCCTCTGGAATGAGGGTCCCATGGCCTATTTTCAGAGAAGGTCAACTAGGTTTTATGGTCTACTACTGGGGAAAGGGAATGAGAGAGATTATTTCTAGTTTCTATGGCCTGTTTCTGCTATTTCTTCTCTGGCAAAAGTAGTATATTTTGGAGTAGTGTGTCCGGAACCCCATCAGTTGTCATATATTTTACTTCTACATATAGCAGAAAACCAGAAATACATTTATATTTCTTTTCTTAAACAGTCAATTATTACTGAAAGAAGTTTTTTAAAGAAAAGATATTTTATAGTTTCAAAACTACTATTTTTGGTGCTTTTCTTTCTTTTGTGTATCTCCCGATCTCTGTTTGACGTGATTTTCCTTCTGTCTGAAAATTTTTTTAACATTTCATGTAGTTTTTGTATGTTTGTGATGATTCTGTCCACTCTGGTTTCTTGTAAAGTCTTTATAATTGTCTTCATTTTTGGAAGACATCTTTGCTGGGTATAGAATTCTATGTTGACAATGTTTTGCTTTCAGGACAGTCATATGCTACATAATGACGTTTTGGTGAATGATAGACTGAATGTACAATGGTGGTTCCATAAGATTATAATACTGCATTTTTATTGTATTTTTTCTCTATTTAGGCATGGTTAGTTACACAAATACTTACCATTGTGTTATAACTGCCTACAGCATTCAATACAGTAACATATTATACAGGTTTGTAGCCTAGGAGGATAGGCTATCCTTCAATATGTTGCAGGCTATACCACCTAGGCTTGTGTTACTATATTCTATGACGCTTGTAAAACAACAAAATCACCTAATGAGACATTTCTCAGAATCTATCCCAGTTGTTAAGCAACATGTGACTGCACTTAAAAGATGTTACTCTGCTGTCCTCTGGGTCACATTGTTACAAAGATTTAGTCTGTTTTTCTTCTTATCTGTATTCCTCTATACAAAATGTCTTTATACTCTTGCTGCTGTTAAGATTTCCTCTTTGGCCAGGCACAGTGGCTCACGCCTGTAATCCCAGCACTTTGGGAGGCTGAGGTGGGTGGATCACCTGAAGTCAAAAGTTTGAGACCAGCCTGGCCAACATAGTAAAACCCCATATCTACTAAAAATATGAAAATTAGCTGGGCGTGGTGGTGCACGCCTGTAATCCCAGCTACTCGGGAGGCTGAGACAGGAGAATTGCTTGACCCAGGAGGTGGAGGTTGCAGTGAGCCAAGATTGCACCACTGCACTCCAGCCTGGGGTGACAGAGCAAGACTCTATCTCAAAAGAAAAAATAAATCTTTATCACTAGCTTCAAGGAATTTGTTTATAATGTGCGTTGGTGTCATTTTAATAATGTTTATTGTCCTTAGGAATCATTGAGCTTTTTAATCTGTGGGTTTATAGTTTTCATACTTTTGACTATTGTTATTTAAAATATTTTTCTTCTCTTACTTTTTATCTATATGCATACCTCGTTGTGCTTCACTTTTTTTTTAACCAATTGAAGGTTTGTGGCAACCCAGTATTAAGCAAGTCAATCAGCACCATTTTTCCAACAGCATGTTCTCACTTTATATCTCTGTGTCACATTTTGGTAATACTCACAATAGTGCAAATGTTTCATTATTATTATATCTGTTGTGGTGATATTTAATCAGTGATCTTCGGTGTTACTATTATAACTGTTTTGAGACACAATGAGTTGTGACCATAAAGATGGCAAACTTAATCAAAAAATGTTGTTTCTGTTCTGACTCTTCTACTGACTGGCCATTTCCCTGTCTCTCTCCCTCTTCTCAGGCTTCCTGATATGGTTGTATCTGTGTCCCCACGCAAGCTCATGTTCATTTGTAATCCTCAATGTTGAAAATGAGTCCTCGTTGGGGTGACTGGATCATGAGGGCAGTTTCTCATTGTTTAACACTATCCCCCTTGGAGCTGTTGTCGTGATAGTGAGTTTTCGTGAGATCTGGTAACTTAAAAGTGTGTAGCACCTCCTCTGCCTCTCTCTCTCTCTCTCTCTCTCTCTCTCTCTTCCTTCTGCTCCAACCATGTGAAGTGCCTCTCTCCCACTTTGTCTCCCACCATTGGAAGCTTCCTGAGGCCTCCTCAGAAGCAGAAGCCACCATGCTTTCTGCACAGCCTCCAGAATCATGAGCCAATTAAACCTCTTTTCTTTAAAAATTACCCAGTCTCAGGTATTTCTTTATAGCAATGTGAGAACTGACTAATACACCTCCCTATTCCCAGAGAGACGACAATATTAAAATTTGGCCAATTAATTATCTTACAATGGCCTCTAAGTGTTCAAGTGAAAGGAAGAGTTAAACAGCTCTCATCTTGAGTCAAAAGTTAGAAATGATGATGTTTAGTGGGGAAGACATGTCAAAAGCCAAGACAAAATGAGAGCTAGGCCTCTTGCACCAAACAGCCAGTTTTTGAATGCAAAGGAAAAGTTCTTGAAGGAAATTAAAAGTGCTACTCTGGTGAGCAAATGAATGATAAGAAGGCAAAACAGCCTTATTGCTGATAGGGAGAAAGTTTTAGCATTCTGCATAGATCAAACCAGCTGTAACATTCCTTAAAGCCAAAGTCTAATCTAGAGCAAGGCCCTGACTCTCTTCAACTCTATGAAGGCTGAGAGAGGTGAGGATGTTTCTTCCAAAAGAAAAGTTGGAAGCCAGCAGAAGTAGGTTCATGAGGTTTGGGTAAAGAAGCCATCTCTAGAATGTAAAAATGCAAGATGAAACAGTAAGTACTGACATAGAGCAGCAAGTTATTCAGAAGATCTAGCTGAAATAATTGATGAGGTGGTTCTAAACAACAGATATTCAATGTTAATAAAACAGCCTTATATTGGAAGAAGACGCAATCAAGGACTTTCATAGCTAGAGAGAAATCAATGGCTGGCTTCAAAACTTCAAAAGACAGGCTGACTGTCTAATGAGGGACTAATGCAGCTGTTGACTTTCAATGAAAGCCAATGCTCATAGACTGTTCTAAACATCCTAGGGCCCTTAAGAATTATGCTTAAATCCACAATGCATGTGTTCTACATGTGAAACAGCAAAGCCTGGATGATAGCATGGTTTATTGAATATTTTAATCCCACTGTTGAGACATACTGCTCAGAAAAAAAAAAAAAAAGATTTCCAAATATTATTGCTCTGACAATGCACCTAGTCAATCAAGAGCATTGATGGACATCTACAAGGAGATTAATGTTGTTGACAAGCCTGCTAACACAACATCTTTTCTGCAGCCTGTAGATTAAGAAGTGATTTCAAGTAACATTTAAGTCTTACTATCTAAGTAGCATATTTTGTAAGGCTATAACTGCCATAGACAGTTATAGTTCCTCTGATGGATCTGGGCAAAGTCAGTTGAAGAGCTTCTGAAAAGGATTCATCATTCTAGATACCATTAAGAACATTTATGATTCATGGGAGGAGGTAAAAATAGCAACATTAACAGGAGTTTGGAAGAATTTTATTCCGACCCTCATGGATGACTTTGAGGGGCTCAAGACTTCAGTGGAGGAAGTAATTGCAGATGTGGTGAAAACAGCGAAGGAACTAGCCTGAAGGTGTGACAGAATTGCTGCAATCTCATGATAAAACATGAATGGATGAGAAATTACTTCTTATGGATGAGCAAAGAAAGTGATTTCTTGAGACAGAATCTACTATTGGTAATGATGCTGAGAACATTTTTGAGATGACAACAAAGGGTTTAGAATATTACATAAATTTAGTTGATTAAGCAGTGGCAGGATTGAGAAGATTGACTCCAATTTTGAAAGAAGTTCTGCTGTGGGTAAAATGCTAACAACACCATCTCCTGCAGAGAAATCTTTTCTGAAAGGACAAGTTAATCAATGTGGCAAACTTCATTGTTATCTTATTTTAAGAAATTGCCACAGCCAACCCAATCTTCAGCAACCATCACCCTGATCAGTCAGCAGCCATCAACATTGAGGCAAGACTCTCCCCCAGAAAGATTACAACTTGCTGAAGGTTCAAACAATCATTAACATTTTTTTAACAGTTTTGTTTGTTTGTTTGTTTGTTTTTTCCGAGACAGGGTCTCACTATGTTATCCAGGCTGGACTCAAACTCCTGGGCTCAAGTGATTCTCCTGTCTTAGCCTCCTGAGTGGCTTGGACTGTAGGCATGCACCACCACACCCAGCAGCAATAAAATATTTTATAATTAAGGTATGTACATTGTATTTTTAAATATAATGCTATTGCAAGCTTAATAGACTACACTACAGTGTAAACAAAACTTTTTTAGCCCATGTGCCTGGCCAACAAAACAATACACACAGCCAGGCGCAGAAGGTCACACCTTTATTCCCAGCAATTTGGGAGGCTGAGGTGAGCAGATTGGGCTCAGGAGTTCGAGACCAGCCTGTGCAACATGGGGAAACCCTGCCAATACAAAACACAAAAATATTAGCCAGGCATAGTGGTGCACACCCGTGGTCTTACCTACTCAGGAGGCTGAGGTGGATCTCTTGAGCCCAGGAGGTTGAGACTGAGCTGTGGCCATGCCACTGCACTCCAGTCTGGGAGACAGAGCGAGACCCTATCTCAAAGAAACAAACAAAACAAAACAAAAACAAACAAGCAAACTTTTTTTTTTTTTTTTTTTTTTTGAGACAGAGTTTCGCTCGTGTTACCCAGGCTGGAGTGCAATGGCGCGATCTCGGCTCACCACAACCTCCGCCTCCCGGGTTCAGGCAATTCTCCTGCCCCAGCCGCCTGAGTCGCTGGGATTACAGGCACGGGCCACCATGCCCAGCTAATTTTTTTTTGTATTTTTAGTAGAGACGGGGTTTCACCATGTTGACCAGGATGGTCTCGATCTCTTGACCTCGTGATCCACCCGCCTCAGCCTCCCAAAGTGCTGGGATTACAGTCGTGAGCCACCGCGCCCGGCCACAAGCAAACTTTTATATGCACCAGGAAATCAAAAATATTATGTGACGCTACTGAAGTATTAGTTCCACTGCCGTGGCCTGGAACTTAACCCACAGTATCTCCAATGTATAGCTCTGCTTCTGGAACTCCAATTGCACATTCATTAGGTCACTTTAAGTTCTTCATCTGCCCTTCCTTCTTTCCTTTCTTTCTTCCTTCTTTCCTTTTTGTCTTTCTTTTTTTTTATTTAGCTTTTTCAGATTTTTTTCTCTGAGTGTTTCATTTTAGATAGTTTATACTGCTGTATCTTCAAAGTCACCAGCCTTTTCTTCCACAGTATCTAACCTGTTATTTATCACATCCAATACATTTTTCCATCTCAGACATTATATTCATTTAGAAGTTAGATTTGGAGTTTTTTAATATCTTCCCTGTCTCTCCTTAGTACGCTCATGGATTTTTCTACCTTGTTAAACATATAAAATATAGTTATAATTACTATAATTTAATTTTCTACAAGTTAATCATCTACTAGTAGACTACTAATCTTGATTACTAGTTCTCTCATCGATGTGATTGCCGAATCTGTTTTGTTGATTGATTTTTCTGTATATTATATTTTCCTGCTTCTCTGTGTCTCACAATTTTTATTGTTTTCCAGATATTGCTAATTTTATCTTGTAGGATGCTGGAAACTTCTGTATTCCTTTAATTGTTTAGGTGAGAGGGTAAACACAGTTCCTGTGATTCTATTAATACCTAAAGTGAAAGTCTTAGGTCTTGTAGCACACTGAGAATCTTTTGCCGGCTGGGACAGCTGGGGATAAGGACTGGGAAATTGCTCCAATTCAGCAAGTTCTGGGCTTTTTATATTCCCTCTAAGTTATGTTAACAAACTGGTCATTTTCTTCTTCAGCTCATCTTTTTCCTAGTACCTTATCAAATTCAGTTAGTAAAGAGCCATTTGATCCTTTCAGCCTTCTACCTGGAAATCTCATTGCTCAAATCCACAAGTTCATTAAGTACTTCTATCTTCCAAATTACCACAGACAACAGTTTTGCCTATTGTTTTGTTAAACATCATGAGTCACCTTCTTTTCTAACCTACTATAGTAGTTTCCTTCCTTCCTTCCTTCCTTCCTTCCTTCCTTCCTTCCTTCCTTCCTTCCTCTCTTCCACCCTCCTCCCTCCTTCCCTCTTTCTTTTCTCTTTCTTTTTTTCTTTTCTCTTCTTTCTTTCTTTTCTTTCTACAGGGTCTCACTCTGTGAGTGGCACAATCACAGTTCACTGCAGCCTTAACCTCCTGGGCTCAAGACGTCCTCCCACCTCAGCCTCCTGAGTAGAGTAGCTGGGACTACAGGTGTACATCACTGTGCCTGGCTAATTTTTTATTTCTTGTAGAGACGGGGTCTCACTATGTTGTCCAGGCTGGTCTCAAACTCCTGGGCTCAAGCAATCCCTCCACCTCAGCCTCTCAATGTGTTGGAATTACAGGCATGAGCCACTGTGCCTAGCCAGTTTCTTTATCATCTTTTCTAGTCTCTACTTGCTTTGTAATTCCAAAGCTAGCACTATATGTGTTAATTGGTTTGGGTTTTGGTTTGCTTTGGTTTATAGCAATACCTGATTTCTAGGCAACAGTTTAATGCTGCATAACAAGTCACTCTAAAATTTAGTTTCTTAAAACAGCACTCATTTATGACTTCTCATAAGTTCATATGCTAGCTGGGAAGTTCTGCCCTTCTGGCCTAGGCTTGGCTGATCTTAGCTGGGCTTGCTCCTGCATCTGCAGTCAGCTGGGGGCTGGATGTTCTAGGATGTCCTGGTCTGGGACAACTTAACTCTCTTCCTCATGTGTCCCACATGCCTGAGATAGACTGGCATAGTCGTGTTCTCATGACCAGAGGCCAGCCCTAGTATAATCTCATAATCGTAGGATTCTAAGAGAGGAGGCAGAAACACACAGCACTTCTTCAAGTCTCTGCTTGAATCAACCTTGTAACTGGCATTGGCCAAAGCAAGTCAAGTGACCAAGCCCAGAGTCAGTATGAAAAGGCAGTAGCAAGGGGCATAGATACAGGGAGGCATGAAACATCGGAGACAGCCGTGCAGTGTCTACTCCACCTGTGAAGTGGGTATTAGAATTATGATCATCACCCCCTTTTTACAGATGGGAAACTGAGGCACCGAGAAGTTAAATGTCTTGCCCAAGATCTTAGCAAGGGGGTAGCTTTGAACCCAGGTGATGTGGCGCTGGCATCCCTGTGCTTTCAAGCACAGCGCTCTACCTTCCTCTGGGGCCAGGCCCAGGGCGTTCCAGCAGCCGTCAACCCATCTGGAAAATGGGTCATCCAGCCTTCTCTGGAGCCCTCCAAGGAGGGCAAGCTCACCACCTGCCTGGCTCAGCCATTGCCCTCGAAAACAAAAGCCCAACGACCGGCAGGGTCTGGCTGCCAGCGGTCACCGGGGGAGGCCCCTGCCAGTCCCGGCCGCCCAGTCCTGAAATGCCTGTGGCCGCAAAGCGAAGCCTTTCAGGGGTTAAAGGCAAGAAAGAGAGAAACAAAAGAAGGAATAAAGTCAAGAAATGTGCCATGAAGCTTCTGGCCGCGCAAAGCAGAGAAAGTCATTTCCAACTTCTTTCATCTCGTAGATGAAGCCGCTAAATAAAGGGGCAAAGCGGCGAACACAAGGGCTTTTAATCTGTCTCATCTCCTTCATAATAACTGCAAATTTTCCCTGGGCCCCTGGGAGTGAGCCTCTTCCCTGCGCTCGGCCTTATCTCCCCCTCCACATTTCGCCGGCGCCGCGCCGCCCCCAGCGCGCGCTGCCCGGGCCGTCCCGGCGAGGCCTGGGGGAGCCTGCGCTCCCCGCCGCATTGTTCGGGCCGGCCCGGGGCGCGGAGGAGGGATGAAGGCCAGTCAAAGGGAAGCCGGCGCGCCGCGGCTTCATTAACGCCGGCCTTTCAGCCGCGCGCATATCAGAGCCAGGCCTTTTCACAGGCGCTAATTAGCAATTTGGAGCCTTCCCCCCTCTGGAGAGGCGCCTTCAATCTAACAAGTGGGAACGGCGCGGCGCTCCCTTTTTTCTTGCACTTAATATTTATTGTTTTCCATTTTCTCGCTCGCCCTCGCTTCCCCCTCCCACCCCGCCGTATTGTCCAGCTCACCGCCACCAGATAAGTCCTTGGGGAAGGGGTCCAGGGGAGGGCGCATCATTAATCACTCTTTTAATTCTCGGTTAATGATAACTTTCTCTCTTGCACTGGGAGAAGTTAATCTTTCCTGGATGTGGAGAGGAGGGGAGAGTTGGGATGGAGCGGGGGTGGCGATAATCCTTCCTCCTCCCACCCCATTCTCTAACTTTCCCCACTGATCTGTTGGCATTACAACTAGATTTTTCCTGCCCCTCTACCCAGCAGCAACTTTTCCCAAAATCCGACCTATTCATCAAAGTTCAGCTCAGCTACCACCTCCTCCGTGAAGCCAACCCTGATTGTCCTGGCTGAATCTCTCTAAAATCCCATAGCGCTCTTCACACGCTGTGATTATGGAGAATTTGCCCATGCTACGCTTCCTTATAAGCCAAGTGTAAAGGCCACCAATTTTTTTAAATGTCTGTATCCTCCCTAGGACCGGTGTACAGTAAATGTTTGTGGAATCACTAGATCAACACATTTCTGACTGCCACAAGAGTACAGACTTTTTTAAAAAGAAAAAAAAAAAAAAAAAAAAGACTCACACCTGTAATCCCAGCACTTTGGGAGGCCGAGGTGGGTGGACACAAGGTCAGGAGTTCAAGACCATCCTGGCCAAGATGGCGAAACCCTGTCTCTACTGAAACTACAAAAAAAATTAGCTGGGCACGGTGGCAGGTGCCTGTAATCCCAGCTACTCAGGAGGCTGATACAGGAGAATCGCTTGAACCCAGACAGCAGAGGTTGCAGTGAGCCGAGACAGCGACACTGCACTCCATCGAGGGTCAGAGTGAGACTCCGTCTCAAAAAGAAAGAAAGAAAAATAGATATTTGCCAAACTTTTTTTTTTTTTTTTTTTTTTTTTTGAGACGGAGTTTCGCTCTTGTTACCCAGGCTGGAGTGCAATGGCGCGATCTCGGCTCACCGCAACCTCCGCCTCCTGGGTTCAGGCAATTCTCCTGCCTCAGCCTCCCGAGTAGCCGGGACTACAGGCATGCGCCACCATGCCCAGCTAATATTTTGTATTTTTAGTAGAGACGGGGTTTCACCGTGTTGACCAGGATGGTCTCGATCTCTTGACCTCGTGATCCACCCGCCTCGGCCTCCCAAAGTGCTGGGATTACAGGCGTGAACCACCGCGCCCGGCCTTGCCAAACTTTTAAATAGCATTTGCCCTTGCCGCATGGCAGTTACTGTTCTAAACACTCACTAATATTCACTCACTAAATCCTCCTAACAACCCTGCTTAGTAGATTTGGCCCCTCTTTTGCAGATGAGGAAACCAAGACACAGACAGGGTTAGTAACTTGCCTGTGATGACAAAGCTGTGAAGCCGCAGAGCTGCCATTCAAAATCAGGCTTTCAGGCTTCCGAGTCTGTGTCCTTAAGCCCACTTTGCTGGGATACGATCTTGGCTTCCACACAGGACTCTACCTGTCTACCTGGGTGGAGGAGTGGGCTGGGAAGGAGGTCCATGCCAAGAGTGCAGGCAGGTGCAAAAGGAGTGGTAAAGATGGCAGATAAGCCAGGCCTTCACCTGGAAAGCCCACCCAACAGTCAGACCTGACCCCCAGTGTTTTGCCCTTAGCCACAAAGACAGCCTGTCAATAGTGACCTAAGCCCTGGGCCCCGACCATAGCCAAGACCTCCTGCATAACCTGATCTCCCTTCTCACCACAGGCCCACGCCATTCATTTCGAGGCAACAGGATCAAAATTCCCAACAAACTCTGGGTTCTGCTATGCAGAAGTGAGTCGAGTGGAGTGCCCTGGAGAGGGAGGGAGGGCAGGAGAGCCCCTGAAAATCCCCTCCGAATTATAAACATATCCTCTTTAAGTACATTTCTAAGGATAACATTTGTATTACTCTGTCCTGTGCCTGCAGATAGAGCCTGCTTATCTCCACATCTCGCCCCTTTCTTTCCACTCTGCTGGGAGCCGTCCCTATCTGAAGCCACGCTGGCAATCCGCTTCCCTGCAATTGTTTCGATCGAGGGGAAAAATTAATTTCTGCCTATCATTAATTGAGAGAATTGTGTGGAGGGCAAGGGAAGGGGAGGGGGGAGGAGAGGAAGGAAGGAGGCGGAGGGGAGCAATCGTGTTATTAACCGTGTCCCTTTCATAAGCAAATATTCTGATTGCCATCAGTGAGATGAGAGGCTCATTAATGCAGGAAGCAGAGAGGTGATTAGAGAACTTTCAAGAGCTATTGAGCTAAGCGGGAGGGAGGGTTGCAGGGATCTGGAGGCTGTGGGAATTTGGGAAGGACTGGGTTGGGGGAAAAGCCACTGGCCTTGTGGATGAGCTTTCCTGCCCCTCCTCAGCCCCTCTCCCCAGGACTCAGTTTCAAACAGTCCCCAACACTAGCAGCTAGAGTTGGGAAGAATGCAAACAAAGTGAATGAAAGCTTCGTTGAAGTCACTCCTCCTCCAGGTCAAATTTTCTAGCCCCCCAAATATGTTTGTCTAAAAGAGCGTATGTGTGGTTTGTAAAAATAATTAATTTTATGTATTTATTTATTAGAAATGGTGTCTCGCTGTGTTGCCTAGATTGGACTCAAAGCCTTCCTGAGCTCAAGTGAACCTCCTGCCTCAGCCTCCTGAGGACCTGGAACTACACTTGTGGGCCAACAAGTCTGGCTCAGTGTGTTTGTTTTAATTCTGTGATTGCACTCCCTGATTTACCAGTTTCCACCAGTTCCTGTTTATTGCCCCCACCCTGCCTCACTTGCTTATGTCCCTGCCTGGTCTGTGACAACCTTTGTGTGTGGAGCTCGGTCAGGCTGGGGCTGCAGAGCTCAGAACTGCTGGAGGTGGTTGGGGATTGAAAGGGTGGGGACAGTGACAGAAGATGGGCACATGGGATGATGGCAAGGGTGAATGTTGTTGGTACCCACCTCACATCCTCCCCACCCACTTCTGATTTCAGCTGTAGCTATGCTGGTCAGTGCCATGGGAACCCGTTCCAATCCAATCCACCTCAAGCAGGACCTCACATTTCTCTCAAGCTTTCTGCCCCAGGAACTTTTCCAAGGAGAAGGTGCTTAGCCCTCCAACACAGCCCCCTCCACACACACACACACCAAGCAGAAGTCTGGGTGAGTTTATGCCCCCTAAGCCAATGGGGGTCAGACCTCTGTGAATAAATATCCTGGAAGGATAATTCTGGGGCCATTCTTTGTCCAGCTCAGAGAGCCTGGCAGAGTTGAGCCCCGCTGCCTGCAGCAACTCTCTTGGGATCACACTCTTTCACTGACATCCGTATCAGTCTCACTTTCCCCACCCTCACTCCTGCTCCCTGGTGTCATCTCTCAAACTATCTGTACCCAAGTCTGCTCAGTTCTGCTGTCAAGAGAACACATACTGAGACACTGACCATATGTGTCCCCAGTATAAAGGGCAGGAGATGGTCACCATGGAGAGTGCAAGCACTACCTCAGAGAATGGCTACGGATGGCCCTAGGCAGCAGCAGGTGCGAGAGACGAAGGCGTGTGCTGGGGCAGAAGAGGGAGAACAGGGAAGCCACAGGTTGAGCTCAGGTGCCGAGACAAAACCACATGTGAGCCAAAGATGATGATGCCTGGAAACTGACACTCTGCTGGGGAAAGCTGCATCAGCGACCCTGTGGTGGCACAGCCACAGCAGCATGGTCAGCTTCCCGGGCTGTGGCCAGACCCTGCGCCTGGGTTCGGGGTGCTCCAGACGCTAAATTGCCATCTCTAGATGCTTCCAAACCTTCCTGACCTCCTCTCCCAACTGTGGACATGAGAAATTCTCCAAGACAAACAGAAACCATGCCCAGTTCTTCTTCACACCCAGCTTTTCTAGCTCCCAAATCCCAGCTTTTCTAGCTCCCAGAATGCTTCCCAAAGTCTGTTTTCAAAGTCAGATGCTCCCAGCTGGAGGCACAAGAGACAGAAGCAGAGGAGTCCGAGGGAGGAATAGCCGGTGCTGGGCTCAAGGGAAGGGGCTATGGTTATCCTGTCTCCCAAACTTCACACCCAAAGGACAGTTGGATTCTCTTCCAAGAACCAGATGTTCCCTCCCAACACACCCTGACTGCAAAAATAGAAGAGCGACCAGCAGACACCAAGACCGAAAGGAGGCCTGGGAGAAATTAGGAAAAAGGAAAAGAAAGAAATGAAGAACGTGAGAAAAGAGAGGGAGCAGCACTTGGAGATTTTCAGAACTATCTCCATTCTTTACGGTGCTTTCTGTTTAAAAAAAAATGAAAAAGGAATGATGGAGAAGGGGAGAGAGTCAGACAAGTTTAATGATGTGTGTTCAAAGCTCAGATTGGAAAAATGACAGAGAAAAGCAGCCTGTTTCGGCACTAATAAATTGTTCTCTGCCGTAAGAGGCGCCTGTCGCGGCATTAATACAGGCCCCTAATACACGGGTCAGGGTTAAGTAATTCTCTCCGGCAACTTAAGCGAATAATGAAGCTGGCAGCGGCCGGTGGTTCGGTGGGAGAGATGGTCTATGCCGCCGGCACTTTGTCTTCATTTATTATGCCAGCGGCGGCACGGACGGGAAGCCTCCGCCGAGGAGATATCGCTTCATTTCGGCAAGGTAATGAAAGCCGGGTTGGGGGGGAGGATAAACCAATTTGCCGGCTGACACTGGGAGGAGTGATTTGCAGACTCAAGAAGGGGAGAGGAGGGCCCATGCACAAGGAGGCACAAGGCTGAGCCATGGTGGGCCAAGGCTCTTCCATGAGGCAGAGGCTGGGCAGGGGCACCCAGTGGGGCAAGTGAAACAAAGCTAGGGGAAGAATGGGGCAAAGTGGAAGACCCAGGTGAGTGGAAGAGTTGACTGGGAGTAAAGGGAATGAACAGAGAACAGAGCAAAGGAAAGAAAGGTCTCAGATATATGGTGTTTGGGGGTAACAGATAGCTGAGACTGGGAAAAGGGGCATTGTGGGAAAGAAAAGAAACTGAGGCAGAAGCTGAAGGTACAGAAAAAGGCCAAGTGGGGCAGAGCAAGTTGGATGGAGATTGCAGGGAGAAAGTACAGGATGGCTGATAAAAAGCCTGAAATATTTGGAGTTGACTGTTTTTGAATGGGTAATCCGGTTTGCTGAGATCACTCCAATTGTCATACAGTTTGGCAATTATGTCCTCTGTGAACAGCTCCGGCCAGTTGGCCATCAGAACCATCTCTGGCAGCTTCTGTTATCCAGTGATGTCCTCAGGTTGCAACTTAAATGTGGGGGCACAGGGTCTGAGTTTGTATTAGTGGGGGAGTAAGTTGGAGGTGCAATTTCTTCCTTTTGGACTGATCAGAATCGCTCATGGCAGGAGGCCCCCCAGTTATACCTTAAAATTGGAAGGAAACCCTTTCCTGGGTCACCTGTCCAGGTGAGTCTCCCCTGCAGTTGAGTACCTTCCTCCAACATTCTGGCCTAATTAGTTGCCATTCTTTGTCCCATGACAAGTAACAAAAAATAAGAGCAGGACTGGTGGCTCCTGCCAATCCTCTCAGAATGTTGGTAACCACGTTGTGCATTTCAAGGTCACATCTGAACTAGATGCCACACCATAGAGGCAGACATAACCCCAGCAAACTATGTTGGGTTATGTAACTGTCCTGTTACTTTCTTTCTCCAGCACTGGGACCTTTTCTTTCTTCCCTTCAGCACCAAGACTTTTGGACAGCTCCAGCCAGAGAGCCAGCAAACTAAACAGGATTTCTACCGTTATTGTCTATCACTTTTCAAGTTCCCTAAGACCCATTCCCACCTCTTCCTCCTCAGATTAAGATGAGCAGCTCCTCAGCAGTGAATAAATGGAGAAGAATCTCAACTTCCCCTTTCCTACCTTCCCCTTGCCAAGGTACTCCACACCCATCTCTGGACACAAGTGTTTGTAAGCACATGCACACACACACACATACACACACACACACACTCAATCCCAAATAATGCTGCCACTTTTCTCCCCTGATGTGGGTTAAGGATTTCCAATAAGGACCAAGTATTTAAAGCTTAACACTGCAGTCTCTAGAGGAGCCAGGCCAATTTCACACTAATCTAACCCATGAAGGGAGAGAGCATCGGAAGCAAAAATTACATCAAAGAGAAGTTAATGCCAAGAAGCAGGCGACATAAAAAGGAGCTGCTTTCAGTTTCAAATGACTACACCAATCTGGATTAAGAGATCAGCCTACCGAATGCCTGTATCACCATTGCTATGTCCGGGCACCAGGCAGAATGAAGTCATGTCTTCAGGGGCCATTCTGAATAGGGGTCAGAGGAGAAAAATGAAGTTTCCACCCTGACCCCACATTCATTGACACTACATGCTCTGGGCTGGGGGCTTTTGAGAAAATAAGTCAAAAAGATATAGGAGAAAAGACTAGAAGGAAGCACATCACAATGCTAACTTTGTATTTAGGGGATTTTCCCCCCTCTCTATTGCTCCATATTTTCTGGAATGAAGTTTTCTTACTTTCATGGGGACAAAAATAAAATAGATGTTCAAACAGCAATGGGACCTCAATGTGCTCTCCTCAATCTGGAATTTATATCTCCAGGCATTTTCCTTGGCACAACACTTAGCACAGTTGTGTTTATAGGTGAAAAGCACTTTATAAATGGCTGTGTGGAGGGTTCTGACGGTGTGGTCAGTGATGGAAAGTGATGGGGGCAGCCGCAGGTTCATTCACTAACCCTAAGACAGTGGCAGAAGGCAACCTGAGACGTTCTTAACACCTTCATTCTCCCTTTTTTCAGGTTATGGAGGCTCAGTGCTGCTAAATCCCTAGCACTCTGCTACAGCCTGACTGAATGCCATTTGTTGAATGAGCAAATAAAAGAATGAAAGGAAAAACAACAATCTTTTCCATTTCATCTGGCCACAGATAGCATTGCTTCAAAGTAGTCTGACTCCATCCTTCCTTTTGCACAAGGCCCCACTGCCCTCTCCAAACAGATGACCTGGAGACCGGGAAAGAATTCATGTCAGGCTCCCAGACAAAGGTTGCTCAAACAGCCGATACCCCTTGCCCCAAGAGACCACCAGTCTGTCCCCATCTGCCAACTGCTGGGCTTCTTCCAACTCCTTGGGCCTGAAGTCCACTGACCTGGGGGAATGACCCACAGGACAGAGAGAGGTGGAAGCACATCAAGAGTGATGGTCCCAGCCTGTGGTGCCGCTGGGGAGGAGCCGCCTGTCATCCCATTTTAAGTGGAGCTGAAGTGAGATCGGCCTCCTGCCCACCCCTCCTCTTGCCCACCCGAGGCGGCAGCCTGACAAGTGTAAATCCCAGAATGAATGGAGGCGCCCGGCCTATGGAGCCGGTGTCTCTGCGGGCATCTCCGCGCTGATTGACTTGTCGCCTCTGCGAGGCTGACTCTATCAGCTCCTCGGCTTCTCCAATTCCAGGTGTGATTTAGTTTGGAGATGAGAGGTGACAGTTAGCATTGGTACTCGTCACTGTAGATCAGACGCAGTCACGCTGTCTTCCCCCTCCCCAGCCCCCTCCTCCCAACTCCAAGGCTCCACGGTCAGCATTCCCGCCCAGCCCACCCACTGGCAAGCGAGGCTCCTTTCCACCCTCTGCACTCCCCAGGGCATCCTCAATGTCAGCGCCTTCCTCGTCTTCCTCAGGCCTGACCCTTCCTGTTTCCCAAAAGCCTGGGCATGCTTGTCTTTCCTGGAATCCCTGGAGGGTTTTTCTTTCTCCATCTTCTCTCTCCTGGTTAGTCTAGCCTCTGAGCATCTGCAGTTTCCCCTGGCTCCCTGCACAGGATCCCCTGCAGGGGCCAGAGTGATGTTCACTGGGCTAGTGCCTTCCTCAACACTGGGGAACACTTTTTCATTGAGGTATAACCCACACAACATGCACAATTCTTATGCGTACAGTTCAGTGGTGTTTTACATATATTACCACTCTGTGGCCATCACTCAGATCAAGATGTAAAACGTTTCTAGCACCTCTAATTGCTTCCTGCATGCCAGGAGATGTTTAAGAATAAAACCTCTTCTGAAAAGGAGACCTAGACCAGATGTGAGCAAAATCCCTCAGGTCTGGAGGACCCAGAAGAATCTAGAAGGTTGTGTATGAGGAAGGGAGTGTCTCCATGCAGGATTACAGAACGCACACATCCCAGGCACTGGGCAGCCGGTGTGTTGGAGTGGCTTCTGACCCTTGTGCTCAGTAGTCACAGCCATGTCCTCTGCTTTGGAGTAGTGGAGCCCAGAAGTGGAGAAGAGCTCAAAAGGCTACTTGGTCGCCGTCATCACCAAGCAAGTCCATATCCTGAAACACACTGGCCTGGCCTGTTTCTGGAGAGTCACTCTTGTTTCAACAATGTGTGACCTTGTCTGTGGGGCAGTTTATTCTTCCTCCGAACCTACTCTTACTTGCTATTCTCTCTCTCTTTCTTTCATACAGGATTCTGCTCTGTGGCCCAAGCTTGAATGCAGTGCTGCAACCTCACTGCAGCCTAGCATTGACCTCCCAGGTTCAAATGGTCCTCTCACCTCAGCCTCCCAAATTGCTGGGATTACAGGTGTGATTCACTGCACCCAGCCTGCTAGCTACTCTTGAAGTCCATTTCACTCTTTCCACAGGCCTCTGTTCAGGGTCTGATGGACATAAGTCCCACAGTCCCATCCATGCAGGGATGCATAAAACATGGTCCTTCTTAAACAACCTCTAGTCTTGCAGGGGAAACAGACATGACCTCCTAACTCTATTCAGCTCTATTCTATTTGCTCTGTAGAGAAACAGGCAAAAAGCTGAAGTGGTTAATTCTGTCTATGCGGGGGAGGGGTGGTAAATAGAATTTCAGGTGGTAGAGACTGAAAAAAGAACCAATGTTCTCCAAATATGGCTGTGTAGTGGGGATAAGAAGCTATGTCAACCTTACAGTTCTGGGCCACCGAGGCGCCAGTGGTGGGCACCCCCATGCAGCCCAGGTCCTCAGCAGCACAAACCTAGGCATGTCAGGAGTGAGCACACCTTTAGGATGGCCCATGCTTCATTAGAATCACAGATATTCTTTTTTTCATCCAATTACTAATTATTGGATAGTGAAAGAGGCAGGTGAGGCCCCTGCTCTCGCAGAACTTAGGAAAAGAAGGCAGACAATAAATAATTTTAGGTTGCAGACATGGAACTTAGAGCCTGGAGAACCCAGATCTTTCTATTGAGTATGATGTGCATGCAGAAAAGCATGCAAATATCAGTGTACAGCTTAATGAATATTTATGTATGTACATACCCAGCAGTGTGCTGGTAAATGTTTAACTGGCTCTTCATGGGGAAGGAAGCCCCAAATGTAACATTTGCCCATTTCCATGGTATAGGTACTCCCATCATGGCTGATTTCAAACCTCAACATGGCCTCACCACACATGGGGTTGGGAAGAGATGTGAGTGGGTGGGAGCCAGGGTAAGCTGGATCCAGAGCTGCTCTGTACCTTGTAGAATCAGCTTGTGCACCCACCACTCAGATCAAGATATAGAGCAGTTCCAACACCCCAGAAGTGTCCAGTGTGCAAGGAAGGTTTTTGAGAGTCAAAATCTTGTCAGAAGAAGACCAGGTGAGACACCAGCAAAGCTTCTCGGGCCGTGAAGGACCCAGAAGAGTCTAGAAGGCTGGTGGGAAAGGAGGAGAGTTCCTTGGATAAAGAGCTACTCTTTTCTAGTCTTCTGGAAAGTGAACTGTTGAGTGAGAGGAGGGATTTTAGCCATGCCACTGTCAGAGGGTTCTCTAGAGATGCTTCAGGGGTCACTGATGAGGATCTCCAGGAGGTGGAGTGAGCAGCCTCAGTGGTTCCACCTGTGTCTGTGTCTCTGCCGGATTTCATTTGAAGGAAAAGTTCCATGGTGGAAAATAGTCTGTACTCTTCTTGTGTGCCACATGGCCTCTGCAGCACTAACACACATGGATTCTGTGACCACTGTCTCTCTCTTCAGACCCTTCTTCACTCCTTCCCACTTTCACTGAGCCCCACACTGTGCTGGGAATAGGGCTCTCACCTTCTCAACAGAGAACATTCTCTACTGCCAGCCCTCACACACTCCAATTCTGACTTCAGGGCTATCTGCCTTGGCAGCTGCTGAGAGAAACCCAAATTCCTGCCCTTTGGGTTGCCTACCACCTTGTACTGCTGGAGGGAGGGGCTGCTGGCATTTTCCTAGGCACAGGTAGAAGAACGGAGAAGGTAGGGAAGCTTGGTTAGGGTCATTCTCTTTGTTACAGTTTAAATGTGTCCCCTCCAAAATTCAGGTGTTGCCAATGTGACAGTATTAAGTTGTGGGGCCTTTAAGGAGTGATTAGGCCAGAAGGGCTCCTGCCTTGTCCATGGGATAAGCTGCCTTTATAAAGGGGCTTGGGGGAGGGAGTTGGTTTCCTTCTTGCCCCATCCACCCGCCTTCTACCATGTGAGGACACAGCAAGAAGGCCCTCAGCGGACAGATGCTGATGCCTTGATCTGGGCCTTATCCTCCAGCACTGTGAGAAATAACTGTCTGTTGTTTAAGGCACCCAGTCCGTGGCATTTTGTTACAGCAGCCCAAGCGGGCTAAAACATCAGGCTTGTCTAATTTTGAGGTCTATGCTATAAAAAACCACATTCCCTGATTGATTTTTTCCGATTTTAATATTAAAATGTAATTATAAAAGTAATAGCAAAATAATTATTTAAAAAATAAAGCATAAATGATAATGTTTGACCCATCTTTTTTTTTTTTTTTTTTGTGACGGAGTTTGGCCCTTGTTATCCAGGCTGGGGTGCAATGGCGCGATCTCGGCTCACCGCAACCTCCGTCTCCTGGGTTCAAGCAATTCTCCTGCCTCAGCCTCCCCAGTAGCTGGGACTACAGGCATGTGCCACCATGCCCAGCTAATTTTTTTTTTTTGTATTTTTAGTAGAGACGGGGTTTCACCATGTTGACCAGGATGGTCTCGATCTCTTGACCTCGTGATCCACCCGCCTCGGCCTCCCAAAGTGCTGAGATTACAAGCGTGAGCCACCGTGCCCGGCCTGACCAATCTTAAGTCTTGGTCTCCTCCTGTTCTCTCAGAGATTATCATTGTTAGAAAGTTGGTGTGTAACCTTCCAATGATTTTTCCATGTCCTTACATACATATGCGTATACCCTTCAGGAAAAGACACATTATTGTTCTACAGTGTTATTTTATTCATGCATAAATGGCTTTCTATGTGTTGTTTGGGTATTTTTTTCTTTTTGAGATGAAGTCTCGCTCTGTCGCCCAGGCTGGAGTGCATTGGCACTGCCACGTCGGCCTCCTTGGTTCAAGTGATTCTCCCTCCTCAGCTTCCCGAAGAGCTGGGATTACAGGTGCACACCGCCACACTGGGCTAATTTTTGTATTTTCAGTACAGACAGGGTTTCGCCATGTTGGTCAGGCTGGTCTCCAACTCCTTGTCTCAAGTGATCCGCCCACCTCGGCCTCCAAAGTGCTGGGATTATAGGCACGAGCCACTGCGCCCAGCCTGCAACTGACTTTCTTCACTGAGCATTCTGTTTATCACTACATGGTGTTCACTCCACGTGGGGCTAAGCCATCCCTATTAACAGACTTAGGCTGTTCCTGATTTATTGCTATCACAGTGCAGGGATAACTGTGATCACAGTAAAAATGTCTGTGTTGTCTTGCGGGCTTGTCTATCTATTCTCCAGGATAGACACCCATAAGTGACATTGTTGGATCATAGGAATACACGGTTTTAACTTTAATTGTCCTTCCAAATAATCCCTTCAAAGAGGATTTACAGTTTACAGTACCACCGGGAATGTACGAAAGTACTACTTCCTCACACTCCTGACAATGCTTGATACCATACTTTTTAAATTTTACTTACTTGATGGGTGCAACATAGTGCCGACTTTAAATTTTCTGCTTTCTTTTCTATGATTACTTACACAAAGGGGTCCCTAGTATAATTCCCGTGGAAGAAAAGTGGAGGGATAGATGGAGCAACTCCTGGAGTTTATTCAAGGACACTGAGTAAAATGATAACAGATGGCATTTACTGAGCACACCCCTGTGTAGATGTTAAGCACATGTCTGGGAGGCAGGTGTACTTGGGTTTGAATCTTGGTCTTGCCACTTTCTAACTGTGTGACATTGCATGAGTCATTAACCTTTATGAGTCTTGGGTCCCCCTCTATTAAGAGGGGATGATAATAGTAGCCACCTTATAGGATTATTGGAAGAATTAAATGAGTTAGTATTTGATATGGCTTGGCTGTGTCTTCACCCAAATCTCATCTTGAATTGTAGCTCCCATAATTCCCACATGTTGTGGAAGGTAATTGAATCATGGAGGCAGGTCTTTCCCATGCTGTTCTCATGATGGTGAGTAAGTCTCATGAAATCTGATGGTTTTATAAAGGGGAGCTCCCCTGCACACACTCTCTTGCTTGCCACTGTGTAAGACATGACTTTGCTCCTTATTCACCTTCTGCCATGATTGTGAGCCTCCCAAGCCATGTGGAACTGTGAGTCAGTTAAACCTCTTTCCTTTATAAATTACCCAGTCTCAGGTATGTTCTATTAGCAGTGTGAGAACAGACTAATACAGTATTTGTAAAGTTTGCAAGTGCCCACCTGTAGTGCTATACTAGTATTTGTAGGTAATTACAAATAAATGCCAGCATCTATGTTCTTTATGTATATTGACTCGTTTGAGTCTCCCATCAGTTTTAATTCAGTAAATACTCTTGTTAATCCCCCTTTATGGAAAAAGAAACTGGGGCAAAAAAAGATTGAAAAACTTGTTCAAGGTCACACAACCATGTGGGCAGTCCTAGGACTTGAACTCAGGTCATTCTGCACGATGTAATCACTGCACTATGCATTGTTAAAGCAGAGAATGGGGAGCCAGATTTCACATTTTGCAGTAACTGTGAAACATGGGATAAACCTCTTAGCTGCCTCAAAAAAACACTAGGAAGAGGCCATCCTAACCCCAGCCTTGCACAGTGTGTCCCAGCCTTTGGGCATACTTCCCTCCATCCTTGCTAATCTTGGACTCCAGAGTCCAAAAGCCTGTGTCAATACCCCAGCTCCGCCACTTCCTTGCTCTGTAAACTCGGGCAAACCTCCCACCCAGGATGGCCTCCCTGTCTTCCTTGGTTAACATGCAGGTAGGGTCTCTTGAAGGATTAAAAGCGACAATGCCTGCAAAAGCCCTGCATAGAATACAGGCCCCCAAAACCCTTACTGTATGTCTTGCCTTGGACTTTGGGGCCATTTTCAGATTTGACCTCTTCCCAATTCTCTATTCTCAAAGCTCATTGGTCATGAGGAAGAGCTAGGAACAGTGGTGTCCCAAGGGTGGGGCAGCGAGCACAGTCTGCCCCAGGAACTGGCAATAAGGGGGTCCATTGCCTTAAGGAGCTTAAAAAAATGATAATACCAACTGAAGGTCAGTCTGCTTTTTATTATTACCATGTGCTAGCAATTCTAAACCATGCCAGTGATAAAATTCTCCTCCCTGAAAAAAATCTTTTGTGGCTCTATGTTCTAAATGCCTGCACTCCGGGTGGGCCATTCCCCACCTCAACCTATCTTTGGTACACCCAAGGATAGGTTGGTATTCTATTATCTATCAAGGATAGGCAGGAATTCTATTTGGTACAGGTGCATCTACTCCAGTAAGTGGTCCTAGCCCTGGACCCAAACAGGAGGCAAAGAGCAGAGGAAGAAATGGGTCTAGGGACCACAAATAAGAGGAATTCATTACTGCATAGCAAACCACCCCAAAACACATGGTTTACAACAACCGCCATTTTGTTGCATATGATTCTGTGGGTTGGCAGGGCAGGGCAGGGCTCAGCTGAGTTGGCTCATCTCTGCTCCATGTGGCTTGACTGGGTTTAGTGTGTGGCTACAATTTGGGCTTGAAGATCCCCAGTGGCTTCCTTCTCATGCCTGCCCCCTTCCCTTGGGAGGGCTGGAACACTGGGACTCCTGTTTCCTCACAGTCTTTCATCCTCCAGGTCCTTACTCACTACGTGGCTTCTCCAGCAGGATGACCCAGACCTCTTTATATGGAGGCATAGAACTCCAAAAAAGAAAGCCGAAGTTATATGGCTTCTTCAGACCTAGGCACAACCTTCAGACCTTGCACAGCCTCACTTTGGCTGCAAGTCATAGGTCAGTTCAGATTCAGTATGGGAAGAAACCACACAAGAGTGTAAATTCAAAGAGGTGTGACCCATCTGCCCCACCTAGCTACCTCCTGAGCTTGCCCCATCTGTGCCTTCCCCAATAGTTTCCCTCAGAGCTAATTGATAATTAACAGTAACAGCAGTAACTTGTGCTTCCTGTGTCCCAGGCTTTGTGCAGAGGACTTTGGGGAACATCTCATTCTATGGAGGGTGCTGCTCTCCATTGAGGCCACAGGTGCTGCTAGGTCCCTTGGTGCTCTAAGTTCACCTGTGAGGCCCATTACACAAAGCCCATTCCAGCAGGTCCTCGGCACCTCTCAGCATCACTGCTTTCCTCTCTCCGGGCTGCACCCAAGTGTGTATATCTATTATAAGAAGGGGGAGAACAGCCCAGCAGTATGTCACGGGAGTGATAATTACATCCCAAACTCCCATCATGCCATCTGCTGCTGACCTCTCACCCTTCCTCTCTTTTAATCACCCCTCAGCATCATTCACTCTGACAGAGCAGCAGCACAGGCCCTGTGACCTGTCAGCCCCAAGACATGACTTATAGGGCCTCGCAGGTGGACAAAGGGAAGGGAGATAGGCCACATAAATCTCCCGAGAGAATAAAAGAGAGTAATGGAGTGCGTTCCCCAAGCCTGCGCTAGCAGATTCCCGTGGTCTTGTTATTTGGCGCAGAGTTACGGTGATGAGGAAGTGGCCCGGGCTGACATGTGGGTCCCAATCAACCTTGCCAAAGCCGGCAGCCTCTACAGGAGTTCCAATGTCATGTCCACCCCGATGTCCCTGGGGAGGGTGGAATAGGGGAGGGCAGCAGGACCACGGGTGCTGGCTCCTAGGTGGCTTTTTTGTGTCACCGAGGGGAGGGAAAGAAGGAGGAAGGAGGATCAGCCTCATGCAAAACAACCCCTGGCCGAGCCCCTCCTTGGATGGGGTTCTCTGAAGAGCTCAACCAGGAATTTCTTCCAAGTAGGAGACAGGGCAGGAGAATCAGGCTTGGGTGTGATGTCTCCTACATGGTGAGAGGCCAGCTGGACAGAGGACACTGGTGAGGATGATGTCACAGGTCGTGTGCAGCACTCACCGGGGACTTCTTTCTCTAAGCTTCACTGATTAGGATGAAGGGACCTGTCTCCACCAAGGTGCTAGAGAAAGAACAGAATGCTGTTGGCCTGGAACCCTGGCCTGGGCAGTCATATCCCCCTTCTGTTGGTGTACCCTCGAGTTGGGCTGAGTTGATTATCCCCAAACACACTCATTTGCAAGACACCAGCTGGCTTCCAAGTGCTTCTTTACCTACTCCCTGAGTCTAGCTCAGGAGGTACTAACTAGAGCTCGTAAGCCAAACACAGCCCCACAGGCATCTGTCTGTATTTGATCTGCATTGTTTTCTGTTTGTTTGTTTGTTTGTTTTGAGACAGAGTCTCACCCTGTCACCCAGGCTGGAATGCAGTGGCGCGATCTCTGCTCACCGCAACCTCCACCTCCCAGGTTCATGCAATTCTCCTGCTTCAGCCTCCCAAGTAGCTGGGATTACAGGCACATACCACCACACCTGGGTAATTTTTTATATTTTTAGTAAAGATGGGGTTTCACAACGTTGGCCACACTGATCTCCAACTCCTGACCTCATGATCTGCCTGCCGTGGCCTCCTAAAGTGCTGGGATTACAGGCTTGAACCATCGCACCTAGCCCACATTGGTTTAATCAAATTAGAATGTGCAGATCTTCAGACAGGGCATGCTTTCAGCAGTCTATGTTCCACAGACACCTGCCATCTCACCCTCCCTCCCTGCTCCAGTCATTGACATCACCCACCTCATCTCCACAAGGAATGTGACCCCAAGGAAGCCCCTGCAGCCCGGGCCTGGCCTCTGGGTGGTCCCACTCAGCCTTTCATTCTTCTTGCATCTCCCTCTCCATCTCACCCCTCCTGCCAGCCTCTTACATCTGTTTGCCCCGAGCATCAACTTTCTCAAACCATTTACATCTTTTACTGCTTTTGAGCCTCACAATAACCTCCAACAGACAGCAGTCCTCCAACCTGGGCAGATGGAACGTGTGAGCCTAAGGGTTACCTGGCTTGCTTCAGCCCATAGAGGTGGCTAGTGAAAGAAAGGACAGGACCCAGAGATTCTGATTCTAGATCTGTCTGTTTCCACCAGAACAGTCTATGAAATCGTGATCCCTACCACATGCAGCTACAAACTTACAGTTGAATCATCATATCTCAGAGTTCAAGGACCATAGGGTCCCATTCTGTACCATACGCACAAACGACCTTCATGATGACCTCAACACGGGGTGTCAGCCCCTGCTGGCGCCCTGTTCTTAGAAAACTCCTTCTCACCTCTCTGGAGTCCAGTCCATGAGGTTCCATCTCTGCTACCACCGGCTCCTGGGAGTCACACAGACAAGTCCCATCCTGTGCAAGTGACTTCACTTTTGAGAATTTGAAGCCTATTTGTCGGGCCAGACAGGCTCAGCTGCTGCAGCAGAGTCACAGGGGCCAAAAGTCAACTGGAAAGGGAACTTGGTGCTCATGAAACTGGGAAAATCCAGAGTTAGGGACTGTGGCATGCAAGGGTGTAAACAACATTTTCAGAAACCTCTCCCCTTTCTTGGCCCCCGCCTTCCTCTGCATTGACCCTATTCTCAGGCAGTCACTCCTAATGTGGTAGCCCTGGCAGACCCAGCCTAAATCCCACCAGCCCAGCAAACACAGCAGGAAGAGAGCTCCCAGTTCCCAGTAAATCCAGCGGAAGCCACAGGTAGGGCTCTCTTCAGCTTCCCTTAAGTTATGTGTCTACCTCTGAACCAGTCCCTGTGTCCAGGAAGCTGCAAGTCTCTGAGTAGTCAGGCCTGGGTCATGTGCCCATCCCCTGGGGATTGACCACACTTAGATGACATGGAAAGAGGGCTGGAGTGGATCCCCTAAGGGAAATCATGCAGCCATTTCCAGAACAGAGGGGAATGGGGATTGGGCCAAAGTGGCCACTGCCCATCGTAGTTCCTAATGTTTTGAGGCCCGTCTCATCCCGGCGATTCTCTCTGACCATTCTCTGGTGTGTTTGTCTTTCTCTGTGAAGTGTAGTTCAGATACTAGAACCCAGCACCTCATGTGTGCTATCAACAGCAAAGGCAGGGGCCTAGGTCTACCTGCTCCACCCCAAGACAGCCCATTTCATCACAGTGACAAGTGTCCCACTTGGTATGATATGCCACACTGCGGTTTTGACTCTCTGAACCCACAGGAACTAACACACCCACGCCTTCCTTCCCATGTGCTGCAGTTAGCCACTGTCTCCTTTTCTGTGTTTTACAGTAGGGTTTTTTCAACAAGGATGAATCGCTTTACGTGTAACCCTATTCAATTTCAGCTTTATGGTTTCAGCTGCCTCATTCTGGCCCACTGGAATCATCTAACACAGGACAGCTTTGGCAGTCCTAAAACTGTGGTCAAAATGCCAGATGCTTCCTATCCAAGTCTTTGATTTTATTTATTTTATTTTATTGATTTTATTTTGAGACAGAGTCTCCCTCTGTCACCCAGTCTGGAGTGCAGTGGAGCAATCTTGGCTCACTGCAACCTCTGCCTCCTGGGTTCAAGTGATTCTCCAGCCTCAGCCTCTGGAGAAGTTGGGATTACAGGCGTGCACCACCATGCCCAGCTAATTTTTATATTTTTAGTAGAGTCAGGGGTTTTACCATGTGGGCCAGGCTGGTCTCAAACTCCTGATCTCAAGTGATCCACTCACCTCAGCTTCCCAAAGTGCTGGGATTACAGGCGTGAGCCACTACTCCCAGCTCCAAGTCTTTGATTTTAAAAACGGGTTGAACATGATAGGGTTCAGAGCCGAGTCCCGTGGCTTGCCTCTAGACACTTCATCTAGACTTACATCAATCCAATGATCAGCACCCTTTGGTGAGAATAATAACAGCACCTACCGCATACGATGGACATGACGATTAAACGAGTTTGTATTTGTAAAGCTCTCAGGCCTAGCACATAGCAAGTCACATGAAAGCATTTGTTTAACAAACTGGGACTTGACAGATCAAGGGACGTAAACTGAAATTGTTATTATTTAACCCACCTTTCTGTACGAGGCCTCAAGTCCATTATGATAGGTTTTATCAAACACTCTGAAATATAAGAATGTGAAGTCTCTGACATTCCCCTCATCAATCTAATGAAACAGGAAAGTGAGGCTTGGCTGGGATGAGCAATGCAGGCCCCTTGTGACCCACATGCCTTTCTATGAGCTCCAAAGCCATCTATTTGCTAAGCACACTGTTCTGAAACTGCCTGGGAGCATCAATCTTACCGATCAAGAATATGTGGCACTACCTAGTGGGAATTTGGAAAGGCATAGTCTTAGTGGCTCTCTCTTTGGGGTCAAAGTCATGACTCAATCAAAATGAGTACATTCAGTTTTCTTAAGGCTGAAAGCAACATTCCCAGTCAGGACCCTTCCCTAGATCCCTCACCAAGCTGAGCCTTGGTCTCTAGCAGCAGATGAAGTACCTGGGGTCAGTTTACAATGCTGTGACTTACTTGCAGGCAGCAAGTGCAGGCAGCACGGACTTAGCCATCATGGCTTAACTGTAAGGATTCGTACAGCCCACAAACCAAGAAGTCCAGAGGCAGCAGGTCTTAGGATTGGTTTGGCAGTCCAAGGACATATCAAGGACCTTAGTGTTTGTTTCTGTTTTGCCATCCTAAGCAGCTGGTTTATGCCCCATAGTCACAGGCCGACTGCTGCAGCTCTAAGCCTCATGACCTTTCTTGAAGCACAAAGAGAGGGGAAAGGTCATAGCTGGTGAATTCTTCTCTCTAAACATTTCTGTTGAGAAACAAGATACCTTTTCTGGAAACCTCCAGGAGACTTGCATCATTAGCTAATTTATCATTAGCCAGGAGAAGTTCACATGACTTCCCCTAACTACTTGGGTGGCTAGAAATGAGAGTATCTAGGCCTATTTGTAAGTGGTGGTGAGGGAGAAATGGACTAGGAATGGCTGCTTGGTGGCCAACACGCAAGGCCCACCACTGCGTCCTTGGCAAGGCTGTCGACTTGGTCCGAGACCCACCAAAGGCCAGCCAAGCTCCAGGGATGAGGAAGCAGATGTGAGCCCTGGAAGTAACTTAGAATTCATCTCACCTAAGGCCCACATTTGGCCATGGTAAAACAGAGGCCCAAAGAGAAAAAGGCTTGTCCAAGGCCACACTGTTAGTTAGCGTTGAACATTGTCTTTACCTGGCAATGAGGATAATAATATGTATTAGTCAGGTGGGGGTTCTCTAGAGAAACAGAAACAATAGGAGCTATCGATATCTCTATCTATGGAGAGAGAGCGATTTCGATTGATTTTAAGGAATTGACTCAAGCAATTGTAGAGGCTGGCAAGTCTGAAATCTATAGGGCAGATTGGCAAGTTGGAATTTCAGGTAAGAGTTGATGTTGCAGTCTTGAGTCCAAATTCTGCAGGGGTTGACGCTCTCTGGTAGTCTAATGGTTAGAATTCAGCGCTCCCACCAAATTCTGCAGGGCAGCAGGCTGAAAACTCGGGCAGGATTTCCATGCAGCAGTTTTGAGAACTTCTTCTTTGGGAAACTCCAGTCTTAAGGCCTTCACCTGATTGAAGGGGGTCCATCCACATTATTGACAGCAGTCTGTGTTACTCAAAGTCCACTGATTTAAATGTTAGTCACATCTTAATAAATAGCTTCACAGCAACATCCAGACTGGTGCTTGACCAAACAATTGAGCACCATAGTGTTGCCAAGTTGACACATGAAATTAACCATTACAGAACAGTGCTTGTCTCAGGAGGTTGTTAGGGTGATCAAATGAGTTAATGCTTGTACAGCTCTCAGAACAAGGCCCGGCACAGAATCAGTACTATTAAAGTGTTTCTTAAATAAATAAATATGTCAACAAACTACAAAAAACTGGGACTAGAACCAGGTCTTCTACCACTATGGTTTCAAACTAGGTACCAAAGTGCCCCTGGGCACTGCAGAACACACACAGAGGCACCTAGAAGGTTTTCAATTTCCCAGGCAAATACAGCAATACTCACACCCATTGAACACCACAGGCACTACTAGCTCAAGGTAGTTCACAGCTTCAATATTAGATCTTGCTACATTTTTTTTAGTGATACCGTATCTTCGAGAAGGTGGGTTTTTGGTGGCTGCTGTGACAAAAATCAACGTGGAATGGGGGTGGCAGTGTCCAGTCTGAGAGGCTGCATCTCCACAGACTCACACATCCCGTTGCTATGTAATTGCAGTAAAGAATTAAATTAAATTTTTTTTTTTTTTTTGAGACGGAGTTTCCCTCTTGTTACCCAGGCTGGAGTGCAATGGCGCGATCTCGGCTCACCGCAACCTCCGCCTCCCGGGTTCAGGCAATTCTCCTGCCCCAGCCTCCTGAGTCGCTGGGATTACAGGCACGCGCCACCATGCCCAGCTAATTTTTTGTATTTTTAGTAGAGACGGGGTTTCACCATGTTGACCAGGACGGTCTCGATCTCTTGACCTCGTGATCCACCCACCTCGGCCTCCCACAGTGCTGGGATTACAGGCTTGAGCCACCGCACCCGGCCTAAATTAAAATATTTTTTTAAAAATCAGGTTCAGCTGGGCACAGCCACTCAGGCCTGTAATCCTAGCACTTTGGGAGGCCAAAGTGGGCAGATCGCTTGAGTCCAGGAGTTCAAGACCAACCTGGGCAACATGGAAAAACCCTCTTTCTGTTAAATATACAAAAATTAGCTGGATGTGGTGGCACATGACTGTAGTCCCAGCTGCTCAGAAGGCTGAGGTAGGAGGATCACTTGAGCCCGGGAGGTCGAGGTTGCAGTGAGCCGAGCTGAGATCACACCACTGTACTCCAGCCTGGGTGACAAAGTGAGACCCTGTCTCAAAAAAAAAAAAAAAAAATCAAGTCCAAACCTGGGTGGTAGGGTTCCTTCCCCTCTCTGGGGCACATGTGGATGTTGTTTTTTCAAAGGGCTAATTCATTGTTATGAATACTTAAGTTGTTTGGACCTAGTTACTTAAAAAAAAGAAAAAAAAAAAAAACAGAATGTTCAGGCATTTCTTTTATTTTTCTTTTTGAGATAGGGTCTCGCTCTGTCACCCAGGCTGGAGTTGCAGTGACATGATCATAGCTCACTGCAGTCTTGACCTCCCGGGCTCCAGCGATCCTCCCACCTTGGCCTCCCAAAGTGCTGGGATTACAGGTGTGATTACACCCAGCCAGGAGTTTCTTTAAACTTAGGACACCATGAAAAATGACCGCGATGCTAAGAACTGGGAATATTTGAGATCCTCTGTGTTTCTTCTACTCCATGACACTTGTCCTTAATGCATATCAACCCTGTCCACACCCAGACATCCCGAAAGACAACAGGAAGGGTAAGGTTGAAGGGGCTTCATTTATCCAGTGGTTGAACACAGATCTATGGAAGGCCTTTGTGCAGCAGCCCCTGTTCTCTGTGCTTGGGCAGAGTAGTGAATGAGAATGAGTGAATGAGAAGTGGCACCCTTCTTCATGGAGCTTTCCTCAGCGGGATGGGGAGATCCAACCAGCCTTGGGTCATTCTTATCCCATTACCAGCTGAAGATTCCAGCTGAAGGTTCCAGCTGGTAATGGGATGAGAATGACCCAAGGCTGGTTTGGGCAGGTGTGGTGCTACTTTAAGCTGAAACTGCAGGATCCCTAAGGCATACAGAACATTCCAGCCAGAATAAAAGTCTGACCTGCCTTTGATGACACCAGGAGGAATGGGACCAGTGGGCCCAGGGAAGTAAGCTCCAACCCCGGACTCCCTCGCCCTCTGGGGCAGCATGCTGATGCCGAGCAGAGACCCCTCCTGCATCCCTTTGTGGCCCCAACCCCCACCTCCAGCAGGGTCAGGCTCAGCCAAAGCTCCATTCTGTCTGGGAAAGGGGGTGCCATGCAGACCTAGGGTAAGAGAGGGAGAGAGACAGCCCCACCCACCCCAGACTCACCAGCTGGGCCTGTGCTTCTGCAAAGCTGCAGTGTGCAGCCTCCCTACTCTCCCCCCATCTGCCGTTTAACGATGATGGAAGTTGCTGTCAGTGCGTGGCGACAGTAATAAACACTCTTCTTAATAACACAGGGTGTACCTCTTATTAAAATGAATGGACTCCCACGGCGCAGGCTGGGGCCGCATGGCTGGCAGCCAGCCGGGGACAGCAGCCCTCAACCGGAGCAGTTTATCTGCTGTAATTACTGGCAGGACAACACAGTGGGGGGCTTCTGGGGACAGGCTGAGAACAGGTCCAGGCCCAGGGCATGCTCAGAGACGTACCCACACACCTGGAGTTGCTCACATTGCTCCCCAGAAGGACCTCAGTATCCCCCAGAAGGACCTCAGTATCCCCCAGAAGGCCTCAGTATCCCCCAGACCTCAGGCCAAGAATATGCCTGCCCATATCCAAGAGGTATACACACACCTATCCACACACACACACACACACACACACACACACACACACACACACATACACACACACACACATCTGGAATTGATGTAGGAATGTTCTGATGGGACTCATGTATGCCTGATGTGGCAAAAAAGCATCAAGAGGAACAAGGCCCCTTGTATTGCCATGCCCTCGAGGGTGGCCCAATGCCATAGGTTATGTACATAAATGCAGGCAGGTGTATGTGAGGGCAAGGGCCTAGAACTCAGAGCATGAGCAGAGGTGCACGGGAAAGCGCCAGGAACAAGGTGATGATGCACTCGACAGTACTGGAGATGTGGGAGACACGGTCCCTAGAAACCTCGTGTGCTTCTGACATCATAAAATGATGGGCAATTAGGTGCTCCCATTATATGGTCTCATGGCACCATGACATTTAACAAAATTACAATTCATCATTTTATGATTTGTTACTTAGTCTATGGAAGGAAGGTACAAACGGGTGAGTGGGTGAATTTGTGAATTCACAAAAAGTCTTGTAGGCGAACGTGATGAAGTGGGAGGGCCTTTCTGAGAAGTGTGAGATTCACACACAAACACACATACTCATGCACAGAGACATACACACACACACACACGTAGACATGCACACAGTGCATGGATATACACATGCACAGGCGCACACGCACAGACATGCACACAGACACGCAATGAGCACAGATACCTGCACAGGCACACGTGTGTCCATTGACCCACATCTGACAAACCCCTTTATCTGGCTGACTCCATCACGGTGTTAGAAACAAACACACTGTCCTCAGCTCAGGCAGGTGACCTGAGACTCAGTGTCAGAGACCTGCTTCTTAAGGCATGTTTCCTCTCTGGAAGTGAGGAAAAGGTGCTTTGTGAGGACTCAAGACAAAGGGACATGGGGGACCCATGGCCTGCTGCTTTCCTTTTTTGGCTTTGGTTCAGGCCCCTGGCTGCCCAGCCTGCCCATGACGATGTTGAGGCCTCTTCAGGCAGAGGCCCTGCCCTACCTTCCCCGAGCCCAGTGAGTGTGTCCACATGTGGAGTTTCCCTGTTTGCAGGGAGTCAGAAGCTCTTCAGGACTCTCCACAAGGCAGGGCCTCCCACAAGGCTACGGTTTCCAGCTCCTCCATGGAACCCAGAGCTTTCAAGAATTCCTGTCTGAGGAGGCAGTGTGTGTGTCTGTGCGTGCACATGTGTGTGTGTGTGTGTGCATATGTACGTGTGTGTGTCCACACGTGAGTATGCAATAGGGACAGGGCTGGGCTTCTTGCTCCCCAGTTATGCAACTCTCCTTTTCCAACCCAACATTGGAACTGTGTAAAAGAATTTATCAAAGGGCACTACCGCTTAAAAACATGTAACAATTGAAAAACACAGGCCGGGCGCGGTGGCTCAAGCCTGTAATCCCAGCACTTTGGGAGGCCGAGGCGGGTGGATCACGAGGTCAAGAGATCGAGACCATCCTGGCCAACATGGTGAAACCCCGTCTCTACTAAAAATACAAAAAATTAGCTGGGCATGGTGGCGCGTGCCTGTAATCCCAGCTACTCAGGAGGTTGAGGCAGGAGAATTTGCCTGAACCCAGGAGGCGGAGGTTGCGGTGAGCCGAGATCGCGCCATTGCACTCCAGCCTGGGTAACAAGAGGGAAACTCCGTCTCAAAAAAAAAAAAAAAAACAATTGAAAAACACCAGACTAGCTGGAGAACAACCCCAAGGCACATCTTGCTCATCTCAGTCCAAGCTGGGCAACATCAGAAGCCAGGGAGAGGAGGTTTTTCACCCATGAAATACTAATAAAATCACTGATTTCAAGCTGTCACTAAGCACTTCCTCGGTGCCAAACCTGGGCAATGTCCTTTAGAGAGGTCATGTCATCTAACGCTCACATCAGCCCTATTACAATTTCCACTTTATAAAGGAAGTCAGGCAAGTTAGGCACTTTGCCTAAGGCCACATAGACAGTCATTAATAACACCAGGATTTATACCCAGGCCATGTGACCCTAGAGCCCAGGTTCCCATCAGTATATAAAACTGTCCTTGGAGGCAGCAAATGCATGGACTTGACCTCATGAGCCCAGCCTATAACCTACAACCTGCTGAGTTCACTAGCCTGGTACTCTTGGAAATTGCTGCTTAAAATTGAAGCTGCTGAGTGGGAAGGATGCTCTCACACCGACCTCCTAGCACGTGATGAACGCAACGGCAGGAAAGCTAGTCCCAAGCCTACCCGGTCACCGGGGCTGGGCTTCTGCTTCCAGCTATGATCACCAGCTCGTATCTGGCCAACCAAGCCTCCAGGAGCAACTAGCAAAGCTGGATCTAAAACCAGAAAATATGCAACATGGATAAACCTTGAGGATATTGGGCTAATTGAAATTCGATTAGATAATACATGTATAGTAGTCAAACTTACAGAGTTTCTGTTTTGCAAGATAAAAAAGTTCTGGAGATTGGTTGCACAACAACGTGAATGTACATAATATGACTGAATTGTACACTTAAAAATGGTTAAGATGATAAATTTTATGTTGTGTGTTTTGTCAAAGTTAAACAAAGAAACAAACAAAACAAAAAGCAACACCCACTTGAAGGCAGCAGAGAGCTACTATAGCAGCAAGGACTGGAAGGACCAAGGCCCCCGAGAAACGGGAAGCACAGAGGGGCAGGCCTGACATTTGGATCTGCTCTTCCGCTAAGGCATGTGCTGATTCATAAGCAGGCTCTTTCCCGAAGAGGCTGAGTTCACCCGTTGCCCCTGCACAAGAGCAAATGGAATGACGGGGTTTGGAACAGGTAGGCCTCCTGGGAACAGGAAGTGTCCCCAGAGAGGGTTATAGAGCTGCTGGGGAGGGCGATCTGAATGACAAGGCCCTGGCATCTCTGCATCCCTGCTGTTACCACCACACACCCTCCAGCCTTACCCAGCACGCTGGGCCCTCCCCAGACACTCCATACCCGTGGACAGGTCAGCCTGCAGCAGAAGATGGAACTGCACTCGCCACTTCCCCTTGTCCCCTTCCTCTTCTCCCCTCCTTTCCCCACAATTTCTCAGAAGGGGCTCACCCTTCTCATGAGCCCCAGCTCTGGTTCCTCTGGCTTCATGTTTCTGATACACTTAACTTGACCCCAAACCACATGAAGCTCTCAGCTCTAAGTCAGCGTAGGACCAGCTCAAACATGCCATTCCATTACAGCTCAGGTGGCTGTAGCACCAGCCTTTGTGGCTTAGGTGATGAGGAGGCAGGAGACACATTGTGGAGTCACCCTAATAATCATAAAATAATGCACAGTTGGCGCACACAGTGTGAGAAGGATTTTATGTCCATTATCCCATTTTATGCTCACAACACTAGGGTGGTAGAGTGTTGCCCCACTTTACAGATGAGGAAACTGAGGCCCTGAAAGAGTTTACGAGTTGTCCAAGGTCTCAAGATGGTAACCATGAGCCATGCTGCTTCCACTGCTACTGGAGGAGCTTGCTCCCAATCCCTTAGAGTTCCCTCCCATGAGAAAATAGGAGAACTAGTGGCTTCTTTTAGGATGAGGGATAGGGGACTCGTGACCTCTGTTGTACCTTCAGGCAGCTGTGATGGATGGAGTGGAGAAGTGGCTGGGCAACACCACTGCCATCCCAGCTTCCCACATGAGAGCCCAAACAACTGGGCCCACTGGACCCTGGGTCAGCGAGAACAATGTCTGCTTCTAGAGATGTCCAATGGACAGTTTGGCCACTGTGTCAACTGTGATGGCCTCCACTTTGGGCCTCTCCAATATATGTGTTCTGGTGGCTTTAAGGGAAACCTCGAATGACACAGTTTTGAAGGAGGATATGGGCTGTGGTCAGGAAAGAGACAGCCTCACCTATGTTGCATTGACGACCATGGTAATCATAATAACCAAAGGCACTGCCTGTTGAGTACCTCGTATGAGCCAGGTACCTGCTATGATCTTCTACATTCTTTGTTGCTAAAATTGAGATTCACGGACAGCAGCATCGACATCACCTGGGAGCTCATTAGAAATGCAGGATCTCAGACTTCACCTAAGACCTGTTGAGTCAGAATCTGCATTTTAACAAGGTCCCTGTTAACTCACATGCATGGTGACGTTTGAGAAGCAAGGCTTTCCAGCTTGTTTCTATCAGTCCTTAGTGCAGCATTCCCAGGAAGTTGTTGTCTTTCCTTCAGATTTTACAGCTGACAAAACCGACCCAGAGAAGTAAAAGTGGTTATTAAAGATGACACAGGTAGGAAACAGTCGCGTCAGGAGCATTGGCAATCAAACCCAGGGAAGTATGGCTTCAAAACCAAAAGAAGCACTGACAGGCCAGGTACGGTGGCTCACACCTGTAATTCCAGCACTTTGGGAGGCCGAGGTGGGCGGATTACAAGGTCAGGAGTTCGAGACCAACCTGACCAACATGGTGAATCCCTGTCTCTAGTAAAAATACAAAAATTAGCTGGGTGTGGTGGCACACGCCTGTAATCCCAGCTTCTTGGGAGGCTGAGGCAGGAGAATCTCTCGAATCCAGGAGGCAGAGGTTGCAGTGAGCCAAGACCGCACCACTATACTCACTCCAGCCTAGGAACAGGGCAAGACTCTGTCTCAAAAAAAAAGAAAAAAAAGCAGCACTGGCAGTGTATATGAACTAAGTCTCGGTTTCTAAGCGTTTGCTTCCATTTTTTGCTGTCTCCTCCCTCAGGCTACTCCCTGGAAGACACTTGAAGTTCCCTTGGGGATTGAACAGGAATAAGGGTGGAAGGGCCCCAGCTCATCTGGACACTGCAGCCCCTTGTGGGAGATGCTAGAAAGGCAGCCTCTGAGGATTCTCCAGGAGAAGACTCTCTTGCTGCGCACTCCTGCAGCTCACCAGCCTGGCCCTCCAACAGGATCCCAGACTGCCAAGAAGCAGCAGAGAACCTGCTGGGAAAAGCCAGCTCCCACGGAGCCAGAGGCATCCACACACCTGCCCAGAGACTGGGGCAGGAATGCGTCCTGCAGCCCCTCCCTCGGGAAGCGACGATGTTGTGCTATTCTCTGCCAGCAGTATCTCTGCCCGTGGTGCTGCAGCACAAGACGTGTCTCATTCCAAACCCCTCAATCTTTCCCATTAGCTAAGATTGCAGGTTCAGAGCACAAACATCGTCGCCTGTCACTGCCGATGCACGTCAGCCATCAGCCAGGAATGGTCTCGTCTCCTTCAATCTATCACACAGGGTTTCTATCGCTCCTGCTCCAAGACCACTCTGTGAGCCCTTCCCCCAGCCCCAGGCCCAGGGGACATGCTGCATCAGGAGGTGGCAGAGATGGGGAGGCAGGTGCAGGGGGTAGCGTGCTGTGACCATCACCTGGGGTAGGGGCCTCTCAGGAGGTGAGTCCCTGAAGAGCCCAGGCGAGACCACAGAGCAGGCCTGCTGCAATATTCCAGAGGAAGCAGATGAGGAAGACGAGGGAGCCCAGGCCCCCACCCTCCCAAGGCCTGGGGTTTATGCCTGCTGCCTTTGAAGACACATTAATGTTATGGGATCTCTGGGGTGTTGATTTTTCTGGCAGGAAACCTCTGTGGCTGTTTCGTCTTTGCCCGAGTTCTTGTCCTGTGTCCAGGAAGAATGAGGTGATACTCAGTCAAGTGAAGGGTGAATAATAATAAGAAGAGCTTTATGTAGTGTTAGAACAGCTCAGAGGAGTGGGTACCTCCTCTCTGTATCCAAGTTGTCCAGTCAAGTGTTCGGCTCTTAGCAGAAAAGAGGCCCTGGAGAGGGTGGCTCCTCTCTGCAGGCAGTCATTTGGATGTCTTTCCAGGTCTCCGAAGTTCTCAACAGAGAGGGTAGGTCCTCTCTGCTGGTTTGGCTGTCCCTGCAGCTCTCTGCAGCTGGCTAACCTGTCCCGTAATCTCTCTGCCCTCTTCATCCTCTGGCCATCCTCTGTCCTACTCTGGCTGAGCCAGGGCTTTTATAGACCTCAGAGGGGAGGAAGTATGTGCCCATTGGTCCATGGGCAAACATGGGTGGGCCAGAAGAGGCACCACAAGTCCCCACTCTGGTCCACAGGACTGCAGCCTGGCCCCCAGTCTTCAGGCCCTCCCTGGCCCAAAGGTGAGGCCTTATTGGGGACCCATCCCCTCTACCTAGGAATCAGTCTGCCTCTCACTGCCATTCATGGGCCCCCAGTATGGGCCCCAACCCGTGCTCCAAGATTGGAGCAGGTGCCGAGAGTGGAGAGAGGTCAGGCATCAGGAAAAGACACCCCTGAGTTTGCAGGGATGAGGGGGTCCTTCCTGGGGCCTCCAAGGTATGCCTGGGTCCTGCACCTGGCAAGGTGGCCACAGCTAGGCCCTGGAGTTCCCACCCTGCCAACTCAGAAGGGGCAGGGCTCCCGCTTGTCCCTGGCTCCTGCCTGCTTCTGGAGCAGGAGGCCCAATGTTTGCAGCCACCACCGCTGCACCCAGGAAGGCAGATCCTGCCTGTTCCTGGCTCCCCCAAGAGCACAGGGAGGCTCGGATCCACAGCTGCAGTTCGGGCAGCTGTAGTCCCACCCAGCAGGGCGGGGCTCCTGCCTACTCCACAGAGCAGGAGGCCTGGGTCTGCAGCTGTGGTTTGGGCTGCTGCAGAAGCACAGGGACCTTCCGTCCCGTCTCTGAAAAGGGGTGGGGTTCTCACCAGCTCCATGGAGCATGTAGCCTCAGCTGAGCAGCTGGGTGTGATGGCAGCAGCCACTGCCATCATTAAGTTATTATTTTTAGAATTGGAGATCCCAGGACTTCACCCCTGGGCATGCTGACTCAGGGAAATCTGCATTGTTTGGGACTGAGTCTCGCTGTATTGCCCAGGCCGGAGTGCAGTGGTGCAGTCTCAGCTCACTACAATTGCTGCCTCCTGTGTTCAAGCAATTCTCTTGCCTCAGCCTCCTGGGTAACTGGGATTACAAGTGCCCGCAACCACGCCGGGCTAATTTTTGTATTTTCAGTAGAGACGGGGTTTCACCATGTTGGCCAGGCTGGTCTTGAACTCCTGACCTCAAATGATCAGCCCATCTCAGCCTCCCAAAGTGCTGGGATTACAGGCGTGAGCCACCATGCCTGGCCAGAATCTGCATTTTAACAAGGCTCCTCCAGGGGCTTCTGAGGCAGTTGGTTCCTGAACCCCAAAGTTGAAGAACTTTGCTGATGGAGCACTGGGTCAGTTAGGTTAGGCTAAGTGGCACTATCATAATAAACAGCCTCCAAATCTCAGTGGCTTAAAACAGTCGCATTCATTTCTTGTTCAAGCCCCAAGACCAATGCAAGGAAGATCTGTTCATTGTGGTTACTCAGAGACCCCAGCTGACAGCACTCCATCTCAACCACAAGTCTATGATGGCCAGCCATCAAGGAGCAGAGCTGGGGTGCCTCACATCAGCAAATAGACACCATCCTGGAAGCCACATGAGCACTGCTGCCCACAGCCCACTGGCTGGAATTAATCATAGGACCTGCCTAACTTCAAGGGGCTGGAGAAAGACTATATTCCCATATGCCAGGAAAGAGATAGGGATGGGATATGGGGGAACAGCTGGGATGCCTGCTGCATGCTACCGAGTACCAGCTCAGCTGTAAAGACCTTCACCCAGGTGGCGCTGAAGGAAATGAGAGGCAGACACCCAGGTAGAACAGCAAAGTGGGTCTATCCAGGGGGCCAACAGCCTTCTGAGCTGAAAGCCTCAGGGGCTGACAGCATTCCAGGCTGAAGACCCCAAGCAGATTCTGATCCACATATTTATTCTCTCTGAAAAGGTGATTATTATTAGCAAACAGGCGTCCTGTGTTTTCTCATAACTCAAAAATATACTAAGTTGGCAGGTGTGGCCCAAAAAGTGTTCTCCAAGAGGGAGCCACAGGGGCAGGGCAGAAATCTCAAAGAATTGTTTTAACTGGTGTATAATATTTATACATTGTCTCTTTCCACTTACCGTGGTGGGGTGGGGGGGACCGGCTAGGTTTTCCTTGCCATCATTCTTCCCAGCAAACAATATATTCTATCATACACTCAGCATTCATCAATATTCATAAATTTAATATTTCTCAACAGCACACACTAAGGCCACAGGCCACACTGTGCTTGGTGAAACCCGGCCCACTGGCTGCGGTAGGCAGAAACACAGTGGAGGCCCGGCCCGCTCTCCACTTCACAGCACTGGGTCATCGTCTGAGCTCATTCATATGCACTAGCTCGTTACTTGATTGCCTTGAACTTTGTGTTATCGAGCTTGGGCTGGGCTTCCCCCAGTGAGCTGGGTCCCTGTGCCCCTGGAAGTCTTGTGTCTGGTCTGTGCAGGTACAGCCTCGTGCTCTAAACCCTATGATGCTGGAGGCAGCTCAAGCGATATCTGCCTTTCTTTCTCCTCCACCTACCAGGAAAAGGGAGAGTCCATCAGTCCCCAACCCCCAGTGGTCTCGCCATCAGGACTTAGCCCGCCTCCCCGAGGCTGCAGGCAGAACACATGCCAAGATCAGTTTCAAGGGCAGCAGGGAACACAGGTGAAGCGAATGAGTGGTGAGTCTGGTCTTAAGTGGAGTTGCTGTGGGGTGTTAGGAAAGGGCGGAGGCTGGGGCTGGGCAGAGCGACTTTTCCAACCTGTGGGAGGTTAAAGGGAGAAAAGTTCATCTAAGTTGACTCTAAGCAGGGCTGAGCTAGGCAGGCTGTCCCGGGTTTGGAGTGGGGCTGCCATAGGCATGAACTGGGGCACTCACCACCCCACCTGCACAGTGAGGAGTCTGTTAGGAACACATGCAGTGGAATGATGTGGTCACTTCTGTAGCTTTCATCTTTTTTTTTTTTTTTTTTTTTTTTTTTTTTGGTGACAGTCTCAGTCTGTCACCCAGGCTGTAGTGCAATGGTGCGCACCCCACCATGCCTGGCTAATTTTTGTATTTTTAGTAGAGACTGGATTTCACCATGTTAGGCTGGTCTTGAACTCCTGACCTCATGTTCCGCCCACCTTGGCCTCCGAAAGTGCTGGGATTACAGGCGTGAGCCAAAGGCCCAGCCTGTAGTTTTCATCTTAAAAGTGGTTTCTGCCCCCAACACATGCTTTTTATTTCCTCCTAGAAAAAGGGCAATGCAGAGTCTCTGGGGGTTCCAAATCCACAGAGAGTCATGGCTGTCTCTAGCCATTCATACCCTTCAACCCCAAATGGAATTTCCCCTTTCCTGCCTTTACTGGGTACCCCCACTCCCACCTGATTGTCAAGAGTGGAAGAGGGTGAGGCTAGGCCTGCTGACCCCACACCAAGGTACTCACAGGCTGTCTGGCCCCAGGTCATGAAACTGCACAAAGACTGGACAGAGTCGGTGCTATTTGTCCTCTCCAAAGCTCAAGTTGAAATCTGACACCCACTGTTGGAGGTGTGGCTGATGGGAGGTGTTTGGTTGATGGGGCTGTATCCCTCATGAATGGATTGGTGCCAGTTCTCAGTGAGTTCTTGCCCTAGTATTTCTTGCCAGAGCTCCCCAAAGGAGAGCTGATTGTTAAAAAGAGCCTGGCATCTCTCCCTTTCTCTCTTGCTTCCTTGATCTCTGCACACACTGGCTCCCTTTCCCCTTCCACCGTGAGTGGAAGCAGCCTGAGGCCCTCACCAGAAGTAGATCCCGGCACCATGCTGCCTGTACAGCCTGCAGAACCGTGAGCCAAATAAACCTCTTTTTTTCTTTCTCTTGTCACTGCTTTAGTCAAGGAAAACCTCTTTTTGCTATAAATTACCCGGCCTCAGGTATTCCTTCATAGCAACACGAATGGACTATAACAGTGGGGTACAGATTTCTAGTCCAGAGACCTGGGGCAGCATCCCTGGTGTAGCTGTTGCCTACTTATGAAGTCATTGTAAATCTCTTATTTTCATTGATGTCCTTATCCATAAAGCAGAACAACAATAACTATTTTCTAAGACTTTTCAGTTCATTCCTCCAACAGACACGTACTGAGCACCTACTATGTGCCAGGCACGATTCTAGGGGCTGGGAGCATAAGAGGGAGGAGGACAGAGATGGCTTTCATTCTTCTGCTCACAGGGCTTTAGTAATGAGTGGACAATAGCCAGGTAAACAAAAGGGGAATTACAGTTGTGGTGGGGCCGTGAGGAGACAACCATGATGACAAAATAAAGGGTCAGGAGTTCGAGCTGGGAAGCGGCCCATTTAAACTAGGAGGTCAGAGGGTCTCTCTCTGAGGTGGCAGAGCTGTGCTCCAGGGGCAGCACATTCAGGCTGAGTGAAGTGCAAAGTCTCTGTGGCAGATAGGGCTTGGCAGGCACGGTGGGCGGTCAGTGGGAATGAGAGAAAGAATGCTGAGTGAGACCACTCCAGGAGGGAGGTGAGCCCGGTCCAACACATGTCACATAGAGTCAGCTTAGGAACTAGAGGGTGGAAATGGCGGCTCCTGCCCTCAAACCTGTCCCCCTGTCCCTGCAGCTGGCTCAGGAGGAACTTGGAAGTGTTAATAGAGCTCTTGGGATGGCCAGGCTGCCCTGGGACCACAGGAACTCTGCCACCTGCACCCAGGCAAGCTCAGATGCTTGGTCTGATGTGGCTCATAGAAAGGGAACAGCTCAGCCCCCCTGGGAAAGGGTGGTGGCTCTCACCTGAACCCCACAGGAGGAGATACCTGCGGCCCCAACACCCACTTGAGCAGCGTCATTTCTACCCTCCCAATTGATTACGCACACAGACAAAGGGTGACCTCTAATGAGGGATGCCCTGCAGAGAGCTGCCCATGGGCCTCTGCTTCAGAAATCCAAAGTGAGCAAAGCCAAAGAAAGGTGGGGCAAAGTGGCGTGGGAACTGGGAGAACTGCAGGGTGAGGGACAGCATGGTGACCCGTGCACCAAGAGGCGCGGGAAACAGCCTGGAGTCCAGGCACTGCCTCCAACAAACCGGGAGACCAGGAGAGCAGAAACTCTCTGAGCCTCAGTTTCCCTTTCTAGGCTTTTCAAGATCTCCTTGGAATCTCACACCAAGACTCTAAGATATAGATTTTGATATCTGTACCCCAATTCTCCTCTGGGAAATGAGCCCTCCCCCACTCTGAGGCTCTGCATAGAGGGCACCAACCCCAGTTCTGAGCAGGTCATCTAGGCTCGCCCACACTAACCCCAGCATCCATCACCCTGGACCCAGGGATTGGTTCTTCAATAGGCACAGGGCCTTGTAGAAGCCAATAGAACACAAGTCTATTTGTGGAAAAACTGAAAATGAGGTTCTTCCCAATGGATTTGAGGATCTAGAGCTGGAGATACTGCAGCCTCCCGGAGATGAGAAGAGGAGGGGCTACAGCTTATTAGCAAGCAATGAAATGACCGTGATGGTTCATCCCAGGAGGATCTCACCGTCCTGCCTCTGTGCATCTTGGTGCATGGGTTTGTGGGGCGGTCTTACCTCACACCCAGCCTACCTTCTTTCTTAGCCTCCTGCTCCGGATCTCTGTGGCTCCCAGCCTGGTGTCCCCTTCCCAGGTCACTCTCTTCATTACCATTCTCTGAAGCCATTTTTTCTCCCACAGTGGGCAGAAACATCAGGTCCCTTCCCTGCTCATGAGCAGAGCTTCCAGATCAAAAGCCAGCCCTGCATCTGGCCAGTCTGGGTGCCCTAACGCACAGTTGGTGGGAGCAGGTGTTTGCAATCCATGCTTTCTGGGAAAGTCTGGGAAATACTTTGTCTACAAAGGGAGTGGGGCCCTGATGAAACACAAAAGGCTGAGCATGGTCCTGGTCCCTAGGTGAGGAGGATGGTTCTGCACTTTGAAGGGCCAGCCAGCACAGGCCCAGATGCCAGCCTCCCAGATTACCATCGCCCCATCTCTTGGGGGCAAGAGAGGCAGACCAGAGAAGAGATGTGAGGTGAGGTGCAGTGGAACCTGGAGGGGGTCTTTTATGGGTAGTTCCCTTCCCTGATCCTACGGTCCTGTAGCCTGAGGAGGGTATCCTGACCTGAGGGTGACCAGGCCCTCTCCTCTGCGACTCCTGCTACTCTCCTGGGATTTCCACAGCCCTGAATGTCCTCCACAAGCTTGGCCTTGATCTCTCCCTTGCCCTAACTCTGGTTCTGATTTGTAGGGTCTTCTAGAGTGGAGACTAAATCTTATGGCACTTCTAGGTGTCTTTGGGGCCTTTCCCAGTGCACTGGAATCAGCCCATGGAGTGACAGGGAGAATTCTTTTGGGCTGGATCAAGTCAGGGGAGAGGGTGGTTGCTGTGATCGCATTTTGGGAGAGGAAGGGGGCAATTTATGAGACCTCCAACATTTCTGGGGCTTGAAAACACACACAAAAAAATGCCTTCTTAGTGATTTCTCAGTTGGAAACATCTTCCTCCCCAGCTGACAATGACCAGTACGTCAGGGAATGAGGCATATGTCAGGTCATTCCCAGGCCAGGGCTTATATCATTCATTCATGCAACAAATTTGTATCTAGCACCTACCATACGCATAGGGAGACAAGGAGATAGTGAACAGAGCAGACAAAAATCCCTTTTCTTACGAGGGTTATATTCTACTGGCGGAGTCGACTAATAAATAAAAAGGAAAAGCCAGTAACCATAGGTGTTATACACAAGTTTTTTAATGGAATGAGGTGATAGTGAGTGACTAAGTGACTATTGTAGCCTGGGTGGTCAGGGAATCTGAAGGAAAAAAAGTGGGCCTTAGGAAAGCCAAGGGAATAACATTCCAGATCAAGGAATGGGCTAGTGCAAAGGCCCTGGGGTGGAAACATGCTTGGCCTATTGGAGAAACAGACCTCAAGTAACAATGTCTTGCATTTATCAAGTGCTTATTATGTGCCAGGCAATGTTCTAACCCCTATCTGTCTTATTTAATTTTCATAACAACCCTACAGAGTAGAGGCTTTATCATCCCCATTTCATAGATGGCAAGAATGAGACAGAGCAACGTTGTCCAAGGCCACATAACTGATAAATGGCAGAGCTGGGATTCAGAGGCTGTGCTCTTGACCACAGTGTAGGGCTGCCCAAGACAAGAGCAGCCCTGCAGAAGTAGATTTGGGAGCCTTCAGAATAGATGGTACTGGAAGTGCCAGGACTGGACCAGGTGGTTCAGGCCGATGCACAGAGAGAGGAGGGAGAGGAGAGAGCTGCAGTCTGAACCCTAAGCATCCCAGCATTCAGACAGGGAGCAGAGCCTGCGAAGGAGCAGCCAAGGAGTGGGGGGGAAACCACTGCGGGGGTTGTCATGGAAACCAAGGAGGCGGCCATTTCCGGAAGAAGAGAAGGTCAGTGGTCACCTGTGTCAATGCTGCAGAGAATTAGCTGGGTGTGGCAGCACATGCCTGTGGTCCCAGCTATCTGGGAGGCTGAGGTGGGAGAATCCCTTGAGCCCAGGAGTTCAGGGCTGCAGTGAACAGAGATTGCACCACTGCACTCCAGCCTGCATGACGCAGTAAGACCGTGTCTCAAACAACAATAACAACAAATGCTACAGAGAGGCAAAATAAGGTGGAAACGGAAGTGACCATTGGACTTGACACCAAGGGGGTCACTAGTGACCTAGAGGAGAACAGTTTCCGTGGAATGGCAGGGTCAGAAACACTACTGGAATGGGCTGACAGAAGAATGTAGGAGAAGCACATGGAGACAGCAATTGCAGCTGGCTCTGAGACAGAGTGAAAGAAACACTTCCCGACTAGGAGTCCAGAGACTTCCCCATGCACTAGCTCTGCAGTCTGAGTCTCAGCTTCCTCATCTGTAAAATGGGTCTGACGATCACACCTACTTCACTGGACTACGATGAGAAATCAAGTGAATGCTAAGAAAATGCTTTGATAGTTGCAAATCCCTACAAAGACACAAGATATTTCAGGGCTCTCGAATGACTTCCTTCATGTAGGAGTCACGATTCACTCCCGTCCCTCTTCTCTGCTTTAACCATCTGTCTCTCCAATCTGAAATCTGTTCCATCTGAGCCCTAGCTGACCAGAGCCTTCCGTCTCCCTCTGTCCTGCCACAGCCTCCCCCTCCCAACCCTGGCTTGGCTCTGGGGGGCTCAGTGGAATATGCAAATGTCTCCCCAACCAGCTGGTGTCTGCCTCCCAGAAACACATGTTCCTAAGCCTCTCTGCCTCACCAGGGAGGGAGGACCAGAGCCTCTGCCCATGCCACAGCCCGGGGAGGACATATTACAGAGCAAGGAACAGCACAGCAAGCAGATGGGGAAGGACTGCTAGCCACGGGGGAGGAGGGCAGGAGAGGAGCAGGTGAGCGGGTGCGGGCAGGGCGGGCATCATGAAGGGCTGGAGCGTCAGGCAGCACCTGCGCACTACAAGGCACGCTGTCCACCAGGATGCGGTCATCTCTGCTGGCCCATCTTTGGAGCTTCTTATACAATTTTGAGACTCCTTCCCTCCGAAATCTATTAGGTTTGCAAAATTAACCTGCCCTATATCAAAAAAATATTTATATTATAAAATACTTAAGATCTATAACAAGGTGTCTAGAATAGCATGAAGGACTCTCACATTCACTGTTTAGCATACATTTCTCCTCCCACATTCAGGTAAAGGACCTTGTATGCACCTCTCCAGGTCAGTCCCCTCCCCTCCACCCAGGGGAACCACTACCCTGAATTCAGTGTTCATCATCCCTGTATATTTTTTTTCTTTTCTTTTTCCTTTTTTGAGATGGAGTCTTGCTCTGTCTCCCAGGCTAGAGTGCAGTGGCATGATGTCGGCTCACTGCAATCTCCACCTCCTGGGTTCAAGTGATTCTCCTGCCTTAGCCTTCTGAGTAGCTGGGAGTATAGGCACCTGCCACCATGCCTGGCTAATTGTTGTATTTTAGTAGAGATGGGGTTTCACTGTGTTGGCCAAACTGGTCTCAAACTTCTGACCTCAAGTGATCCACCTGCCTCAGCCTCCCAAAGTGCTGGGATTATAGGCATGAGCCACTGCACCCAGCCCATTCCCGAATATTTATTTAGACCTTTACCATACAGGAATGTATCCTAAACAGTATGGATAATTGTCTGGCATGTTTCACATTTCTATATAAACTGCCACCGCATGGCTTACCTTCTTTTGCAACTTGCTTTCTTAGCTCCCTGCTGTATTTATGGGATTCAAGCGTGTTGACAGTTCACTCATTTTCACTGCCATCTTGCCCTTATTTTTCATAGAACCTCTTTCCCCAGGCAGAGAGCACTTAGCCTGTGGCCTTGACCTTCTGATCCCACCCCCCCGACCCTCAGCCCAGACACAGATTCCAGGGGAAATTTGGCACAAAATCTCAGGCTAACACTCATGGCTTTATACATTTTTTTTTTGGCAGCTGATGGTCACATGAAGGCCCTTGGGATCTCTGTGTGGGGAGGTCCAGTGGAAATCTTTGCTTCTGGCTGGGTGCGGTGGCTCATGCCTGTAATCCTAGCACTTTAGGAGGCCGAGGTAGGCAGATCATGAGGTCAAGAGATGGAGACCATCCTGGCCAACACGGTGAAAACCCATCTCTACTAAAAATACAAAAATTAGCCTGGCCTGGTGGCGTGCACCTGTAGTCCCAGCTACTCGGGAGGCTGAGGCAGGAAAATTGCTTGATCCCGGGAGGTGGAGGTTGCAGTGAGCTGAGATCATGCCACTGCACTCCAACATGGCGCCTGGTGACGGAGCGAGACCCTGTCTTAAAAAAAAAAAAGAAAAAGAAAAAAGAAATCTTTGCTTCTACTCAGTAGGCATGGAAGCTAGCTAGAATAGGACTTTTAATAATAGTAATCATCAAGTTGGGTGCAGTGGTTCACGCCTGTAATCCCAGCACTTTGGGAGGCCAAGGCGGGCAGATCATGAGGTCGAGAGATAGAGACCATCCTGGCCAAAATGGTAAAACCCTGGCTCAACTCAAAATAAAAAAATTAGTGGGTATGGTGGTGCATGCTTGTGTCCCACTACTTGGGAGGCTGAGGTGAAGAATCACTTGAACCGGGAGGCAGAGGTTGCAGTGAGCCGAGGTTGCACCACTGCACTCCAGCCAGGTGTCAGAGTGAGACTCCTTCTCAAAAAATAAAAAAATAAAAATAATGGTAATCACCATCACCATCACCATCATGGTCATCGTCACTCATACAGCACACGCTGTGCGCCAGGTGCCACTCCAAGCACTTTACGTGCATTGACCCATTTCATGCTCACATAATCCCATGGGGTAGATGCTATTATTTTCTTCATTTTCCAAGTGAGGAAACTGAGGCACAGAATGTTGAAGTGATTCACTCAAGTCAGCAGTTACACAGAGGCCAGGACGTGAACCTGCTTTCACCAAAACAGTGTAACCTCAGGCCACACCCTCGAGTTTCCCCACGGGTCCCACTTCAATCACCCAGGTAGGGGTTACCTCTGAGCCCTGGTGTTGGTGGCTCCTGCAGGCTGCAGCCTTCCAAGCCTGAGGACATGGCTAGCCTGATGCCACAGGAGCCTCATAAGAGCCTCAGGAATGGACCACAACAGAACAAAGACAAGAGGTACAAAGTCTTTCATCCCAGCCCTGGGGCAGGCTGTCGAGAGCCTGGCTTCCTGAGAGCAGTGCAGGTTGGGGCAGAGGCTGATGGGGGTTGGGTGGGGACCCGAGGGCAGCCTTGGAATGGGGCTGTTTAAATGCAATGGGTTTGACTGCTTTTTGGGGAAATAGGTGGATAGATGGGAGGGAATTGAAATTTTCAGACTGGATGGTGCCTGAAATCTCTTACACCTCTCAATTCATGTGACCCTACAGCAGACATTGGGAAATGCTTTCTGTGAAAGACCAGAAAATACATATTTAGGTATTGAGGATTCTACAATCTCTGCCATGATTGCTCAACTCTGCCGCTGTAGTATGAAAGCCCATGGGCCAAAGGTAAACCAGTGGGTGAGGCTCTGTGCCAATAAAGCTCTGTTATGAACACAGAAACATGAATGTCATGTAATTTCACTTGTCATGAAATATGATTTTGCTTTTTATTTTTTTTCCCCAATCATTTAAAAATGTGAGCCTTTCTTAGCTCACAGGCCACATGAACATGGGCAGTGGGCCAGATTTGGCCCATGGGCTGTAGTTTGCCAGCCCCTGTTCTAGAAGGAAAGGCCTAGATGGAAAGTCTGGAAGCCCTGGGTTACAGCTCTGCCGTTTTTAAACCATGCATTTGTGAGCAAGAATTGAACCTCTCTGAACCCCATTTTCTCCTCTGTACAGTGGAGATACCACCCTCTACTTCCCCTTCCTCCCGCCCCAGCATGGAGGAGCTAAAATGAAAAGATCCGAGAGTCTATCCATCAGCCCTTGGCAGCCAGCAGAGGCAGTTCTCAGGAATGTTAGCAGGCCCTTGATTCCCCCCTCCCCCACGAAGCCCTTGCGAGCTGAAAAGTCCAGGACTCTGTTTATCCTGTTTTCATCCTTTGCTGCAGTGCTCCCTCCTCTGTCCCCAGCCCGGGGTTACCTCTGCTCCCCAGAGTCCATCCACTGACGGTCTAAGCCACCCACCTACAAGAGCCCAGGAGTAGTGTGGCCACCAGCCACGGGGGATCCTGAGCCCACAGGCCCTGCCCTGAAAGGGGTGTGTGCCCCATGCCAAGGCTTTAGGCAGGGAGGAAGTCACGCTGTGCACACCAGACATCCAGACCTTGAACAGCTCTTCATTCATGCCCCCTTTCTATAGTTCTTTGTTCAGAAATATTACTGACTGGACGGTTCCCAGATTCCAGATTGCTGCTTGTCAGGATTCTGGCTTCTGCAAGGACTGAGAGCCCCCCAGTGTCACCAAGGCAGGACACTTTTTCTAATCAATGGCGAAAGGGGAAGAGGCTTAAGAATGGAAGGATGGGATGGAAGTTGGGCATCACAGGGCTGTGAGCACCCCCATGACCAGAGCCTGGTGGTGGGCAGCCCTGGGCCTTGGAGAAAGAGCCACGGGTAAAGACTAGTATGCGAGATCCCTTCCTGGGGTCATCCGGTCTCTGGCCCCACCAGGAAGGGAAGCAGCTCGGGCTCCACTCTTTGGTTCATTTTAAGCACACGTTATGCATGTTCGAGCAAGAGAGGGAAGGGGCCTGCAGGGCAAATGGCACCCCAGGCCAGCGTCTCCTGCATCTCGTCCTCTGTACTAGTTTGCTAGGGCTGCCCTCACAAAGCGCCAAAGATGGGTCCCTTAAACAACAGAAATGTATTTTCTCACAATTCTGGAGGCTAGAGGTCCAAGATCAAGGTGTTGACAGGGCTGGTTTCTCCTGAGGCCTCTCTTGGCTTGCAGATGGCCCCCTTCTCGCCGTGTCCTCACACGGTCTTTCCTCTGCGTACACGTACCCCTCGTGTCTCTTTGGGTATGTGAATTCCCTCTTCTTATAAGGACATCAGTCAGATTGGATGAGGGCCCATCTCCATGACCTCATTTTAACCTAATTACCTCTTTAAAGGCCCTGTGTCCAAATATAGTCACAATCTGGGGAATGGGGGTTAGAGGGTCAACAATATGAATTATGAGGGGGCCTGTAACACCATCTCTCGACCTCCAAGACAGCCCCCACTCCATGATGAGGTGTCGGCATGGGGGAGCCACTGAGATCTCAGTTCCGTGGGGTCTTGCAGACAGAAAGGGGCAGCATCATAAGGGAAGGGGTGGGAATGTTTTGGGGGGCTGAGAGAGTGTGGTTCTAGGTGTGCTAAGTGTAGGGGGTGGCAGAAAATGAGGGTGTGTCTATGTAAAAGTGGCACACTCCTTAAGGACCCAAACATGAGTACTCATGATTCTGGGGAATAGCGGGTGGCAGGGCTCCCACTGAGCACCTGTGAAAGCACGCACACCCACAGCCTGGGAGCTGCAGCAACACCCTGCGGGGCAGCCCCCTCCACCCTCGCTCTATGGCTGGCATTACTAAGTAGTGACAGTATTCCAAGCTCTTGATCCAAAGAGTCTCTCTGCAGCAGGTCTGCAGTCATGGCATCTATCTCCTGGGCTCCCGCTGCCTCACTGCAGTCACCCTCAGCTCCCATGGGGTATGTGCGTGGAGCCGAGCAGCAGGTGTGCAGGGCACGAGTTGGGGGGGGGTGACGGCCCAGCATGAAGGTTTCTCACGTCACCTTCCTCTCAGCAAGCAACTTGGCCCACCCGAACCCGCACCCCCTCTCCTGCCCCTGCCATGCAAGAGAACTTTCTCCAACTTGTGTGCTTCCCCCCTCTACCCGCCCATGCTCGCCCCTGGGATGTTCCTTATTCCCTCCCCGGCAGACCCAGGGAGGGTGCGGGCAGGCTGGGAGCTGGCTCACATGCTGCCTCTCCCTTTATGCGTACCTCCTGGTATGATTATTAAACGCAAATTACAAAAGACGTGACCCAACCGATCTTTATTTCTTCTTTCAACAAGTGTTGCCTGCAGGGCCCTGATTCCAAATTCCGTTTCAATTATCTTGGCCATTTTAGACACAAAGCGGCTGGTGTTTGTAATTACCAGCGAGGAAGAAGGCAGAGAGAGGAAGTCCAGCAGACCCAGCTCAGGCTGCTTTCCTCTCTGGTCTGAACTTTCATTGGCAGCGATTAAAGGCCCCCAAAGCAAAAGATGAGACGCTCAAACATGCCCATTACCATGTTACCAGATGCCCATGGGGATGAGGTTACAGACTCGCAAACTCTGGGCTCTATGTTTCCCAAAACACAAGTCCCTGGGGCTCCCCTGGTGACAGAATGAGCTAGACAAGCCCCCTGCCCCTCTGCTTCTCCAAGGTGGGGGTACCGTGGCTGTTCCCAGAGAGGCAAAAATGCAAGAGCATGGACTTTCCCACTTCCGATTACTCGTTCTGGGGAGAAGGAGCTGCGAGTGTCTTCCCCCTTGTCCACGGGCTGTGGGGGCACAGCAGGAGCAGCTTCATGAAGTAGAGAAGGAAACCAACATCACGAGCATCTGGAGCATGGAGCTGACATCTTGCTTCCCATTGTGCCCAGCCTGCTGCCACCTGCACAGAATACGGGATGAAAAGTCCAGATTTGGCTGGACGAGGTGGCTCACTCCTGTAATCCCAGCACTTTGGGAGGCTGAGGTGGTACATTGCTTGAGTTCAGGAGTTCAAGGCCAGCCTGACCAATATGGTGAAACCCTGTCTCTACTAAAAATACAAAAATTAGCTGGCACAGTGGCACATGCCTGTAGTCCCAGCTACTCTGGAGGCTGGGGCAGAAGAATTGCTTGAACCCAGGAGGTAGAGGTTGCAATGAGCTGAGATCACACCACTGCACTCCAGACTGGGTGAGAGACCTACACTCCATCTCGAAAAGAAAAAAAAGAGAAAAGCCCAGAGGTTAGAGTCTGGGAGCTCTGCTCTAGACTCAGCCTGCCACTTACTAGTCAGATGACCTTGGTAAGTTACGTGACCTTGTTAAACCTTCCTCAGGGTTGTCATCTGTGACAGAGGAATAGTCATGGTGCCTACACCTCGCAGGCTGCCATGAGGATTAAATCACATTTACTGTGGAACCTCAGCACGGCGCCTGGCACATGGTGGTGTGCAGGAAATGCTAGCTGCTAGAGTTATGGTCTGATCAATGAAGATGTCCCAGCTGCTCCAGCCAAAGCCACAGATGCCCCTTGCCTCCCTCCCAGATGCCAGGACCCTGGGAGAGGCCTTGAGGGCTGGCCAAATGTTAGGTCTAAGGTCCGTTGCTGGCCCCCTCATCCCCATGGAGGGGCTGCTGAGCACGCCCCCGGCCATGCCGGGCCAAAGGGAGGGGCGATTTATAGCCTCACTTAGCGAGGGCCGGGCAAGCCATTTGTCACGCCGAGCCCGGGCACCTTGTTCTACCTGTGTTGAGTGTGTTTTATTGGTGTTGAGCAGAGTGAGGCCGGAGCGGAGTCAGGGATAGGAAACCCACTCAAGTGAAAAATGAGGAAAGTCAAATGGGATAGCGAAGAGTGAAAGGGGTAGCGCCGGCAGGGAAGGAGGTGAAGGGGCGGATTGTAAAACACAGGACAAATGTGTGCAGCAGCCCTGGGGTTACCGGGAAGAGGGGCTGGTGGCTGCTGCACCTGCCAGGCTCTGTCCCTGCGCCCCGCTGAGGGCTCCTGGAGGCACGTGCAGCTGTGCTGGCAGGTAGGTTGGAAAGTGTCCAGGGAGACCGGGGGAGCCCTGGTTCCTCCAGGTAGTGGGGTCAAAAGAAAAAGCATTTTAAAAAGAAAAGCAAACCCACTGCTGCCCTTCTGCTACCCTTATCTTCTTCCCCTTTTTCTCTCTCTCCCCGGCTTACGCCGGAGCAAGGACGCCAGAGGGGATCTGCTATGATTTCACAGCTTCCCTCATCATCCCTCAGTGCAGAAGTTTCAGGTCTACACTCAGACAACAAGACTGTAGCGAGGCAGATTTAGAGATCTCCCTATTACGAACAAGAAAAGAGAGAGAAGGGGGAGAAGCCGAGGAAGAGAGAGAGAGAAAGGGGGAGAGAGAGGCAGAAAGATAGACGCTAGGCTTTGTGCCGGCAACAAGCCACTAAAGGTGCATTTTTAATTAAATTTATACAAAATGTGTCAGTTTTATCTCTAGGTTTCAAACCTGACTCTTTTCTATCAAAGAGAGGTATTGATCTCCATTGCCCTGGAGCTACCTGACTGAATTAAACAGAATAAATAGGAGGAGGAGGCCTGAAAGGGCTCAGAAACAACTGCAGAGAGGCAAAATCTAATGGCTGTGCAGTCATTTGCTGCAATTAAAAAACAAAACCATTTAGAGGGCCCGTTAACACCTTGGAGTCAGAAAACTCTCGCTTGAAAAAAAAAAAAAGGCTCCAAACAGCTCCCAGGCAAAACATTTTAATTGCTATAAATCCTTCCATCTTTGGCTGGCACTTGGGTATCTGTGCATTTTCCTGCAGCACCCAGGTGCACACGCACACAGCTCCCATCCCTCGGCGCCCCCATCCCACGGCGCCCCCATCCGGGTCAGCCCAGAGCTCTCTGGTCCTTTGTACCAACACCCAGCTGAGGCAGCATCTCCCAGCTCCAGACACATGCTCGGGCCTAATGGGCTGGTTTTCTCACTCCCTAGGCAAGTTACTGTGCTCCTCTCTGCCTCCGTTTTCTCATCTGCAGAAGGGGGACAATAATACACACTTCATAGGGTTTTTGCAAGGATGAAGTGCTCTATTAAAGGGCTTTGTACAGTGTCTGGAACAGAGTAAATGTGCAGTAAATGGCAGTTTAAAGAACTAAATTTCCATTCACAGAGTCTGATTCTGTTCTCTGGAAGGTAGTTGAGTTTGTGTGAATGTTGACCATAGTACCTCTCCCTGGATGGCGCCAGCAACTTCTCTGAGGATTTTACCTATTATGTTTTCAGATTTGCAGCACTTCCGCCATAAGACTCTGAGTGATGACTTTTGGGCCCCATGACTTTCCATTTTGTCTCTTATGACATCAGAAATGGACATGCCAATGACACAAGAGATGGCAGAGTGATGGGCAGCCTGCTAAGGTGGCGGTCTGTTCTGCTGTTGCCTGAATCTCAGCCAGGGCAGACACCTGTACTTAGAAGGGCCCTGTGCTTGGCTTAACACCCTGCTGCCTATGACTTCAAATTCTTAATCATTTTTGAACAAAGTGCCTTGCATTTTCATTTTTCACTGGGCCGGGCAGATTACATAGCTTGTGCCAACCTCAGTGTATCCCTGCCTCACGCCCTTGGCCTCCCTTGGCACTTATCTCTGTCAGGCACCACCATATTTCCAGTCGCTCAAAACCATGGAGGCATCTTGACTTTCTTTCACTGCTCCTGGCCTCGCTGAGACCAAGTTGTCTATCAAAACCACATGTGGAATCCATATTCCTCCCTTCCCTTTCTAGTCCTGAGCACCCCCGGCTCAGTCCATAAAGACTGCTGTCAGTTTCCTCTTCCGAGGTCTCTTTTTTTTTTTTTTGAGACGGAGTCTTGCTCAGTCACCAGGTCACCAGGCTACCAGGCTGGAGTGCAGTGGCACGATCTTGGCTCACTGCAACCTCTGCCCCTGGGGTTCAAGCCATTCTCCTGCCTCAGTCTCCCAAGTAACTGGGATTACAGGCACATACCACCACACCCAGCTAATTTTTGTATTTTTAGTAAAGACGAGGTTTCGCCATGTTGGCCAGGATGGTCTCCAGCTATTGACCTCATGATCCTCCTGCCTTGGCCTCCCAAAGTGCTGGTATTATAGGCGTGAGTCACCGCACCTGGCTTAGGTCTCTTCTTTAATCCATTTGGAGCAATACCCCCTTTGGCCTGGCCAGTGTCCATCACTAGGCCAAGGTCGATCCACAAACGCAGTGACAATGTGGTCGTTACACCGGCTGCGCAGCCCAGCTGGGTATTTATCAGTAATATAGATTCATGGCCACTCCCAGACGGACCTACTGAATTGGAGCACTGAGGGTGAGGCCCAGCCATCTGGGTTTTCATAGGCCCTCCCAGTGATTCTGGAACTTACTGAGGTTTGAGAAGCATTGCTTTTCAATGGATACTGGCTATCAGCCACTCTTGGCTCCCCAAGCCTCTGGACCCAATGTGGCTGCTCCGGGGACCCCTGCCCACTCCCTCATGCCCCTCTGGGGAGGTGGCCATCACTCCTCTGCCTATCAGGAAAGCTGATCAGTCCCATCTCCACATGGGCTGCAGTGGACTGACCAGTGCTGCTTAATTAAATAGGGAAAAGATCAGGTCAATGCCAGATAAGCAGGCAGGATTAAAACAGGCAGAAAGAATGGACAAGGGGGAGCTGTCAGCACCCTGGCCTGTCTGGAGTGATTATTAATAATGATAAGCAGGAGAATGGGAATAATAAAGGAATAATGAGCTGGTTCTGAAAGTGACAGGAGATGAAATCTGATAAAGAGCTGAGCCCTGGGTGCCTGCTGCCTGGGGCACAGCAGGAAACTGTGGGAGAGGCTCTGACCAGGCAGAGGAAAGGGCCCTCTTCTTTCAGGGAGGCCAAAGACCCAGGGGGCCTATTTAACCAGGGCGTCAATGAACCTACATTCACTCTCTTTTCTCCAGAAGGCCAGGGGCCTCTCAGTCCCAACAGGTACATGAAAATCACCTATGTGCATCTGTGTTCAAAATGCAGATTCCCAGGCTCCACCCCAGAGATTCTAATTCCCCAGGGTGGAAGACAGGCATCTATCTGCCTTTCATAAGCTCCCCTTAGGGGATCTGGTGCAGGTGGTCTGTAAACTGCTTTGAGAAACACTGATCTCATGCCAGGGAGGGTATTCGACCTGGAACACAGGCGTATTTCATGTCCAGATCATTCAGAAAGTACATGTGGCAGCAGCTGCCAAAGGACAGACAGTAGGAGGGTGGGGAGGGGTGAACCTGTGCCTCCTAGGCGAGCTCTACAAAGAAGGGCAAAAGTGCCACCTGCACGCAGGGAGGAGGCGTGCACTAGAACTGGCCTTGCTTGTCAAGCCCTGGTCACCTGGCACGGGCGCTGAGACATGACCATTGCCATCTCCTTTGACCAGTGGTCACAAACTCAAAATGTCCACAGAAGCCACAGGAAGAGGACAGGCAGACACTGGGGGAGCTGGAGAGGCAGCCTAAGCCCTGTCCCAGGGTCTCCAGTCAATGCCGTGAGGGAAAGTAGGCTCGGCATTGGCAGAGCTTTCAATCTAGCAGAGGCCTTGTTTTTACTGTGAGCCAGCAGTCTGCAACCTCTCTGCCTTAGACAAAAGTTCTCGAATGGGGTAGGGCTTTGGGAAGACACTTATGTAAAATGTATAGGCTCAGGTAGGTCTTCCGTGCCCTAACCCAGTAGGTCGGGAGGCCCAGGAACCTGTGTGTTTAATAAGCCCTGTGGGTGCTTTGGATGCAGGTGGACCAGGGCCAAGTGGCTGCCTCTGAGAAACCATTCCTGGCAGGTGCTGCCATTTTGCCTTTAGACACAAGGGAAACACCTTAGCAGCCCACTTAAAAGTGGTCAGGAAGAAAAACTGATGTCCTCGGCGCAAGGTGGGACTCCCTGGGTTCAGTACCCCCATTATGCCGAGTCAATGGGCAGAGCTTCCAAGGGGCAGAGCCACCCAGTGTTGACCATGGACATGTGTTCCTTACTGAGGGAGACCCCAGAGGAGGGATAGAGCTTTGCTACACGTCAAGTGAGGAAGAGGATCCAGCAGATCACTGACAGAAACACAAAACAGGGATGGACACTGTTCACCTCATCTGGTGCTATGAGGATGGAATGAGAAAGTCGTGGGCTTAAGCCTCAGTTTCTCTTCTCTCTAAAATGGGCATGATTGCAGTACCCACCTCATGATTGAGAAGACTGAGTGGGATAATGTACAGAAAGCATTTTGTGCATTGCCTGGCAATTACTGTTATTATTGGAGGTCAGTAACATGAACAAAGACACAGCTAACAAGGGCACTGCGGGGACTTTACTCAGCCTTCACCACACGCAAAGCCATCTAGGTGAATAGCACCTAAACAGTGCCTGGCGACAGAACACTTCCAATACACATTAAAAACAAATGTTCAAAGGGCCCTCAGGAGATACCAACCCTGATTTGCCCTGTAAATTCAAATTGACACCCCACCCCAAACATAGACTAGCCTAGTTCTTCAAGCTGGGCCTTCTTGCTGTACCATGGGCCACTGCGTCCTCCCCAGAAGGCCTAACACCTCTGGCTCCCCCTCACCCCGCCCCCCGCCACCATTGCCCTGGAAAAACCATCCCAGAGAACGAGTGCTCCCTCTGCCATTTTCTTACCCAGCAGGTCATTAGGAAAGAGTCAAACAGCCACCTGTCCTTCCAGGGTGCTGAAAGGCTAGCTCTAAGCCTGCGCAGCGCGCTGGCCTGGGGTCTCGGCTGAGGGCCACTGCCTGAGCGGGCACTGGAGGCCCCTGGGCCTGCTGACCTAGCTCTCAGGGGCTCAGGGGATGCTGCAGTCTGGCAGAAAGAATTTAGGAGGTGAACCAGTGCTGGGTTGAAGCAAGATCCCTGCCAGGCTGTCATGAGGAGGCAGGATCCCCGGTGGAAGGAAGCAGGCTCAGTCTGAACGATCGTCCCTAGTGGGGGCTAACGAGGAAACTGTATTATGGATGGAGAATCTATGGCATCAGGTGCACCACTGAAAAGAACGAGGATAGCGGCACCAGCGGGAAAGTTCTGTAAGGTGTGCTGGTAAGAGGAAAAAGCAGGATGCAGGCCAGACTTGCAGAATGGCACCAATTACACAAAGCGCAGCTCTGGGTCTCGGTTTGTCCACCTATGTGTACATCGGAGCCCTGAATGATCTGGACGGGCTCACCCTGCTCACTTCTGGGGAGGGCTGTCTAATGGGTGGGGGCAGAGCAGAGCTAAATTGGATTTTTAATACATTCAAATAGATAGCTTTAAATTTAGTGAATATGCATTAATTGTTGAAATAAAGATGATTTTTAAAAAATAGGATTGTGTGACCTTTTAAAGAGGTATATATTTTTTAAAAGATCTGGCATCAAAAGTTCTTACATCCTCCAGGTCAAAAATACGATTGCAATGCAAAAGATGGCACATCCGCTCTCTCAAGGCAACGCACTTTTTAAACAGCCCTGGGTCCTCAAGGTTCCTTGTGTCCTCCTTACTCTGAGCACAACAAACCTTCACTTCCACAAGAATGTCAAAAACAGCTCCCAAATGCCGTGTTTTACTCCAAATTAGACCATCTGCTCTCTCCAATAGTCAAATCTGCTAGATTTTCCTTTCCAAATGTAATCATGGAAAACTGAAGATGAAATTGAAAGGCTAGCTGAGCCTGCACAGCGCCCTGGCCTGAGGTCTCGGCGGAGGGGCACTCCTTGAGGGGGCATTGGAGGCCCCTCTGCCTCCTGACCTAGCTCTCAGGGGGTTGGGGGATGCCGCAAAATGCCAGAGACAGTAGGGGACAAACAGGAGCTCCCCAGCTCACCCAACTGAGATGGTGAGGGCTGATGGGGGGAAGATCTTTTTAGTCTGATTCATTGGGGTATAATTCACATACAATAAAAATCATCCCTTTTTGGCTGTGCGTGAAAAAGTAATCCCAGTAGTTTGGGAGGCCAAGGTGGGTGGATCACTTGAGGCCAGGAGTTTGAGACCAGCCTGGCCAACATGTCGAAACCCCGTCTCTACTAAAAATACAAAAATTAGCCAGGCGTGGTAATGCACATACCTGTAATCTCAGCTATTTGGGAGGCTGAGGCAGGAGGAACCCAGAAGCTGGAGGTTGCAGTGAGCCGAGATCATGCCATTGCACTTCAGCCCAGGTAACAGAGCAAGACTCTGTCTCAACAAAAATAAACAAAAAGCATTCTTTTTTAATGCATAAGGCTTGATGAGCTTTTCAAATACAACAAATGGACATATGACTGCCGCCTAATCAAGATATGGAACATTTCTGCCCTCCAGTCCCTAACCCTCAGCAACTTCCTCTCCTGTTCCTTTGAAGTCAATTGCTGCCCTGCCCCACTCCCCCAGGTTGGTTAATTTCTATTCCCTAAAGAGCTAAATAATTTTTTCCTTCTTTGCTTATTTCTCCTACTAAGTGCCATCTCTCCCATCTACGTAGCCTCAATCTCCACCCAGAGAGGCACCTTCTTGTTCAACCTGTGTTCTACTGCCTTTGTCCTTAAAACTGCAAGACCACTTTGGAGGGACTTGCGCCTTAGGGTTGGTGAGGAGCCGTCCTTCATCTCCTGTCAGACACCCACAAAACTTCACAAACCCCACAGTAGCCTCTGCTCTGCCATCAGAGAATGCCCCGCCCCTTTCTGCCATATCAGAGCGGCGGCTTTCTTCCCGGCACCTGCCCCAGTGAGGTCTGGGGTGCAATTGCTTCTACATTTCTTCTCCCATATCCAGAGGTGACCCCCAGATCCTGAGAGGCAACAGGTGTCACTCTAGAAGGCAGGTACCTCCTGTCTCCTGGCAGGCCTGGTATGTCCCGATATCCCTTGTTCTCTGCCAATAAAGCACCAACAGAGGCTATCCGTGCCCTGCCTCAGCAAGAAGACACCAAGTTGGTTTCTACTCCTGCTGAGAGGAGACCCAAACTCTTGCCGAGTGTCCCCGAGGGGCTTCCAGCTCCTCCTTTCCAGGCCTCCTCAGTTAGATTGGATTCCACATTGGCACTTACCTGAATGAGAGAGGGATTCGCTACCTGGCCCACCAGTGGGGATCCCCGACCTGAATCCCAGCCACACCCAGCCAAGCCACTGGGGTTCATGAGCCATCTGGCTTTGAAGGTGAGCCCGCTCCCTGTCCCCTTCCCAGGCCGTGTCCTCTCAGCCCTGGCCAGGAGTCGCTGCCCCCGCAGTCTAGCTGGGCCACCACCAGCCCACAGTTTGGCTCAGCTGGGAAGCAGACAGCAACACGGAGTTGGAAGTGCAGGAGATTGATCGAGGGTGATTCCTGGGAAAGATCAAGGGGGAGGGGCAGCAGGGGGAGCAGTAAAAGCCTTCAGGTGATGAGGGTGTGGGAAGTAGAAAAGTTCCTTTTTGAAGTTTCCTTTCTTGTTAAAGAATAAGTGTGATAATAACTTTGTTAAGCCCTATCCTATGTAGCTGTTAGACATGCCATGGTTACAGGCACGTAGTACAGTCTATGTCCTTGAACTTTAAACAAGATACCTGTGCTGGATGTGCCCACAGCCATGTCCCAGCTCTCCATGGCTTTTACCTGTTTAGAAAAGTTTTAAGTTGTTAGTCAATTGGGTTTTAGTTTAGATTGTGAGGTCTGGCTCCAGCCAACGGAGATTAGACACAACAGTCAGGACGACCCCAAATACATAAAGGATAAATTTGTGTGTTTTCCTTTGTTCATTGCGCTCTCGTGGCAAGATGGCTAGTGAGGGTACCCTTCCTGCAGTCCAGGAAGTAAAAATTGCATTGCCGAAAGATCCTTTGTCTCAGTGCTAATTTTTCTTTGTGGCACCGAGCATCTATTTCCAACACCTATTTCCAACACAGGGTCTGAGGCCTGAGAAAGGGGAGAGGGCAAGAAGGAGGACTGGAGGGCAAGTGTCTCAGACAGCAGCACAGCTCGGAGAAAGTTCCGGCCTCCCAGTGGGGAGCGAGGTGCAAAAATTGCAGCAGAAAGTCCTGTGCTGGCTGGAAATGGTGAGCCCTTGCGCCACCGCCATGGTTAGTCACAGGCTGGGAAGCACATAGTCTCAGCCAGGACACTGAGGCAGAGCCTGAACACGCCACCACTGGAGGTCAGCCCCTAACCTCACTCCTTGCCACGTTCTCTCTTGAAGGCTGAGGTGATCCGAGGGGTGCCCCAGAGCGGCCTGTGTAGAGATGCTCCTGGCTGCTGGGTGGCCCCCGGGCCTCTTTATAATGCCTACACTGGTGGAGGCCAGAGAAGGAAGAAGGCAAACTTCCCACCTTTCCCTGTGACTGCTGAGCACAGAACAGACACCATCCATGTTGGGCACCTGGCAGAGGGTCCCGTTTCTGGCCCTGGAAATATCCTAGGACTCTGCTTCAACTCTTGTCAGATGTGTTCCAGACACAGAGTTAGGTAGATCAGAAAAGGAGAGCCTGTGCTCGGTAAACTGGACCTCCTCCACAGCTTGCGTGATGTGAGGTGAGATGGCAGGCAAGGGTCCTGGTTACTGACAAAGGATGCTGGCTTTCGTTAGTAAAGGCTCCAGGCTCAGGAACATGACTTTGGTTGGATAAGTGTCCTTGGGGGACAGAATCCTTACTAGCAAAATGAGAAGGTTGGGCAGGGGTCTTAAAGCCAGTGCCTGCAGTGGCCCGGCAGGAATGTGTCCCCGGAAGTGGGTGGGCTGTGCAGGTGCTGCTCATTAAAAGCTGTTGTTTCTCTATCCAATCAACAGCTGCTGTAAGAGCCGCAGCTCCAGAGTGGCCAGATCCTCCCAATTTCTTTTTTTTTCTTTTTTTGGAGACAGAGTCTCGCTCTATCACCCAGGCTGGAGTGCAGTGGCGAGATCTCAGCTCACTGCAACCTCTGCCTCCCAAGTTCAAGCAATTCTCCTGCCTCAGCCTCCCAAGTAGCTGGGACTACAGCCACGTGCCACCATACCCGGCTAATTTTTTGTATTTTTAGTAGAGACGGGGTTTCACTGTGTTAGCCAGGATGGTCTCTATCTCCTGACCTCATGATCCGCCCGCCTGGGCTTCCCAAAGTGCTGGGATTATAGGCGTGAGCCACCGGGCCTGGCTGATCCTCCCATGTTCTAAGAGAAGCTGGAAGCTGCAATTAATTTTCTACATAGAAATAAGCAGCTGAACTTTGGGAGCATGCAGTTATTTTCCAAGAGAAGCCGGAAGTCTAAGCCTTTCAGTTTTAAATGTTGATAATTAACAAAACAATTAAAAACAGCGCATAAGCCAAACCCAACATATCTTGAGTCAATATCAGCCTATGGCCTCCAGTTTGTGACCTTGGGGTAGATGCCCACTCAGGTCCGGTCGGGGCCTAATGCCCTGTGATTTATGGTCAGGTACAACAAGTGACACTGCCTGCCCATTCAGTGTGATCAGAACTAGTCTTCATTGCGTGCTTACTTTCTGCCAGACACTTAACAGGCATCAGCTCATTTAATCATCATAGCAGCCTATGAGACAGGAATGATTTTCAACGTCACTCCACAGATGAGAAAACTGAGTCTCAAGGAGGTATGAGAGGGTGCCCAAGGTCGTACAGCTGCGATGTGGAAGAGCAGAGATGTGAACCCGGCATCATCTACATTCTTTGCCATCACGCCCACCCACCTTGCTTCCTCTAGGTTGACCATCAACTTGCAAGGGACACTTCAGCACCACACAGCCCACAAAGCATCCAGGGGAATAGTGGAGCTGGTACTTAAGAGGAAGTTCCCAAATTCATTCTCCATTCAGGGCTGTAGCTCTCCCACTCCCTCCTGTGCTGTCCCTTGGGGTCACACCTCCCGTTTGCTGGCAGGACGTGAGGCCGCTGGGTGGAATCTACCACCATTTCAGGTCTGGAAGAGTTAGCATTTTGCAGCATTCTTTCTGGTCTTCTCCCAGCCCCTTCTCAGTCAGGTGTTTTCTTATGGGGAGCCCATGAAGGCGGATGCCCTCCCTCCTCCCCGAGGAGGCACTGTTTTCTACAGCTGCAGCAGCTGTTCCTGGGCAGGCTGGCCAGCCAGCGTTCGCTGGGAGCCAAGAGCCCCTGCAGCCCGGGAATTCTGGGCTAATGCTCAATCCTGGCATGGTCCTCTCTCTCACTGACCCCTTCAGTCCAGGTCACCACGACAGATGCTGGGAACATATGCCGTGAATTAATTCACTCCGGCACAGCCACAGAGGAACAGCTTCTTCCTCGTTTCTCCTCCCACCACCCTTGCTTTCTGATTTCTACCTCGCCAAAAGAAAAATCAAATTTCTCCCCTTCCCTCGTTTCTAACACCCCTCCACGGGCCCCCTCTTCATTATCCTGAGCACACTGCCAAAGGCATTTGGCTCCTAGAGACTTCCTCACCCCCACATCCCAAGTAGGATCAAAGGGCCAAGAAGGAGCCCAGATGTCCCCCTTTCCAGCTTTTTGTCTCCAGATAGATTATGTCGCTGTTCCTGGAACTGACGAATGCTCATTTCCTTTTCTTAAAGAAACGTTGTCTTTAAGGGGCCAGAATCTCCCCACCCTTCCAGTCCTTCCTTATGTTTAACTCAAATCACTCCTGCTGCAGTGAATTTTCTGGATAGAGAAACAAGCGGCTGAACTTTGTGAGCATGCAGGTTTGTTATTTGTCATCTTCATTCTTTCCTCTAAGGAGGGGTTGGCAACATTTTTCTGCCAAGCGGCAGGTAGCTATTATTTTAGGCTTTGCAGGCCAGACGATCTCTGTCACAACTAAGCCATTGTAGCATAAAGGTAGCCACAGACAAATGAGCTTTTGTAAACAAATGAGCACGTAAGCAAATGAGCATGGCTACGTTCCAGGAGAACTTTATGAAAACAAGTGGCGAATGGAGTGTAGTTTCCCGCCCTTTGCTCTAAGCAAATCAGTCCCCCACCTCTGTTATTTCTTGGTGGGCGAAGTATCCCTCCTTCTTCCCTCCCATCTGTATTTTGCAGCAGATCATATGGACTCCTTCACTCACACAGAAAGGTCCTATTTCTTTGCTGGCTTGTGAGTTTCTTGAGGTCAGGGGTGTGCCTTATTTGATTTTGAACTCCTGGAATAGGCATGCAGTTGGATAGAAATGCAATCAACACCCAGTCTTGGACTGGAAGAGCTTACAGGCTAGTGGGGAATACAGACAGGTGAGGTCTATGTTCTCAAAGCAGAGATAAACTCAATGGTGGGAAGAAGGCTGGGAGGGAGGAATCAGGAGAATGTGTCTCCCACAAACTCAAATAGTGTCCTTTGAAAAAATTAAGGACAGGAAACAAGAAAAAATGAAGTACTTACTTAACCCTGATACCCTAAAGAACTGAAAACATACAATAAATAAAGAAAACTGAAGCCTTGAAAAACAGTTTGGTAGTGTTTCTTAAAAATTAAATGTAAACATTCCATATGACCCAGCAATTTAATTCTTAGGAATCTAGCTGGGCAGAATGAAAATTGTGCGGCTGAGCGCGGTGGCTCATGCCTGCAATCCCAGAACTTTGTGAGGCCAAGGCAGGCAGATCACTTGAGCTCAGGAGTTTGAGACCAGCTTGGCCAACATGGTGAAACCCTGTCTCTACTAAAAACACAAAAATTTGCCTGGCGTAGTATCGTCCCAGCTACTCAGGAGACTGAAGTGGGAGAATTGCTAGACCCCTGGAGGCAAAGGTTGCAGTGAGCCGAGATCATACTCCAGCCTGGGTGACAGAGCGAGACTCTGTCACAAAGAAAAAAAAAAAGAAAACATCTGTGCACACAGAGACACGTACATGGAATGTTCACCGCAGCTTTATTCATAATACCTCAAATCAGAAACAACCCAAATGCCCATCAACAGACAAATGGTTAACCAAATGTGGTGTATATCCACACAATGGAATACCATTCAGCAGTCCGAAGAACTCCTGATAAATGCTATAGCACAGATGAACCTTGAAAACATGCAAATAAAAAGAGCCGAACTCCAAAGAGGATGCATTCTATGAGTCCATTTATAGACACGTCCAGAATCAGCAAATGTTGATGGGGCCGGGGAGCAGCTGCCCAGGGCTGGGGATGAGAGCGGGAATGAACTGTCCACGGACACGAGGGAATTCTGTAAGATGACATAAATGCTCTATAATGGGACCCATGCATTTCCTAAAATCACTGAATTGTACACCTTCAATTGTATACTTTTAATTTTTTGGCACACAAATTTTATCTAAGTAAAGCTGTTACAAATAACAAAACCTGGTGCCAAGCCATCCTTCTATCCACGGCTGAGACGTGATTCATGAGAGGAGATGAAGGCAATACCCGCTGGCCGACTGCAGGCGCGATTGCCGTAAACTGTCACTTTTCCTATGTTAACTTTTTGATCTTACCCATTTCTAAAATCCAGTAACAGCAGCTGGCTTTTAGTGGGTAGCACCATCCCAACAAGACAATACTAATATCATCCCATTTTTCCAGATTATCAAACAGGATCAGAAAGGGAAAGTAACTTGCTCCAGGGCCCACAGCTACATTCTGCCTCAACCCTATTCTGCCTGATTCTAGAAGCTGTGCTCTTTGCCATTGTTATTTGCTCCTATTCCCTCTACCTGCCCCCTTCCCCACTGATTCTGTGACCTCAGGGAGAAGAGCATGGTGCTGCTTGGTCAAGCAAGGCAGAGTCCATGCTTCCCTATCTCTCTGCAGCCAACAGCACCTTGCACGCAAGTCTCCAGCAGCAGTAAGCCCAGAAGCGCCCTTAACTGCTAAGCCGAAAGGCCTTGATTTGTGCAAGTAGCACATTTTGGTCAAACAACACTGAACAGGTGGTGACATCGGTTTCCACCAGGAGCATGTAGTTACAAAAGCCCGTCTGAGTGTCCCGGGTTTTAGCAAAGATGAGCCACCAGTCAGGGATAGAGATGACCTAAGCTTCAGCAGCTGGCCTGCCAGATGAATTTCTGGCTTGAGCTCTTCACTGGGAGCTGAGTTCCCAGGGAGCACTCGAGCAGAGGCCCCGCGGTGCCTTTCTTGCCTGTCTGCTGCGGTGGGCACACCCTTGCCTGGTGGGAGCTGGCCATGGCCTCCCAACCTCTGGTCTCTGACAGACAGAGCCCATTGTTCTCTTCTCCTGCAATGTAGCATCAATAGTTCTGCCTCTTCCAGGGCAAGATATGAAGAGGCCATGCAGTAGTTTGAAAGTTTTCCACAGTCTGCCTGTCAAGCCCAAGGAAGCTTGAGAATGCTGTCAGCATAGGAGGGAGGGGGCCCCAGACACTCAGAGGCCTTTTCTGTGATAGGCTGAGCCTTGGGCATAGTGAACTGGAGAATCTTCTCTTTCCTTGACACACCCACCCCAGACACCTTGACTTCCAGCCACTCCTCCCACAGGTCAGGCCCACGCCTGCCTCCTGGTTTTTGCCAGTACTGTTCCTGCTACTGGGAGCACTCTTCCCTGGGCACCAGTCTTGCTCCTTCCTTCACCTTGTCAGGTGTGTACGCAAATGCTCCCTCCTCAGGGAGGCCTCCCCTGCTCACCCTATTAAAAACCACAGTCCCCCACCCCAGCCCGTTTTCATTTTTCTCTATAGTATCTCTTACCACCTGCGACACTATCTATTTCACTCTATTTGTCCATCTCCCCTTCCAGAATGTAAGCTCTACAAGGAAAGGGAGTTTCACCTGTCTAGTTCTGCATCTGGACTGCCTAGACCAGAGCCTGGCATGAGGGCAGTGTCAAGCAGTTATTTCATGAAGTAATGAACTTCCCCATCACAGCACAGCCTATGAGCAGCATCTCCGCAGTGACCACCCAGTGCCAAAGACACCAGGGGAGACTTTGTCACAGCAGCTGGGCTACCCAAGCCTACTCAGAGGTGACTTGAGCCAGTCTAAGAGAAACTGGTAAGGAACTGGTTAACAAGCCATGTACTAATAGAAATGGCAACACTAAGATTCTTCACTTCATGCCCCTCCATGCCTGCATAAAACCATATTGGTGCTACCTGTGGATGCTTGCTGATTGTCATGCCCTCTTGGGCCATCTTCCTGAAAGGCTCTCTGAAAGTATATGACACCACTGGATATAACCTCACGAAGGTATTTTCCACGCGAGATGAGAACCGGGTGGCCGTAGATTCTGCAACATCTCATTCCTCTGGCACGCTGATGACATGATGTGCAAATTCTGGGTAAAGGGAGAAGCCCAGACAGGACATGGCCAGGGCACAGGACGAGTGAAAGGAGACTCAGTCACATGTGGCCTGGACCTAATTTGTCTGAGCTTAGTTCGCTCAATGCAGAGCTGCTCCTACCCAGGTCCACTGCCGTGGGCCAAGACTCTTGAGCTCACCCATGTTGCCAGGCTTCACACCAGGGGATTGACAGAAGCCCTCTGCTCTGTGGTCACTCCGCAGACAAGACTTGGGGGGGGCGGGTGGCAGTGGACTTCTTTCTCCCAAAGAACCTGCAATTCTGTCTGCTGTAAACTAGACTACAGAAACACAGGTGTTAAAGCACTGTGGCATCAGAGCTTGGAATTCCAGCTCTGCCACTCAGTTGGATAATCTTGGGTGATCCCTTAACCTCTCTGAGCCTCAGTTTCCTCATCTGTAAAATGGGATAACCACAGCCTCTGCTTCACTGGAAGGCTGTGAGGCTGAAACTTGATAATTCCTATGTGCAGAGCCCAGCACCTGGCATGTAGTGAGAGCTCCATGTTAGATCTTCTTGCTGCTGTTGTTGTAAAATAAAGGGAGAAGGGAAGTCAGACCCTAGCCACTTGCTCAGGCTGGCTGAAGACCTCCAAGGTTATCAGAGTCCTGAGGCAGTTGATTTGCCAGTAATTAAGGGAACAGAAATGCAGCCTTTCTCCTTTGGGTTTCGGAATCATGTAGACTTAAGCAAAACCAGCCTGGATGGAAACTTTTCCACGGCCATGGGAATTATTCCAAAGAGGGGCTGCCTGGGCTAAAAGTGTGACTCTGGAAAGGAGGAAACGGGACCCTAAAGCCACTAAATCCCCGAGTTTATAATTAACAGACAAGCATTTGCTCTGCCTGTTCCGGAGCCATGTGGCTCGCCGGGGAAGGGCACCATAGTCACACAAAAATAACCCCCCAGTGGGTTTTTGATGTGTTGAGCCTCTTTGTTTTTCTGAATTTTAATGAAGGGCTTTTTAGGCACGATAAGAGAAGCACTCAGCGCTCCCCATGGCCGAGGAGTGGGCCTTAGTTAGCTGCTGCCAGCCTAACCCAAAGCCGCATGGGCCTAACCCAAAGCCTCCTCCAAGAGAAGCAGGCAGGGAAGGGGCTCTGTCCTCAGATGAGAGAATCTCAGGGAGGAAAAGAGAAAAACAAAAACAAAAGACATCTCAGTTTAGGGGAGGGGTGGGGCTCTGCTCCTGATCCCAGCACATCTTGGAACCAGGCGGTTATAATACTTGCAGCTGTGGAGAAGGCAGCCACGTATCTGAAAGGATGAGGAGGGAGGCCCAGGCTCCGTAAGAGAGGGCTTCCATGGAATTCCCAGGGCTGCTGGCTGGCCCCTTCCATGAGATTCAGAAACAAGGCTCTGGGAACCTGTAGTAGCTTTTGGAGCTCAAGGCATGGATTGCAGGAAGAGGGGAGAAAGGAGAACGTTGTCAGAACAGCTACCAAGCCCTGATGAAAATGAAGAATGGGTCTCCTTCTCCCTCCCGCCTCCTGCTCCCTCCGCTGCAGCTGCCTGGAAGCCTGTGATGCAGGTGGCAGTGCAGCGTCACTAAGGTCACAAACAGAGGGCCCAGAGCACCACAGGAGGGGAGGCCCCACCCCAGAACCCTAGCAGGCAACTCTTTGAAACCTCCCGAGAAGTGGACAGCTTCCAGTAGGAGTGCCCACTCCTCCTCCTCCTGAAGCAAACTCTCCCACACGCTCCTCTACTGTGAGTTTCGAGTTCCTATCAGCTGACTTAAAAACTGTTCTCCTTCACTTGGCAATAAACTTTTCCAAGAAGAGACTGGAAAGAAAGGGAGGAGATGGCACAGGATAAAGCAATTTATTGCAATTGAATTATCCAATGTGGTTGACTGAATATAAATATTTTTATTACAAAATACTCTATGTAAAAATTTGGAGCTGCTTGCAAGCTTCTTTAGCTTTAAGCTCATTGCATTTTTTCATGTCTAGAGAGTGGGTGATGGGCTCAGGTGTGCCTGGGTTGCCCTGCAGGGTCCTCCTTCTCTGTTTGCAGTGGGTCCCACTCAGTGAGGACCTCTGAGGACACATCAGTGAACAGATGGTCCCAGTCCCAGCCGACGTCATCCTGCCAAGAAGAGTACCACTGGGTAAGACAAAAAAAGGCCTTTTCCCTCAACTGTAGCTGACTTCCCCCACCCATCCAGGCCTCAAGGAGGCACAGGTCAGCCTGGGAGTCACTGGTTATAGGAATGCCAAAGCAGAGAGGCCAGGGAACTGGTGCCGCCACTGTACCTCCCGGACTTCGTGCTCTGGCGCAAGCACTTTGGTGAGGAGTTTCAGGTCGATCTCCCCATCCTGCAAATGCAAACAAAAGAGGTCAGGCTAAGCACCTTGAGGGCTTTCAGGCAACTATTTCTTGCAAAATCACGATCAGTTTTTGTGTGTCAGAACTTCCCGAACTGAGACCTCCAGACATGCCTTCAAAGAGAGTAAAATTACGAATGAACCCCCTGGCCACTGGGAAATGAGGGAAGGCTATGCTTCCTACATGCTGGGTGTGCTTTGGGGCAAAGGACCATACTGGGAGGGCAGAGTGTGACAGCAGCATACCCACAGGGACAGAGGGGAGTGGGTGCCATCAGGTACCAAGTGGGCAGCCATGGAGGCAGGTGGGAGCCTGGCACTGAGAAACACTGGACTATGTTGGGTCCAGGCTTGCTGTGAGGTGATCAAGGATAAAACCTCCAGCAGAGGTATGGGTGCTGGGCAGCCAGCCTCAGGGACTGCTGGAGATGCTGTATAGCTTCAGAGGAACTGAGAAATCTCTATGGCTGTTGCTTGTAGCCTGCCTCTCTATGCAGAAGCCGTTCCACTCACCAACGTCTGAATGGCTGAGTACTTCATGAGGTCATTGTCTAGGTCTCGGTAGGTCATCACCCGCTTTACCTGGATGCTGAAGGAAAGAGAGAGCAAGAAGAGGGAACCCCAGGCAGGACCTGTTTCAGGAGTGCTGCCGGGCCACCATCCCCAGAGCCTCGTACACAGCTGGGGATGACCAGAATGGGAATAACATGTCTTAACAAAACGGGAACCCTGGATGGAGCCCGACACCAGAAAGATCTGGATTTACACTGGGGGGTGGCAAAGGGCCACTGTAGATAATATTTGGAGTATATTAATTCACCTATTCTCTGCCTCCCTAATCATATCCGATTTAACCTACCTGGGAGGGGCTGCGACCTGCAAAACAAAGTCTTCTTCTTGTACTTCCTCCAGATCCGGAATGATAGGAATATCTGCAAGGAGAGGCAGAGGCAGCCCTGTCCGCAGAACTCATAGGGATTGCGCCTGCTTCTCCACTTCTTACTCACTCCTCTTCAACACACCAGCCATGAGGCTGTGAGCTGGGGCAGGAATTTAACTAGGGGTAGGATCAAAGGTGGAGCTTCAACGATGTCTGAATCCCAGCCTCACCCCAGAACCTGCTATAGTAGAACCTCCTGGGTCAGGCTCAGGCATCTGGATTTTTTTCTCAGGAGTTCCCTGGCGATTCTGATGCATGCAACAGGTCAGAAGTCACTGAAGTGGGTCTCCAAGGAGAAATGTAAAGAAATGAGACTCCCAGACAGCACGTGAGGAAGGTGTTGTTAGAAGAGAGGAAAGAAGAGGAACTAACAAGTGAGCCTGGCATGGTCAGGGACAGAGGAACTGAGAGTGTGCAGTGTCACAAAGCGGATGCGCATTAGCCCCGGAGTGCAATCGTCATGGCCCTCAGCCTGCATCTGAAGGGCATCTTCCACCTAATGACACAGCCTGACTCCTCGGGATCCGGGTCTCCATTCAGTGGGTCTAATATAATCAGTGATGCTGATTCTATGATTGTGCTTTTCTTGCTGTCTCAAGATTTTCCATCTCTGAACTCTCCAGACAACATATGAAGAAACATGAGGCCATTTCTTTCATCAGTTCAACAAAATCATGCAAATAGAGAAACTGGGAAACCAGTCCATCCCTTAACTGTGGCAACTTGCCTAAGTGACCAAAAACTGTCCATGTTCTCATGGGTCAACCTAACACCCTAAAGAAACATCTCCTCCCCCAAGTGAGTATCACGGACTGGTTGAGAGATTTTGTTTTAAACAGTCAGGGGTGAGGGAGAAGAGAGAGATGGTACAAGAAAAAGGCCTGGTGGGGTGAGACAGTCCTGGATTTCCTAAGCCAACTGTAAACACAGAAAGAAGGAAAAATCCCACAGAGGGACAAGCGAAGACATCCTTCATTTCTGCTTTCACGGGTTGACTTCAATCTTAGTTTTAAAATCATTTCAAGAACAGCTGAGAAGAAGACCCTTGCCACTTTCAGGCAATTCATGATTTAGACTTTTCGATCACTCTAGTCAAGCGACGCCAGAGGATGGAAATGTCAGTTCCGAGCCTGGTGTCTTTATTATGACTTCCGACTGTGGAGGCACAGATGTTGTACCCGGAAAAAGAGAGCATGGAAGGGAGAGACAGAGACAGAGAAAATTCAACAGAAAGAGACGGGCAGAGAAAACAAGGGATAGAAAGAGCGAAAGGGGATAAAAATAAAAAGGAGTTGCTGATAGGGAAAATCAAGAAGAGACACATCCACCACCCCCCAAATAATGGACCACATTCAGCAAGTCTTACACCTAGAAAGGAGCTGTTCAGAGCTTAGATTGTATCTCTCTGTCCTGCTAGAGAACTGGAGACTTGAATGCTCTAAGATTCTATTTCTTATGCTAATAGAAAGTTAGCTTGCTTTCTCCCTCCCGCTCTGCTCTGTGTGATTAATACAGTCCATTGTGCAGGCTGCTGAGAGTGTCATTCCCAAGGCTGGTAAGGCTGCGCAGGCCCTGCGGAGGGCTGGGAGGAAGCTGGCTGAGCCGCGCTCCATCGGCAGTGTGACAGTTTTGGAGCACGCCTGGCTCTCCTCGGGTGCAGAGTCCAGCCTGAGATGAATATTCAGAAGGTGGTAAGAAAATGCCCCATGCTGAGTTTGGGGCTCAGGACAGGGTCTTCCCGAACTCCCCTTTCCCTCCACAACTTTAGCATTTGGGTCCTGTCAACTCTGCCCAGCGTCTTGGGGCTCTGAGGAATTGCACTTCTGCCCGATGTCCACTCTCTCTCTCCACGGGCTTCCCTCTTCATCCCCAACCCCCTTCTCCAAATGTGCACAAAGAGTGTGGGGCTGGCCCATCTGTGACAGATCAGAGGTCAGCTCAGGCATTGGCAAAGGGGCCGCTCAGAACGGTGCTGGTGGGGCTGGCCACACAGTGGGATTTCTCTCTAATTGGAAGCCTGGTGCCCAGCAGAACCCGGTGAACCGCCTGAGTGGGACAGAGCCAGCAATGACAGCCAGGCCAAGGCAAGCTGGAACATTCTTGTGCAGTGACAGCTTGAGCCATAGCAGCAGAGGCAGGCCATCCAACTCCAGCCCCCAGCAGAACAGGTGTCTACAGAGCAGTTTTTGGGCAAACTTCAAAGAACTTCACAATTTTACAGTTTCTGCAAGTGCTCATGAGCACATATGTTCTGCAGAATTTTATTTTCTCTTTATCTCTTTCCCTCCTCCCTGCTCCCCCACTCTCACATACACCATGAACGAACACAGAAAAAAGAAAACAGACTTAAGAAACCAGCTTCTTCACAAAATTACCTCTGAGGAGTGACCCGGTCTGCGTCCAGTAAGAGGCAGTGACTTGACTAGCAAAGGTGGAGGGTAATGAGGCTTGCTTCAGGTTGTAAAGTTTGCAATGCGAAGCACATGATTTTAACAGAGACAGTACGAGGAAGACGGCAGTCACTCTGGTACTGTTGAAAAGCAACCACCGTTTTCAAAAATTTTTCTTCAATGTTGCTAATACCGAGAAGAACGTGAATGGCTGCAGTGAGGTCAGGAGCATGCTGTGTCGGCGCACTCCTGCTCCACGGTTAAGAGGCAGGTTCTGGAGGCAGGAGGGTCTGCTCCAAACCCAGGCTCCACCACCTACTAGTTGTGTGACTTTTTCTCTCTATGCCTCAATTTCTTCATCAATAAAATGAAGGTTGGACTCACGCCCACCCATTCAGTTGCTGTAAGTATTAAATGCAATGATTTTTATAAAATACTAGCACTGTGATCAGTATAGAATATTCAATAACTATTCTTATGGACTTAACCAATATTCTAATATTACGTATGTAGAGGAACTATATGACTCCACCTTCATTTTCAGCTGCCCAGTGGTGGCCATTTTTCAGAAGAGAACACTGAGGCTAAGCAAGATTCAGCAGCTTGCATGGGGTGAAACTATGAATAATGGACTGAGCCAGGCTTCCCACTTCAATGTGGCGGCAATGGCTGAGCTCTGCCACACCCCACACGGGCTTTCTTCTCAAAAGTGAAATGCGTTCAAAGACACCTCCTCCTACAGTGAAGGGGTGAGACAGCTGCCTATGCTCAAGGCAGCTTTCACTCAATGTCCTCTGAAACTTAATGTCCTCTCTTCTGGGGTCTTTCTCTTGATTCCAGTAACTACAAATCCGCTAAGTCCTCTCCCTTACTGTAAACCCCGACTCGCTACTTCTGTACAAGGCCAAATGGAGCAGAATAAAAAACATGTGCCACCAACCCTATCTTATTAAACCAGCCCCAAGGAGGAGGAGGCAGCCAGGCACCTTGAACAGCCCGAGAAGGTGACGCTGTGACACCCCCGGCACCATGGGAGCTGGTATCCCCAGTTTTTGTCTCAGTTCCCCGGAAGGCAGTGAGTGCCACCCTCTCACGGCCATGCTGTTCTTCTTAAACAGAAGACTCCTTCTTGCCTTGTGCACTGCTCCCTGGCTCAGTGTTAGCTGTTTCATAGCTGTTCAACCTGTCTCTGCCCCACATGGTACCTGGTCAGCCACGCTGTAGGGAAACTCCATTTGTCTGCTTGTTCATTCATTCATTCATAGATTCATTCATTCATTCATAGACTCATTCATTCATTCATTCATTCATTCATTCATTCATTCATCCATTCAAGGATACTGATGGAGCACCCACTATGTGAAAGGTACCATGCCAGTAACAACAGCAAGTAAAATAAACATGGTCCCTGCCTTCATGGGGCACCAGTCTGGTAGAGGCTAATAAACACAAAGAAAGGTACTGCTTACAAATTAAAATACACACAAAGAAAGAAACCAACTGGATCTCATGACGGAAAGTAACAGGGAAACCTGATTATTTTTCCACAACAAAAGTAACATTATAGGTAGTAATAAATTCAAGTGCTATAGAAAGGCTTAGAATGAAAATGTCCCTTCCTTCTGTGAGACCCAGTCATCTCCCTATAGATAATCACTGTTAACGACTTTTTCATATTTATTTACTGAAAAGAATTCATGAATAACACAGCATGTATGTCCTTCGAAAGTGTTCACAAATGGGATCACACTACACAGACACTGTTCTGTACCTTGCTTGTATCTTTCCTTACATGTATTTTTACATACATGTATTTTTTCTTTTAAATGACCTTCTCATATTCTATTGAACACTGCTCCACAATGCGTTTAATCCAGTCCAGAGAGGATTTAATTTGGGCGTGTGGGATTAGAGTTAGTAGGGTTAGGATTGAGCAGTTAAAGGAGGAAGGTATTTCTGAATTGAGGACAGGGCAGCTGAAGCTGAAGGAGGAGCAGGATTCGGCCAGGTAGGAGAAAACATGCGCAAAGGTGCTTGGTGGTGAGAAGTAACTGGCCACACTGGAGAAACTGAAGACAGGACACTGTGGTTGCGCTATGCCAGACCCCTTCCAAGGCATGACGGGGGAAAACCCAGAGGGACTAAGCAGGATAGAAAATGCACGTCCCCTCCTTAGTGGCGCGCTTCTGGACCTAACAAAAAGAAATAAAGGCTTCCTACTTTATCCTTCCATAATACTTTATTCGTGGCCACAGGGTAGCCCTCACTACCTTGCAGGAGGTAGAGTACATGAAATTTGCTCCACATCTGCCCCCTGGATGGTGAACTAGCTGAGAGCAAAGGCCACACCCCAGGTACCTGTGCATTCCAAGGACTGGAAAAATTAGGAAAAAAGAACTGCAGTCACCACACACCCCTCAGATCAGGAAGTGACACACCCGGAAAAGCCACATCAACCTTCTCTACATTATTCCAATTAGAATTGCTATTGAGTCCTGCTATTGCTGCCTGAGTAGGACTCATTTCACAAGAACAACCAAGAGTAATCCTTGGACACTTCCTGGCATTGATAACATCATAGAAAAGGCTTTGGCTTCCTTCAGAGCTGCAAGGCCCACTGAGAAAGGCTTGTGCATATCCAAGAAACAATGGATGCATGGAGACAAAGTTTCAGAGGAAGAGTCATTCAAATTTGGTCCATATGGCCCAACTGGCTTCCAAACCAGAGGCTGGGTCACACTGCTCTTCACCAACCTCCGCATTCTGGAAGCACCCAACAGAGGCTTATTAATGCATAGCAACAGCAATGCAAACCTGTTTCAGAAAGAGAGATCGCCAAATGGGAAACTCATTTTGATACCAGAACACTAGTCTGCTGAAACCCAACACATCTACCCAATAAATCACTCAGCAGATGATACCACAGAAATGAATGGGTGCTGCCTAAATACAAAGAAACGTATGGAACACCAATAGGTCCATTACAACTGATTTCAAAGATGTGAGCTGTTAGATGTGAGGGCAACTGCCATTTGCCCTGAAATACATTCATTATGGATATCATCATCACATGTGCACACTAAAATGCTAATTACCTAGTGAAGTCCCAGAAGGATCCTTTTTAGCTCCCATGGCCTGACAGTCAAAAGCTTACCTGCCTCTTCCAATGAAGCCAGCCCCAAATCTCTGTGATGCGTTTTGAGATAGCATGTGTTCAGATCCAGCTGTTGTTTACCTGTTTGGGAACTGCTAGAACAGAAAGTGACTTCTTAGATTGGACTCAGCTTGCAATGAGTATACCCCAAGCACTATCCAGCTCGTCACCAGGAGTATAAATCTAACTCTGGCAGGAAGAAGCAAACAAAGGAGGCACCCCAATCTGGCCCCTGGGTCCCACCCCGGCAGAGATGTTTCAGGCAGGTTAGGTTCTACTCTTGGCTAATTTTCTTGGTTGGGGATTTCTGAATGGGATTCCCTGGTCATGCTCAGAAGGACTTCTATAGAACTACATCAAGTCTCTTCTGTACTCCAGCACTTTCTCACCTTGACATTTCAGCAAATGATACAAATGGTTGGCTTAGCTTTCCAGCTTCCTCAGGGTGCTTACTGATGACACCAGCCCTCTCACATCATTGTCACTGATGACAAGGAGAGTTAGAGAACTCCAGGTGATTCCAAAGGCAAACGCCCTATTTGGTTACACACAATCTCTTCCCAAGCTTCTTTCCCACTCAGTGTCCTGGCCACTGGAGAGCATTCACAGGCTGCTTAGGGCTCATATCTGCCATACATAGCCAAGTCAACAACCAATCCACATGAAAGGGATCTGGTCATGCTGCTTAAGGACACCCCAGTAAGGGCAGTCCAGACCCTAATTCTGTGCCCAAAGTCAACAGACATTCAGAGCTCTCAAGTGGAAGGAAACAATGTCCATGTTTTTAGGAGATGGCAACTTAAAACCAGAGATCATTATAATTTTTCTCTGCAGCTGCAAAACTTTGTTTTACTGAATGCTGTTACCTTCAGCATCACGTATGGGGAATTTTAAACAGGCAAATGGAAGAAGGTCTGATTGAAGATGAAGTTAAGTGAAAGAAATTGGTCTCATTTAGCACATGACAGGATTCATCTGTGTTCCCAAGTCCACTGAGGTGGCATCATGGGCGTTTCATATTCATGAGCTGCTGCGACACTATGTCCCCTCATTTACAAAGAGCCGTGTTCAGCAAATTCTGTCCCTGTGGACACTCCGTGCATTTCATGGTCTTGTCAGAGAGACATCAAACGCTCCAGTAACCAAATACCAGAAAATGGCTTTAATTAGTGGATCTCAATCGTATAAATAATTTTTTTTTTCTAAGTGAAAAAATTGAGAATTTTTTAAAAGGGGAAAGAAAAGGGAAAGCAGGAGGCAACAGGCTTCAAACACCCGAAGGAACAAGGGAAAGAGGAAGTCTCAGAGGAGCTCCCGAGCAGTCCACTGCATTCCTTGAATCAGGGGACAAGGGGCACAAACACGTCTCAGGTCTCTGGCAGGTCTGCTGTATGAAGACATGTCCCTTGTGATTTCACCTGATTAGAGCCGGGTCCAGGGCTGTACTTGCTACTGGCAGATAGGAGAAAAGAGTCTGAACATTGCGACAGTGGCTAAGGAGCCATGCTGCAAAAGCTGTGGAACAGGACTGACCGCACACCACATGCGTGTGACCCTGCAGACATGGTGGGGTACATGGTCAGGAGCCACGCACAAGCAGGTCCCCGAGAAGGCGTGCGATGGGGTAATAGGGAGAGGAGACCCTGTTCTACAGTGCCGGTTTGGGGTGCCCATATGTTGAAATGCCTCTGTGCTCCTCCAAGGTGAATCTCTCCTGATGTTGCTAGGGAAAAAAGATCACAGACCTTAAGAGGATGAAGATCAAAAGAGTTGATTGCTCCTCACAGCTCCCCCAAGCTGTGGCAGCTCTCTTGGCTGACAATGGGGAGGGAGGTTTGGACTGAGTTGGGTTTCTGAGGTCAGCCAGGCCTCAGCACAGCTGGGATTTGCCTGGATCTTCCGCAGAGAAGGGAGTTTGTCGACCTGGCTCTGGAGACACTATGGTGTGTGAATGCTGGACCTCATTATGTTACCCACGGAGGGAGGTTAGCATGTTTCTGAAAGAGCCATGAGTATCACCCCCAAGAGAGCAATGTTGCTGTCATCCCACCCAGGTCTGCTGAAGGTTATGCAGGGATCAGTATTGGCAACACAAGGAAGCGGCAGCCAGGACTCAGCCTTGCAGGTCATTCAAAGGTCGGGTTCCTGAGAGACAGGCAGGGCCCAGAGAGGACTCTCCATAGGGAAGGGCCCATTCAGCCCAGCCGTCTCAAGTGACCTCATTCTGAAGAGGACCCAGGTGTCACCTGCCTGGGTGACCCTTAGGGAGCGTCACTCTGCTGGTCACTTTCAATTGAAGGAAACAGGACAACATCCTGCAGTGGCTCTCCCGGAGCCTCGTGGAGGTCCCAGCTTTTATCTGTGGAGATGTATTAAGGACAAGGAGGGGTAAAGGACTGTAAACGTGACGAAGAAATAAAGTGGCTGGAAGGAAGGGAAGCCGAGGAACTCTCCACTCTCTTCAATAAGGCCCAAGACGGGTGATGTGGTATTAATGTGACAGAGAGCACCTTCTCAGAGCCGCCCGTGGAAGAACATTAGAAAGCGGGCATATCTGATTCCATTTCATCCTCTTCATGTTACACTGAGAAAAACAAGACAAACTACACTGCTTTTATTCTAAATCCTTAGGTTTTGTATTTTTCCTTATATATATTTATTAAAAAAATGCTCCTTTGATCGGTGCCACCCATGACACCCCCACATACGGAACGCTTCTGAGCGGCTCCCTCTGCGCAAGGCCACTGCTGGTGACAGCCAGCTGGTTTTGATCACAGCCACTCGGAATCGAATTTTCATAAGACAGATGAGGAGTCTTACTGCTGCTAGCTCTCTTATCAGATGAGAAACTGGGTGGGAGGGGGAGAACGGGTCCTGAGGGAGCAGCGCAACAATCAAGGGCGGCAGGGCTCTTTCTCTGTCCCTCCGCTGCTGCAATTTTCAAAAGAGTTCGCCTCGAGCACTTTTAAATGATGGTGTCTCAATTCTGTAATCATCTTTCAAGAGCTTTCTCTTAAAGGGTCTTTTAGGTAAACCTAGTCTGTCAACCACACTTACAGACTCAGGAATCACATTCGTGTCCTCCTGCGTATGTATATAGACAAGTGCGCACACACACTGGACATCTCTGAATGTTCAGAAGGCTGGGAGAACATACAGCGCGGAAGGAAGCTGCGTCATTTGGCCACGAAGCTTGACTCTTGCCAGGGTCAGAGGACTCCCTATTACCTCTTCCCCAGATTTCTGCCCTAGGTAGGTCCTCCTTTAGAAACTTATCCTCATGTGTGATGTGTCAGAAGGAAAAGACTTCTGCAACCAAGGACTAAGTGATGTCCTAAGTCCAAACTGAGAGGCACAAACAAGCTTGTCCCTTCCCGTCTCACCTAGGGGACAGCTGGCTGCCAGCCTTCAAACTGAGAAATGAACCACAGCCTTCTATTTAGGAGAGCACAGACGTCGCCAGTCATCCAGGCCACAACCTGCTGTGTTCTGGGTTACAAAGACTATTTGGAGCACTCTACAACTCCATCTATCTTTTTTCATTGCAGAGAACATGGTGCCTTTTCTTTATAGAGTCCCCATCATTGGAAACAGACATCCTAGAATACTAAGCCTCTCTTTCTTTCTGCTCGGATAAAAATCAAAGCAGTCTAAGATCTCCCTGGGTAGCGATCCTCATCAATCTAAGGCCTCTCCCCTGCTCACATCCTCATTCACCTGCTCCTGTCACAACTGCGTGGAGGTGGAGAAGTGCTCATGCCTCTTCCTGAAAGCTGAAGCATTGCGTACAGTCACATCTGGGACAGTCTCACAAAACTAAATGGGATTGGCTTTGTCCTAGCCTGGTCCTGTCTTCTGTATTAAACGGGGACAGAATCCAAGGAGTTACAGCATATAAACTCTGATCTCTATAATGATTTCGGGGAGATTCAACTCTCTTTGACTTTCGTCAGTGCTCAATGCTGGATAATTTGCTATTAATCACAGTCCTCCAAACAGACTACAGCATGACAGAATGCTGACAGGGCTTTCTCTGTGTTCCTGGAGGAAGGTTAATACAACCTGCTTCGTTTAAACGTGCATGCATGCCCATTGCAAGACTTTCGTTTTCATTCTTCACATTCTACTTCTTCAGATGTGGACATGCAAGCAAGCTGCTCACATAACAAGGAAAATGGAAGCCCAGAAAGGTTACTACTGTCAACCATGTTTTGAGCAGAGACGTGCATGATGGTATGTTTGGGACATCTTGTGTAACCCAGACATTTCAGGACACAATTAGGGACTCTGGCCTTGCCCTGCCAATGCAACAGGATGTCTGGTCAAGACTCATGGCCCAGGTAGCACATTGTGGAATTTCAGGTCTCACCAAACTCCCAAACTCTCCAATACTCACCATGCAATCTGTACAAGCCCAGTGAAACTCCTCACCCTAAAATAGGTTCTCCCCTCTGGAGGATTTAGCACAGGCACTCTTGAATTCATCACGTAAAAGCAATCACCATGGATTTGATGGAAAGAAGAGGGGAATGGTCAAACCTGAATCTTCTGCTTCATGTCATGAGAGCTTTAAAGACCTGGTCTCTTGTGCTTGTCTCTATCCAGCCCAGGCCCTGCTGTAGATAAGACTTGACAATAAGAAGAGCAACAGAACCGAGGACATGGCCAAGAAGTAAAGCTGAGAACCGGGATGGGGAGCAGATGTGCAACAGGCTGCTGGAAAACGGGTGGAGACAGGCCTCCTCCATAAGTAGGGCTGTGAGCAGAGGGGTTAGGGGTCACAAAGACCACGTCTGAGTCCCAGTGCCACCTATTCCTAGCTGTGGTATGCTGGAGCAGCTCCCACTGGCCCCAGAGAGCCACTTGCTAAATTCTTAGGAATTTTGCCTGCAGGTTGTCAAAAAGAAACATCATTTAAGGTGAAATTATACATTCTTATAATTAAGTAAATTATATTAAAAAGAAAGGGCCAGCGTGGTGGCTCACGCCTGTAATCCCAGCACTTTCAGAGGCCAAGGCAGGTGGATCATGAGGTCAGGAGTTCAAGACCAGCCCGGCCAACATGGTGAAACCCCTACTAAAAATACAAAAATTAGCTGGGCATGGTGGAAGGCACCCGCAGTCCCAGCTACTCAGGAGGCTGAGGCAGGAGAATTGCTTGAACCCAGGAGACGGAGGTTGCAGTGAGCCAAGATCACACCACTGCACTCCAGCCTGGGCAACAGAGCAAGACTCCACCCCCAAAAAGAGAAAAACAAAAGAAAAAAGAAAGCTAACCAATACTCAGAACTCACCACCACTTTCTGAAATTTACTCCATTTTGCTATTATCTGTGCTCTTGAGGCTATGTATGCCTATTGCGTATCTGTATAGAGGAAGTAAACACGTGTGATGGTGCTGCTGCCCATCTCTTCCCACTTCTGGAATCAGTGATGTCATATTGGGAGCTTGAATCAATCATGGTGGAAGTATTTACACCACAGACTTGGCAAACACTACCAATCAGGACCTTTCCCCATACATAAAAGCACATCACTGCTTATCAGCCACGTGACCTCAGTGAGTTATTTAACTTCATAAGGTTTTCATTTCCTCCTCTGTAAGATGGTGATGATCACAGCGTCTCCTTAGAACTGTGAGAATTAACTGAAGCATGGAAGGTAGAGCAGTTAGCATGACGGCTGGCTCACGGTAAGCACAAACATCAATTACCAATATCATTTCCTACCAGAATGACTTCTTTTTCAAATTTCTTAACCCCTATCCTGTAAATAGACCAACATTAAAAAAAGCAGTGAGACAAACGAGAGGGCAGCTTAGTCCTTGGACCAGTAAGCACCCATCCACCCTATCCCGGCCCCTGTTCCCGCTATGGATATGGAGTTCCTACGTGTGCATGTGTTAGGAAAGGTAGGGGAGGCTAAGAAAGACCCTAATGTCCAGTCCTAGTAACTTTGAACTTAGAAAAACCAATTGATTTTAAGGAGTGTTATTTGATAAAACATCAGAAGTAGTGTGTTAGGCCATTCTTGCGCTGCTATAAAAAATGCTTGAAGCTGTGTACTTTGTAAAGAAAAGAGGTTTAATTGGCTCATGGTTCTGCAGGCTGTATAGGAAACAGAGTGACCTCTGTTTCTGAGGGGCCTCAGGAAGCTTCCAATCATGGCAGAAAGTGAAGGGGGAGCGGAAAGTGAATGGAGAAAGCAGGAGCAAGGTGGGGGGGAGGCACCACACACTTAAACAACCTGAACTCACTCACTATCAGGAGGACAGTGCCAAGGGGACCATGCGAAACCATTCATGAGAAATCCAGCCCCAGACTCCAGTCCCCTCCCGCCAGGCCCCACTACCAATACTGGAGATTACAACTCAACTTGAGACTTGGGTGGGGACACATATCCAAATGATATCAAGTAGTTACAATCGTTTTTTAAAAATTAGGAAAGCCAAGGAACTAGGCTTAGGAAGCACCTATGAAGTCTCATGTGCTATATTAAGCCTAAGGAAGAAATGGCAAAAAAATGAAATGTTCTTACTACGTGAGAGTGGAGTTGAGCCATCAGGGTTTTCCACTGATCAGTTTTAAAGAGTTCTTTCTACTTTCTGTCTATGGCAAAGCTGTTTAGGCTCAGAGTGACTCTGCTGTTTGAAGAAGGAGGGATGAAGGATATGGTGAAAGAATTAAGCAGGAAATGAGAGAGAGTCCAAAAGAGTTAGAAAGCCTGGAGACAGATGAGCAGGGAGAGGGAGAGACAGGGACGAGAGCGCGACAGTCCTCTACAGATAGCATTTTTCTAATTCCATTGACAGCCAAGCATCTCACATCTCCTCCAGCCTCATTGCTTGGCTGTGTTCAGCCACTTTGACCTGTTTTCCCTGTTGACATGGATAGAAAATTGTTTCAGATCAACCAGCTTGCTGCACTCGCAGAATGAAGTTCTCCATCGCCCCTGGCTAGAAGTGGCTCAACCCAACTTGACCTTTAGGAATTAAACACTTTTTGGTTGGCCAGAACGATTTATTATTCCTAAGGTGTTGAGGTATTCAATTGTGAAAACTGGACCTCAGGATGCAAAGGAGGACAGCCCTCTCCAGTGGAGGTGAGGCATGCCTGCGTGCCTGAGAGCTGGCAGCTGCCAGGAGGAGGGAGCTACAATGCCACTCAGTCTTGGCTCTGCTAAAAGGCAAAGGTTAAACACAAGAAAGACAGTCCTTTTTTAGGCTCCTGTTTTCAGAGACTTTCCACTTTTTAAAGATACATTTTGGAGTTCATAAATTCTTTTGTAATTTGAATTTAGCTCTGAGATCAACTTTTGAAAGTTGAGTCCATATCTAATTGCATATTCAGAGATTATTCCACCTGAACATTCTTCATCTTTTTAAAAAGATAATTTCTTTGCTTCTGTCTGTCTGCCTCTCAATGTCCATCTTCAGTCTCACCTTCTGTCCAGTTGACTTCCTGAGGATGGGGTTGTGGAGCTGGGAGAGACTAAGAAGGCCTGGGGAGGGTTAGAGGGGGACAGAGCTTTGCACTTGCTGTCTCCTCTCCGCTCCAGGAGTCTGCTCCCTGGCCCCTGACTTCATACCCACCTTTTCAGACAACTCTACTCTTCCCTCAAGTTGGAGTTTAAAAGTCACTTCTCCAGAGTGGCCTTCCCTCATCCCCCAGTCCAAATCAGATCTCCAGTTCCTTGGTGCTGTCCTCAAGATATGAGTTCTGGTTGTTTAAAAGTGTGTGGCACCTCCCCCTCCCTCTCTCTTGCTCCTGCTTTCCCCATGTGACCTGCCTGCTCCCCCTTTGCCTTCTGCCATGAGTGGAAGCTTCCTGAGGCCACCCCAGAAGCAGATGCTGCTGTGCTTCCCATACAGTCCGCAGAACCGTGAGCCAAATAAACTTCTTTTCTTTATAAATGACCCAGTCCCAGGTATTTCTCTCACAGCACCCCGTGCTCTCATCCTTCGGGGGCTCAGTCACAGTTTGTCCTTTCTTATTTTCATGCTGTGTAACTATTTGCTTAAGCCCTGTTTTCCCAACTAGACTGTAAACTGAATGAGGGCAAAGACAAGGAATGTTGGGATCATCCTCACGTCCCCATGCTTAGCCCCATGCATCACAATCACACTCAGCAATATTCAAGAAGGGGTGGTAAACGAACAAACATATAGATGAACTAATAACTTGCCCAAAGTCACCTGTAGAGACTGAGTTCAAGCCTACTCCATATCTGATGTTCCTTCTCTAACACCACACAACTTTCCATGACAGAAGATGTCTAAAGGCCTTCGGGCAAGCTGGAAACTTGACTCCAAGAGCAAGAAGAGATGATTAGGCCACTGAAGGATGGTCATCCCAATTTGGGGGCCATGAGGTCATTTGGGGCTCTGGCTGTCCATCATTCTCCAGCTATTCTCCAGGATCATGAATCCCATCTTCCCTGAAGCATGGTGTCAGCTATAGCTGTAGGTGATTCTACTTAGAATCAGCAAATTAGGTGAGTGGCATTCTTCATAACTTAATCAAAGGCAGTTTATGTGGGAAGGATGAGTATCTGTAGTTGGGAAAGGACCAGAATCAAGACCTTTCCCTGCAGAATCAGCTTCTCTTCCGAATAATGAATGAATTCCTTATTCATTCTCCATGTGGAGTCTCTTCTCATGCCAGGCACCTTTCTTTGAAAGGCCTTTTGCATTCTTCTCTAGCCAGCCAACTCTTATCCATCCTTCAGGACCCAGCACACAGTCTTCCTTTCTCCTGAAGTGCTCTCAACCCTCAGGGATCAGTTCCTCTTCTGAACTCATGCCCATTAATAATGTAAACCACTAACACAGGACTGACCATTTGCTGCCTTTGCCATCCATTAAACTGTTATCTTAGCTATGGAGCTTTTGCAGTGCCTTTTACTTTTTATGCCTTGTCCCCCAGCAAAGTTCTGTGCTCCTTTAGAGCAGTGCCCCACAAGGTCTGGTGAAGGATTTGCAAATCAGTCCCTAAAGATCTAATCCAACTTGCAGATACATTTTGTTCTGTTTATGAAGTGTTTTTAAAAATTATTTCTGTTCGAGACCAGCCTGACCAACATGGAGAAACCCTGTCTCTACTAAAAATGCAAAATTAGCCAGGAGTGGTGGCACATGCTTGTAATCACAGCTACTCGGGAGACTGAGGCAGGAGAATCACTTGAACCTGGGAGGCAGAGTTTGTGGTGAGCAAAGATCGCACCATTGCACCCCAGTCTGAGCAACAAGAGCAAAACTCCAGCTCAAAAAAAAAATATTATTTCTGTCATGGGGCCAGGCGCAGTGGCTTATGCCTGTAATCCCAGCACTTTGGGAGGCCGAGGTGGGCAGATCACAAGGTCAGGAGTTCGAGACCAGCCTGGCTAATATGTAAAACCCCGTCTCTAATGAAAGTACAAGAATAGCTGGGTGTGGTGGCGGGGACCTGTAATCCCAGCTACTCGGGAGGCTGACGCTGGAGAATTGCTTGAACCCAGGAGGCAGAGGTTGCAGTGAGCCGAGATCGCACCATTGCACTCCAGCCTAGACGACAGAGCGAGACTCCTATTCCAAAAAAAAAAAAAAAATTATTTCTGTCATTTTTAAAAACATGAATTTGAAAACTTTTAAGCTATGCCAGCCATCTCCTCATCTGCCTGGCTTCTAGAGGAGTCTGAGCTGGTAGCCTGGTTGTGGTCTTGCAAATAGTCCCCACGTAGTACATTCTGGTTAAGCCACCTCTGATGTCACTCACTCTCCGTTTCTCATTCTGAAAACACACCTAATCTTCAAAGCTTTTTCTCTTCTTTTTTTTTTTTTTTTTTTTGGCAACAGAGTCTCCCTCTATGTCCCCAGCTGGAGGGCAGTGGTGAGTGCAGTAGTACAACTTTGGCTCATTGCAACCTCTGCCTCCTGGGTTCAAGTTGAGGAGACATGTCTCTTTCTATGTAATTTCTCAGCATTTCGCCTCCCTTGCTTCATCCCTGGTATGTGTTAATTACTCTTTCCTTGGGAAAGAATGCCGCAGCCTCCTGAGTAGCTGAGATTACAGGCATGTGCCACTACACACAACTAATTTTTTTTTTTTTTTTTTTTTTAGTAGAGATGAGAATTCGCCATGTTGGCCAGGCTGATCTCAAACTCCTGACCAGGTGATCCACCCACCTTGGCCTCTCAAAGTACTGAGATTATAGGCGTGACACCACGCCCCGCCTCTCTGCCATTTTTCTTTTCTCTTTTCTAGAAAGCCTGAGGCATCAATGGATGGAGAAAATGCTTCTCTTCTAACCCTACGCATCAGAGGCCTGGAAGACGGCATGCATCTTCCCAAGGAAAGAATAAGCAACACATACCAAGGGTGAAGCAAGGGAGGTGAAATGCTGAGAAATATACATAGAAAAAGACAAATCTCCTGAAAGTTGCCTATGAAAGACCAAAAGGAAGAAAAGGAAGGGCATTTCCTCACTGGATCAGAAGCTCCTGAAGGGCAAGGACTGTCTCATTCATCACTAACTCTAGCATCTAGAGCAATACAGGCCACAGGAGGTGCTGGATGCAAAGCTGCTGGCTTTCCTCAATCAAATCTAATCTCCAAAGCTGGTGGAAGTAGGAGACTGTCTGCTGGAAAGAGGCCCTGATCTTAGATCCTCATTTCTATTCCTTACATTCACACCTTGTCCTATGGAAATGGTCACCAATCACGTATCCCTACAAGTGTAAGAAAGTGATCAGCCCCTTCCCAAGTGATAGTGCTCCTTGCACAGACCACCTCAAACAGCCTGCATGTGATTTTATTAAGGAACCTCTAGGTTTCCTTACAGGCACCCACAGATCTGTTTAATGTCTTTGCTGAATGGGCATCCATGGATGATTCAGGGAAATCACTGCATAGTTTCCCCACCCACTGGATATTCTAAGTTCAAAGGAGCAGCCTTCACTAGCCAACCAAGCAATTCTCTGAGCAAAGATAATTCTAGAAACTGGTTGTATGTAACATACGATTCCTATTGCATAATGGATTCTAAACATTCATACACAGTGAAATGGACTAAGTCAAGTGTGAAGTGTAACATATGAACTGATTTTCCATTAAAGGACTCAAGCATAACTGCATGGAAAACAGATTTATGTTGGAGAAGAGGCATCCCTCCTGGAAGGTAAGAGCAGGAGCGCTCTCTGTCAAGAAAGGGTTTTATGCTTCAAACCTCCAGTGCCAAAATTAAGGCCAAATTGCAAATTTCACATACCAAGTTTATGAAGGAGGAAAAAAATACTAGAGGTATTCTTGAAAATAGGTATCTTTCTTTTTTCCATCCTTAATGAAATTTTATTAAGCAGCCCATCAATCATTTGAGGTACTCTATATTATAAATCCAGGAGCTGACACTAATGCAACCTACCTGTGGAAGGTGACGCCAGTGTATCTGAGAGTTGTACCATTCGCTACAGCCGGAGACTAAGAACAACGGCTCTGAGGTCAAGATCTGTATTCAAACCCTGATGCTGCCATTTATTAGTTGTGTGACCTTAGGTAAAGGTAAGATTACCTTTCTTTGCCTTAGTCTGCTTTAAAATGGGGAGCTGGGCACAGTGACACATGCCCATAGTCCAGCACTTTGGGAGGCTGAGGTGGGAGGATTGCTTGAGCCCAAGAGTTTGAGGCCAACATGGGCAACATACAGAGATCCCATCTCTTAAAATTTTTTAAATAAATAATAAATAAAATGGGAATAATAAACAATCTAAATGTCTATCAACAACTGAACATACCATGGTATGTCCATACAATGGAATACTACTCAGCAATGAAAATAAACAGGCCAATGATATATGCAACAGCCCAGATGAATCTCAAAATCATTACACTAAGTGAAAAAAAGCCAGGAGCAAAAGAGTAAATACTTATGCTTCCATCTATACACAATTCTAGAAAGTACAAGTATAGTATGAACAACAAGTAGTTGTCTAAGGCCAAGGGAAAGAAAGGAAGAATGGGCTGGAACGGGCATGGAGGAACTTTTGGCGGTTGGGAAACTTCTACTTTGTGGCAGGGGTTTCACAGGTATATACATCTGTCAAAACCTAAATTATACACTTTAATAAGGATATCGTTTATTGTGTACAAATCAGGCCTTAGTAAAGTTCTTTTTTTCAAAGCTTTCCTAGTGATTTGAGAAGTAAATGAGAAAAAATGTAGCTTGCACATGGAAAATGTTTGGTAGTAAATGATGATGACAGTGATGTTGGTGGACACTGGGGCATGAGAGCAGAGCGTCCTGGAAGTCAGAGGACCAGAGTTTCTCTCTTTGAGCCCTGTTATTTCATATAATAATCTCTAAGCTTCATTTTCTTAGTATGACAAAGGACAGGTCTGGACAAGATGTCCCAGAGTTCTGTAAAGGTGCAACAATTTGATCCTAAAGCGACGATGCCGTGATGGCAGTCAGTACAACCTTCTAATTCCATGTATTTATGACGTGCGTAAACTTCAGTGCTCAGAGGATTCTGCATAACATTTAGCAGTGTCTCCTTGAAATGTAGCATTTCCATGATGAAAAAAGTACAGAAAGCAGAAATTCAGAAGTCCTTTCAAGGGAGTTGGGAATAGGTTCAAGGCACGGTGGAGAAAAGCCTGGAAAAGAGTATGAGTCCAGTAAACTTTCTATAGATTATGAATTCATTTTCTTGTGTTTCCATTTAGAAGTTTCTGCCAAAGAACTCTAAAAACCTTCTTCCTGAGTTTAATGCTTTCTTACTTAAATCACAAGTCTCTTGGTGCTCTGAACAAATACAATACGTGAGCAACTAGGGACTGAATCTGTCCAAAAAGGACATCCTGCAGGAAACAACTTGCCCTATACTCACTTTTGCACACCTTCAAGACTGATCCCCACACTGCAAATAACATGCCTTCATTAACACACTCCCTCCTGCCGGTTCAAACCAGAGACTCTAGAATCATTGCTCTAGCATTACCATTTCCATGAGCACTGCTCCCAAACCACTTACCCACTTTGCTAATGTCTGCCAGACACTCTGCCTCCTTCAGTCCTTGGGTATATCCTCTTGGATGGTCACCTTACTGTCCTACGCAACCAATGGCTGAAGTAGTAGTCTGTGAGGACAGGCAGATTGCAAGTGTGGCCAGCAGCCACCAATATGTGAGCTGACAATTTAGCACTGGGAGAAGATATCCTAGGTACCTATCTTGGAAAACAGACTCTGAGAACAGCAATGCAAGCTCTCCTATTTAATATAGTCATTGGGAATTACCAGTGGGTGGAGAAGTCTGGCTGCTAAAAGGAAGTTAGTGGGCAGTGCTAAGGAGATCTGTCAAGAAGAGATACTACAACGTAAAGAAAAAGGCTGGAGAATGACGAGAGTATGGTCTTACTAAATCTTAAGAGTGTGGAGTGATTTTCTGACCTCTAGTGACAACTCTTTCACCTCTACCGCCTCCCCACTGCCACCGCCAGGAATGAGAGGAGGCAGAAGTACTTTTTCACAGGACTCCTGCCCTCTCCGATCCTCAGTCCCCACAGGGTTGTCAAATATTCATCTGGGAGCTTATTTAAATTCATGCAGATTCCTGAGCCTCGGCTCTAGTTTCTGATTTGTGTACGGCCTGGGAATGTGCATTTTAACCACCATCCCAGAATATTTCATAGATGTTCTTTTTGATCCTTTCCCTAGTTGTGTGATTATTAGACAATCATCTAAGTTTTACACACTTAATTTTCCCTCTTTGTATGCAGTCACGTACAAAGGCAACTGCATACAAAGACAGAAAAAAGGCTTTGAGACTCAATTTCCACCCACGAGAGAGTAACTGGTACTACTAGACTTGCCCTTTTGCTATAAACAACTAGAAAATTGGAGGAAAAATAAATGGTATTACTGTTTCCAGACACTGGATAATGGGCAGCCTAGGACTTTGATTCCCGAGAGCAGGAAAACAGAAGTAAGCCCTAGGTCTCTAGCGGTCATTCCTGGACTCTGGCACAGCTTGGGGAAGCCCTACACAGAGCGTGGAGGTCTCACTGAGTTGAGGAGAGACTGAAGTTTAGTGAGGCTTAAATGGCTGAAATTTTAGAAGTGAAGTCTGAAAAGACTGGGGTGCTATGGAGAGGAAAATCTCTAGAAGTCCAGACTGACTGGATACTGAGCTATGCCTCTGCAGGGTGAAACTCCATAAGCCTGAGCAGACTTGGGCACAACCCCCTTGACTTAGAGGGGGTTACGCATTATAATATTTCAGACGAGATCCGGCACATTCAGGGTGGTATGGCCGTAGACTGCATTATGTATTTCAATTACTACTGACAAGGTGTGAGCTGAACCATCCCCAGCACTTACACAGAACTGGAGGAGGCTCAGCTCCACTCAGCCACAGTACAGAGATCTCATCGATCAACCAGGCATTAGTGTTTAGGGCTAACTCTAGACCTGCCCTAATAAAGCTTAAAAGCAATTCTCAAACCGATCAAATTGATTGAAAAAAATACATCAACTGCTTACCAAAACAAATGCAGATGTTCCTCAATATACAATGGTTTGACATGATGCATTTTCAATTTTATGATGGTGCAAAAGCAATACATGTTCAGTACGGTCCTTGACTTAAGGGTGGGTTATGCATTATGATATTTCTATTTATGTTACAATATTTTCAACTCACAATGGGTTGATCCAGCTGTAACCTCACTGTAAGTTGAAGAGTATCTATATGTCATTCTTTAAAGGAAGACAAGATCCAGATTCAACATAACTATATTTACAACGTCCAGCATCCAATCAAAACTTATTAATCATGTGAAGAAGCAGAAAAATATGACTTGTAAGCAGAAGAAAAATCAGTTTTAGAAACTGACTCAGAAAAGACAGATATAATGGAATCAGCAGCAAAAGAACATGGAAACAGTTAATACAGGCTGAGCGCCCTAATCTGAGAATCCAAAATGCTCTAAAATCCAAGACTTTTTGAGCACTGGCATGATGCTCAAAGACAATGTTCACTGGAGCATTTCAGATTTTGATTCTGGGATTTGGGATGCTCGACTAGACAAGCATAATGCAAATATTCCAAAATCTGAAAAAAATCTGAAATCTGAAACACTTCTGGTCCTAAGCATTTGAGGGATACTCAGTCTATATAAAGGCTACTATCAAGGATAAAAGAAAACACAACAGAATAAGAAGATAATGGAATACTGTAAAAAAGAACTAAATGGAGCTTCTAGAACTGAAAAAAATATATAAAATAATAATTCACTAGATGGGCTTAACAGCAAACTGGACATTGTAGAAAAGACCAGTTACACAGCAAGAGAAAGTACCCAGGTTGAAGCACTGAGAAAAATAGTAGACTGAAAAACTTGTCTCCTCAGTGACTGTGGAGACAAGTGTTTGGACATGCAAAATTGTAGAGTCCCAGAAGGAGTGGGAGTGAAGAAAAATATACTTAAAGAAATATTGGCTAAAATTTTCTGAATCTGACAAAAACTATAAACCCATGGACTTAAGTTCAAGTAGGATAAACACAAAGAAAACCACACCAAGGCACATGATGACCAAATTGCTGGAAATAACTGATAACGGAGAAGAAATCTTAAAAGCAGATAGGAGGAAAGATACATTACATATAGGGAACAAAGATAAGAACAACGACTGTCTTCTCATCGGAAGCAACGTAGGCCGGGCAAGATGGCTTATGCCTATTACAGGCAGGTGGATCCCTTGAGGTCAGGAGTTTGAGACCAGCCTGGCCAACATAGTGAAACCTCATCTCTACCAAATATACAAAAATTAGCCAGGTGTGCTGGTGGGCACCTGTAATCCCAGCTACTCAGGAGCCTAAGCCAGGAGAATTACTTGAACCCACAAGGTAGAGGTTGCAGTGAGACGAGATTGCAGCATTGCACTCCAGCCTGCATGATGGAGTGAGACCCTGTGGGGACGGGAGGGGAGGGGAGGGCAGGGGAGGGCAGCAGGCCAAAGACAAAATATACTTAAAGAAATATTGGCTAGGCCAAAGGCAATAAAATAACTATTTAAAATGCTAAAAGAAAAAATTGTCAGTCTAGAATTCCATGTCTGGTAAAAAGCTGAGGATGACATTTTCAGACAAATAAAGCAGACAGACTTTCTTGCCAGACCACCTGTTCCACAAAATAATTATGAAGTTTTTCAGGCTGAAGGAAACCGACACCAGATAGAAACTAGGATCTACACAAACAAACAAGGAGTGTGGAAATGATACAAATAAGCATGTCTAAAAAAAAGGCTTTAATAATTTGGGGCCAGGCACTGTGGCTCACGCCTATAATCCCAGCACTTTGGGAGGCCGAGGAGGGAGAATCACTTGAGGTCAGGAGTTCAAGACCAGCCTGGCCAACATGGTGAAACCCCATGTCTACTAAAATACAAAAATTAGCCCGGCGTGGTGGCAGACACCTGTAATCCCAGCTACTCAGGGGTCTGAGGCAGGAGAATCGCTTTCACCTGGGAGGTGGAGGTTGCAGTGAGTCAAGATTGTGCCACTGTACTCCAGCCTGGGTGACAGACGGAGACCCTGCCTCAAAATAATAACAACAACAATAATAATTTGGGTCCCAAGCATAATCTTCTCCCTAGAGGGCTTCATTTTAGAGACACACACAAACTTCACCTTGTCTCCTGATGTTTGAACACAGGCTTCTACTCTGCCACAGCTACTTGCCTTTTTAGTACTGTTTTCCCTGAGTTTGTTCATGGCCTAGTTGTCTAGCCATTAACTAACTACTCTGCGTTGGGCACTGGAGATGCAAAGATAAATAACACGTGTTGTCTGCCATTAGGGAGCTTAGAGTCTGGTGTGAAAACAATCAAACCAACAAAGAGTTAAAGCACAGAATGTCCTAACCGTGCTCAAACCCTAGCTCTAGTCACTTAGCAACTCTGACCTTGGGCAACTTACTTAACCTCTCCGTGCCTCCGCTTCCACAACTGTAGAATGGGGATAACAGTAATACTACGGGGTTGTGGGAGAAATGCTTTAACGTGTGTGAAGTGGAAGGACAGTGCCTGGGATAGAGTCAGCACCTAGTAAACATTTGTTAGCCAGGTTGTTACTACAGTGTTGGTTTGCCAAGGAGGTTAGAGGAGCGTGGAGAAAGAACATCCGGTCAGAGAGGGAGTGGGATGGGAAGGGAAGACGTTTCCGGGGAAGGAATGCTTCTGCTGACCTTTTGAAGGATAGGCAGTGTTAGCAGATACAGAAGGGAGAGATTCTCTGGACAGAGGTGGCAGCATTCAGCAAGGCGTGGAGATGTGCGTCAGTGCGCGTCGGGAGACCACTGCAAATGTCTTCAGTAATGCGGCAGTCAGCAGTGTCTTAGCTGTAGCCCCAGAAACGTCCTGGGGCCTCTCTAGAAGACCTTTTGGCTTCCTCCCAGGGCTCTTACCTCCTCCGCAATCTGATCCATTCGGGCTCTGCTGTCTGAGGCGAAAACTGCCCCCAAAAAAGAAGAAAAGGAGAGCAGAAAATGAGTTTCAAACACAGAAAGGAGCATCCCAAATGTTTATTGTATCCATTCTTTCTCCTAGATGAAAACATCCCTGGACCTGCTTTTCTCTTTCAACTTGGTCAAACCTAATTAGGCCACTGGGTGTGCCGTGTGTGGTTGCACAGGCTGTGCAATGTGCTATTCCAGAGGATAGCAGCACACAGACTATGACATGAATGCTCCCTCTGCTCCGGGGAGTGGGACACTGGGTGGCCCTGCCTTCACAGCCACCTTTATCTAGAAAACTTCTTTCTTTTCTGATTCAAGTCTTATGAGAAGGCTAGGCTTAGAAGCTGGTATTGCTTCTGCCCATCTATATCAATAATGCAGGAGGCATGGGCCAGGTACCCTGATATCTGGACGTATGATTCTAAAAACTACACAGTGGGTGACAGGACGTGGGCATCAATGGCAGAGTCCAGACCTTCAGCTGAGGAAGCAGGATTAACCAAACCTTGGATTCGTCAGGCATAAACAACTCTAGCCCAGACTTCTAACACTGTGTTCGACATAGGTGGAACAGATAAAGTGCCACCATGACTGCACTGCTGACCAAGATCAGCGTGGGGTACCGTAAGAATACCAGAAACGTACTCTTCTATTTCTTCAGCAGCTTTCCTCCTAAATCTGAAAAAAAAAAAAAGAAAAGGTTTTTAAGAGCCCACTGGTCTCATGCACCAGGGTAGTATCTTGAGGGGGGGTTTCAAACGCGGAGGCAAATGAGTGTATCTCAAGTGCTTTATTTGTCTGCAGTCCTCTTTAGAGGAAAGGTCCACAACCAGCATGAGAGCGCTAAAGATGCTGCAGTGCCTTCTTACAGCTTTGCATCGGCCTAACTCCAAACTGAATTGTTGAGAGTTTAAGCGCAGGTTGAGCAAGAAGCTTGAAATTCAAATAGATACAGGTGATTGCTTTTCTTTCAGCAATTAACTGACTGATATATAGAGCGTTTTCTTAGGACTAAGGCCTGGGGTCTTACTTGGTGCCGTTAGCTGTCAGCACCTGCAGCTTCCAACGCACAAAAAGTGATGTCCTAGACTCGCGTTCAGGCTTCAGCCTTAGGAACTGCTTTTCTGTGTCCTTCACACGAAGGACGAGAAGATCTTCTGAGTGATGTTGGGTGAGTAGTGCCAGGCCTGGCTGACACACATGCGTATCTACGGCAGTGGTTCTCACACACTAGTGTGCATCACAACCGTCCGTGGAGCCTGTTAGCACATCAGTGGGCTTGGCGGGGAGATTTCTGAATCAGCTGGTCTGGGGGAGGGAGAGCCCAGGAATATGCATTTTAAAATTCTAATCTAAGTAGGTCACTACTCACACTTTGAGAAACACTGATATGAAGTTTTCTACTAAGACTGGTGAAATGTTGATGATTATTAGTTGAATATTGAATACATGGCGATTACATTTTTTTATGTCTGAAAACTTCCACAAGTCTGTTATTGTGGGTTTTCTGTTTGTTTTAAATGAATTATTTTAAGTCAGAAATCTAGCACCATGATGAGCAAGAGCAAAGGGTGGGGACAAAGAGTGGCAAATGGTCGGGAGGCAGGAAGTAGACCTTGACAGGGGGGCACAAGCCTCGCCAGTAAGAATAAGAACTAGTTTCTCAGAGCCAACCAGCAATTCCTGCAAAACACAAATAACTCCCCTGCCAAAAGTATAATTCTACATTAATTTTTTGTCAATTAAAAAATAAAAAATTTGGCCAGGCACAGTGGCTCACACCTGTAATCCTAGCACTTTGGGAGGCCAAGGTGGGTGGATCACTTGAGGTCCAGAGTTCAAGACCAGCCTGACCAACATGATGCCCCCCATCTCTACTAAAAATACAAAAATGAGCTGGGTATGGTGGCAGGCACCTGTAATCCCAGCTACTCAGAGGCCGATACAGGAGAACTTCTTGAACACAGAAGGTGGAGGTTGTGGTGAGCAGAGATCATGCTACTGCACTCCAGCCTGGGTGACAGAGTGAGATTCTGTCTCAAAAAACATTAATGAAATAAAATTAAAAATTGTTAAATAATTTTTAAAAGTAAGGCAAAGTTTAAATAGACTGCTTTCCATGGAACTTAATTCTCTAACAACTGTACTATTTTTAAAAAGAAAGAATGACGGCTGAAGTGAAGTAGGCGAGTGGGTAGGTCAAGCTGGAAGAACAGGGTATAACAACTCTAAGGGAATCTCCCAGGCTGCAGTTTTCGACCCTTAAAGAGAGATAAAGGAGACTCAGCAATGAGGGTTAGGAGGGCAGAAGGGAACAGAATGGGCAGTGGGAGGGCACCAAAGGGAAAGCACTGCAGGGTGCCCAGGGCGTCCTCAGCCTGGTGTTGCTGGATGCTATAGACTTCCAATGCCTGTTCTAAGTCAAGGGAATCCTAAAGGAAGAGCACCCAGTAGCCACCAAAGCTACCTTCTCTCTGTATGACAGGAGAGAAGCTGTCTTCCCAGCTCACCCCATTCCCGAGGACCAATGCCTCTAATTGTCCTCATGAAGTTAAACTCTGTACCCACACTGTCCAAATGACACAGCTAATGTCACCAAGGGTAGAAGTGCTTGGATGAAAAGAGGGATAAGGGAAGAATCCTGGGATTAAAGCGGCTAGGAAAACAAGCTGGAGCCTTTGCTGTGTACATAAGAGACACATTCATCTCCAAACACCCTCAGGAGTTATGACCGAATCATTCCTCCCCTACACAATGTGCGGTGGCAAAACCAGCGGCTATTCTGTCTGAAGGAAACAATAATGATAATGCTAATCTTTGGGGGGAGGCTGATTAATTGCCATTTATCCACTCAACATCCAAAAGGGGGATGAGTTTAATATTCAGCTTAATTGCTGCTGAGCCCACATCCTGCTCTCTCTCCCTCTAGGGGGAGCCCAAGGACTCTCCCCCCTCTCTTTTCTCCCAGCAGAGGAAGGAGAAAGATCCAATGGAGTCCTCAAGGATGGGCAGCAGGGATGCCCTCAGGTGGCGTGTTCTCTCTCTCTCCAGAAATAACAGGTTCTGGGAGAGCACTGAGTGGGAGGGTGCACCCTGCCTCTGATCTGGGTCACAGACGGACACTGGCTACTTCCCAGCCTCATCTAGCCTGCAGATGAGTTTGGTCTAAACCACACTGCCGTCTATTTTTTGTTTTGTTCTGTTTTAATATAAATCCACTGCCAAAATGGGGAGATTCTGTATAAAAATCCAAATTTCTGGACTCTAACTTTCTAGTTTAACTTTTTAAACTGACAATACTGGCTGTGCACCGGATGAACCCAAGCTCCCCCAACCCGGCGTTGCTCCCGAACACTGGGGGTCCAGAGCCAGTCCTGAATCATGGAATCCGCGCTGCTGGTTTTCCAATAGGAGTGAGGAGTCTGGCAAAGTGTGTCCTGTAGCTATGCAGCTATCGAATGTAATGAAAGAATCCCTTTAAATTAGCTGTGCTCAGCCATGAAGCTGTCGAGTACTCAGTGATGCACAAGACTCATCCCAGAAGCTTTTTCAATGTACATGGTCTGGGCTTACTTCTAATCCCCCTGAGGTGGAAACTTCTAGAAATGGGACCTAGTCACGTAGATGAGACTCCCTGCCCTAAGCCTTGAGACATTCAGCTAAATACTCCAGTTGCTAAGCCGCAAAACTGAAACTTATTTTCCTTCTCCTCCCAACAAAAGTCAAAGTGGGGAGCGTGTTTTAGGAAAACTGGTAGAGTATATTTCTTTATAGAAATGTGAATATGCAAATAATTCGTGTATGTATCTCAGGAATATGACTGAAGGTGCCATTCTGAAATAAAACCTCACTTACAGATTTACTTTATCTGCCTGGTCCTCAAAGGCACCCCAGGCTAGTGCAGTGACACAGAGCCCAGCAAAAGACACAGAATCTAGCACGATGTTTTTTAAACTTCAGGTCATGATCCACTAGGTGAGCCATGAAACCAGTTTAGGAGATCACCGCCAGCTTTTCCTTCCTTTTAAAATTTTTCTTTCATCTTTCTTTTTTAATAGCATAGAAAACACAGTGTGGGAAAATAGTAAGGATAGGTATTAGGCAGACGACTTGTTTTCTGTTTTATATATGCACATACCCAGTCATGGAGCATATTTTTATTTTTTATTTTTTATTTTTTTAGAGACAGGGTCTCACTCTTTGGCCCACAGTGAAGTGCAGTGTTGGGAGCATGGCTCGCTTCAGCCTCAAACGCCTGGGCTCATGTTATCCTCCCACCTCAGTCTCCTGAGTAGCTGGGACTACATGTGCATGCCACTGTGCCTGGAGATTTTTTTTTTTTCTATTTATTGTAGAAACAGGCCCTCACTATGTTGTCCAGGCTGCTCTTAAACTCCTGGCCTCAAGTGATTCTCCTGCTTTCACCTCCCAAAGCACTGGGATTATAGGCATGAGCCACTGTGCTCAGCCCTGCGTGTATTCTTAAACTATTGGTGACAGATTAAAAGCAAGCAAGCAAGCAAACAAGAACCTAAAACACGGCAGTCTACCACAGTCCACAGGGCAGGTAATCAGGGAAGCATCTGACGCGGAAGTTCCACTTCCCAGACTGCGTGGGGACAGAGGTTGAGGTAAAGAGTTAGGGGTTCAGGAGCACCTCTTCACAGATGCTTCATTCCCAACTTCTGAGGAAACTGAGGCTGTGGATGAGGCCTGTGTGGCCTGCTCCGGCCCCTGGCAGGCTGTCTGCACAGCTGAGATCAGCACAGCCTTGGGCTGCCGGCTATTTCCACACTCAGGACCCATGTGCCTTTTTCCCCACAAGTGGCTATTAGGTTTGGCGAACCTGGCAAATCATGAGAATTCCAGCAAGATCACCTCACACAGCACTCTTCAATACTCTTCAAAGACGTTCACATCTATAAACACTACCTCAGCTGAGCTCTGGAGAAGAGGAAAAGCAGGTTTCAGCAGCACGATTTTATACACAGAGAGGGAGGCTGGGCACTGCAGCTGTAGTCTCTGCCCAGATCACACAGCTAGTTAGCAGTGAGGCTGCAGCTAGAATCCATGGCTCCCGACTTTCGCCCTACATCCCAAACACTTTGGCTCAAGCCTTTTGAAAGGAAGATACCAGCTGATTATCCAATATCCCCAGGGCACGCAGACACCTGCTTGGATTTACTGTATAGATGTCCCTTCTTGACTTTCTCTACTTATGGAAGGCACGATATAGTATAGACAGAGAATTGGAAGCTGGAGAGAATCCTTTAAATTAGTCGTGCTCACCCACGAAGCTGCCAAGTACTCAGTGATGCACGAGACTCACCCAGAAGCTTTTTCAGTGTATTTGGGCTGGGCTTACTTCCAATCCCCCGGAGGTAGTAACTTCGAGAAATGGGACCTAGTCACGTAGATGAGACTCCTTGCCCTAAACCTTATTTGAGACATTCAGCTGAACCAGGTGCTAAGCAGCAAAACTGAAACTTATTTGCCTTCTCCTCCAAACTTGACTACTTTCTTCTAACAGACGCGCTAATGAACGTGGGCTTGACCTAAAGGATGAGGGGAGGAAGAAACAGCAAGAGGCCTGAATGGTCCACTAGGCGAAGTCTCTGTTCCTGAGGGATCCCGAAATTCATGCCCGAGTCGGTGGTGCTCGTGAAAACTAAGCAGGTGCTCTCCAGCGCACCAGACCCAGAGCAAGCCAGATCCGATTAGAGATGCTTGTTCAATGTTCAAAATGTAAAACATAGAGGCTGCTGAACCAGCACTTTGAAAAATTAATTAAATGCCAGGTTTCTTTTTAAGAGCTACTCCATCACTCACTGATTGCTTTGGCCATTTTGCAGAATGAAGTTTTAACCCGGGACGATGAGAGTAAATGTTCTCTCTCACCTCCTCCACCTTGTGGAGCTGGGTGAGTGAGGAAACACATACCAGCTGCCCCTCCCCACATCACGCAGGCTCTGATGGCCCTCTCCAAATTGCCTAGAACACTCAGCCATGAAGCTTCCGAGTGCTCAGAGGCGTGGCCTCTCAGGTAGAGGAGGTGAAGGTGACGGGTGCTGTCTTGCTGTTGTGACCTGCACTGAAGGCCGAGTTCCTCAGCCCCACACTCACCCAGGCCCCGCCTGGTCTTCATCCCAGCTTCTCTCTGACCTACGCTGAGCCCCTCCTGCTTGGTTCAATGGACCTACTCTCAACTCTCAGGGGAAAGAAAGCCCAGTCCCGGCCCCCAGGCCACCCTTCCTTTATGCCACCCCGTCCCCTACGAGTCTGCCCTGAGAAGGATGATGACTGATGACAAAAGTCAACACTTATGAAGCTTGTTAGGCACCAGCCACTGTCGTTATAGTATTTATAATACTGTTATACAATTACATAATCACACATGTCCTGTACAGTGTACATTATCTTACTTCAGTATCATAGTACCTGATTTTATTCTGTTTTACAAGTGAGGAGCTCAGAGAGGTAAGTAACTTGCCTAAGGTCACCTACCTAGAGAGTGGTAGGGCCAGAATGCAAGCAGGGTGTCTGACTCCAAAGCTCAGTTCCCAGCCCTCACACCATGGAGACATGCAGGCAGTTCTACACCATGGGAAATGCTCCTCTGCTTCAAATCCAACTAATATTCTCCATATTTCCTTGGTAAATTTTACCAAGGTGTGAGAGAGAAGGCAATATTCCCGGATCATCCTTTCAAATTATGGTAGGGCTACAGCTCTGTTAGTCCTGACGACTTGGTAGTTAATGCTGGTTTCATTGTTCTGTGATTTATTATACATGTTTTATTTACAATGCAACAGTGTGCATCATGGCAAAAAAGAGATCCTGTCCTGCTAAGTCACCTTTCTGTCCATGTTCCCCCCTTTCTGAATTTCTTTTGCTCAAATGTAATCCCTTTCTTTGGCATTTAGAGCCCACACTGACATTCGACTGTGCGATTTGGGCAACTGAGCACAAGCTTGATCCCAGGCGCACATCTGTGACTTCAGCCACATGGGGCCAGGGCGGAATCTTGGATCCTCATAGTTTTATTCCCGCCTGTAGGGTCTGTCTCCTCCTTGCTGCATCAAGGGACCTTATCTGGCCATCACAATCAAGTGGGACTAGCAAGTAGTTATGACCCCCAACTGCAGGGACCCCATGAACTTCTGGGGAAGGGACCACAAAACAACCTGGATTCCCCGTCACCAGACAGAAGGCCGTAACGGTGGCAACATGGATTATGTGCTGAAGGGTAAAAGGCAACCCTAATGTAGACATCATCTCAGTTAAAATGTTTCTCTCGAGTTTAATGGAAGACTGCAGAGATCTAAATGGAGATAAAGTACCACGGCTCAGAGAACAGCCAGGATACTATCTTTATGCAGCATGACAATGTTCGGTGGTTAATTAGACACCGTTAACCTATTTTAGCAGGGGACATAACTGGGATAAATGGAGGGAAGTGTCCTTGAAGTCTCTTAATATCCACAGCACATACTGGACCCTAGACCCACCTCCCTGCTGCAAGGCAGAGCAGGCCTAAAATAGACCAAAGTGCCAAGCACGTGCAGCCTCGCCTGTCCCTGGGGAAGGCCCCGTGGAGTCCACCCCTCATGGATCACTCTGACCCAGGGAGGAATGTAAAGGGTTTGGATGAGTGGTTCTGACTATAACTTATTGCAGGTGAGAGAAGCACCAAAGCCATACTAAGGCACCTGCATAGTGCCCATGACAAACAGAAGGCACTCTGCAGCGGGGGCCAAACGAGTGAAGAAAAACTGACCGGGGAAGAGCAGAAGAGAGACACCAACTACGCTGATGCCAAAGCTACTTTACATTTTTAAAATGTCGAGTAAAAATTTCCTCCTCTGGAGAATCAAAGTGCCATTTTCTTATAAGGTTTTCTACCATGATAACTTTTTAATGTCCAATAAAAACCTCACAGTTGCCACCAAGTCTCATTGAGGTAAATTTTAGCAAGGCATGAGAGGGAAGGCAATATTCCCAGATCACCTAATGTCACCAGCAAATCCAGCAGCAAGGCTCTATTTTATAAATGTGTGACCTGCCAAATGAGCCTTCACAGTGAAAACCCAAATCTGAGAAAGGAGAGATCTGCCATTGCCATCCTGGCTACGCTGCTTATCCCATCCCGGGCAGCGGGCTGGGTAATTGGGGTCCCTCTGCTCTAAGCTGCCCCCACACCTGCAATATTCATTAAAAGCTAGATATTTCTCATGAACTGAAGTTTTCCTTGTCCAGTAGATTTCTCCTCATTTAAATCTCCTGTGAATGCTGAAGTCACCATACCCTTTCCCCTCTGTTTCTAGTTCTTGCCATTCAAGGGTTTAGCATCTAGTATATGCTAGTAGGTACCGTATTTTTCATCCTTCTTTTAAAAACAGGCAGGTATTCCCTAACACCCAAATTTTGGCACTCGGGGGTTTTAGGTCACACTAGACCATATTTAGCTCCCGCCCACACAGTTCATCAGTAAGATGTCTGGTAGAAAGATAAAGACAGGCCCATGTCCTGTGTATGGACTGCCAAAGGCCCAGTGAATCACAAGGCAATTCCTGGGAAAAGGTTGCCCCCTGCTGGTCATATTAAAAATGACAGCTTTGTTTGCTTCCAACTAAATGTACCAAAAAAAAAAAAAAAAAAAAGTTGAAATACACAGAAACAGTTTGAGTAGCTACAGTTATGCGAACATATATGATGTAATATGCCTGCTATCAAGAAAAGGCATCAGACTTTATAACTCTAGAGGTTTGGGCCGGGCGCGGTGGCTCAAGCCTGTAATCCCAGCACTTTGGGAGGCCGAGGCGGGTGGATCACGAGGTCAAGAGATCGAGACCATCCTGGTCAACATGGTGAAACCCCGTCTCTACTAAAAAAAAAAAAAAAAATACAAAAAATTAGCTGGGCATGGTGGCACGTGCCTGTAATCCCAGCTACTCAGGAGGCTGAGGCAGGAGAATTGCCTGAACCCAGGAGGCGGAGGTTGCGGTGAGCCGAGACCGCGCCATTGCACTCCAGCCTGGGTAACAAGAGCGAAACTCCGTCTAAAAAAAAAAAAAAAACAAAACTCTAGAGGTTTTAGGCATCTCTAGTGAACAATTTTTTATTCAGGAAACCATTATTGGATCGCTAATCATCTAGGCACGAGTGAGAGGTGTTGGGAATTGGGGATCTTTCGCTCAAGATTTTACAATCTGGTGGGAGAAAAGAACATTACGAAAATAACACTAACACCTCCATAAACTTACATACTGTAAAGCCAAAAAGACTCTCACCACCAAATGGGTACAGTGGTGTGCACCTGTAATCCCAGCTACTCAAGAGGCCAAGGTGGGAGAATCACTTGAGCCCTGCAGTTGAAGAGCAGCCTAAGCAACAAAGCAAGACCTCATCTCTAAAAAAAAATCAAAAGATTCCCACCACACCCAAACTGTACAGCTGCAAGATGAGGAAATTAAGGCCAGGAGTCCTCCAAGAGATCTAATGAAGGCTCCGAAGCCAGTGGACCCAATGCTGGACCTGGAAACTGAGGTTTACAATCCCATGCTTGTGCTGCTCATTCTACTGAGCCCCAGATCAGACAGGACAGGTGAGGTGGGTGTAAGCAAAATGTCAGGAGCACTAAAGAGGGAACCAGCCATTCTAGCTGGGGGTCTGGGGAGGCTTCCTGGACGCCATGCCAATTGAGAGATGAAGAGGCTTGCAGTGGACAGAAAAGCTGCAGGAGGGAAACCCCCTGAACAGAGGTCAAAGGACTGCAGGGGCTGAGGGAGTTCAGAAAACAGCAGGGGACATGGTGTGGCTGAAATACAGAAAAGGTGGTGGCTGGAGATGAGAATGGCATCAGGGCTGAGTGGGTAAGCAATCAGACCAAACAAGATGGTATTACTGGTGTCAACTGTATAAACATATACAGTGACACTGATCAGGGATCAGGAGGGGATCTGGGGCCAGAAATTAATTTTCCCTGGGTTCTTTACTTCCCCCCCTTTCAAGTTACTTATGACCACATATAGAGATGTCAATGATCGAATATTATGCAGCTTACCCTGTATCCTGCAGTACAAAAGCAGCACAAAACAGTTAAGTGCAAGAAGCTGTTATTCTTCCCACTGGGAGAAGGAAGCGGGGGCAGGCAGAAGCAGCCAAGAAGAACTGCCATATGACAGTGTTCCCCAAACATTTACCACTTCCAAGTGCCACCTTGATGAATTTTGCTATAGCTATGTACTTTCTGCAACTACTTAGTATTTTCTTTAATTGATTCCTTGGTTTTATTTTAATAATTTTTTAAAGAAAACTCTATATCCTCAATGGAAAGCTATCATCACCAGCCATAGGGAGATAATTGTAAAAAACATAGTTTTAAAAAACTATAAATTTTATTAGCTAGATATTGCTGTTTGTCAAAAGTCCAAGAGCCTACAGCCTATTTTTTATTAAAAGGGGAGCCTATTTTTTTATTAAAAGGGGAGATTAGCAGGGTTAGAGAAGTGTTAAAGAAAGACTGGCTGCCGGGTACGGTGGCTCATGCCTGTAATCCCTGCACTTTGGAAGGCCGAGGCAGGTGGATCAAAAGGTCAGGATTCAAGACCAGCCCGGCCAACATGGTGAAACCCCATCTCTACCAAAGATACAAAAAATTAGCCAGGCGTGGTGGCGGGCATCTGTAATCCCAGCTACTTAGGAGGCTAAGGCAGGAGAATTGCTCGAACCAGGGAGGCGGAGGTTGCAGTGAGCTGAGATCTCACCATTACACTCCAGCCTGGGCGACAGGGTGAGACTCCATCTAAAAAAGAAAGACTGGCTGTGAATGGAGACTTTTCCATTGGCATGATCAGAGGAACTGAAAGCTAATGGAAAAGAATAACTTCGGGACTGCACACCAATCTTAGGAAAACAGAGCTACAAGGATGGAGGATGGAGACAAATGAGATGGGATGTGGTGACTGAGACAAGTAGAAACCATGTGCCACAAGTCAGGGGACAAACTTCTCAGTGCGTCTGGAAACCTTTATTTCAATTTATGTTTAATTGCTGGAGTGGGTCTCTTTTCCTGTTTGGAAGTTTCTGCTCTATAATGGGGAAACCTGTAAAGATTTCCTTCTAGTAACTAACTCATCTCTGCTTCTGTTCTTCTTTTATATCCTGTGGTCCCCCTGAAATCCCATAAATACACTGAGACTCACCCAAGTGATGAGATACACGAATTGAAGGTGCCTCAGTTCTGGTTGTCAGCATGCGAGCCACTGGGGGTGCACAGGACCCTGTGTGGCAGCCTCCTGGGAGGCTTAGAGCCCACCCTGGTGAATCCCTGGTAAATATGAACCAAGGGCACCCTGCCACTCTGTCCCGTGGGCTCTTGTACAATGGGTGCTGTGAAATCTAGAGAAACTGGTATAGCCATCAGTATTCAGCTCTGGAGGGGGCAGCGGGAGTCAGAAAGTAAAATCACTGACTGACCCACTAGACCAGAAAAAACTCAGATGATGTGAGGGGCCTCCATTTCCTATGCATATTTATACCTATGTGTGCCCAACCTGTTTCATCTATATTAAAATTGCTTTCGGGTACTTCTCCACACAGTACTAAAAAGAAAAGGAAAGAAGTAGGTGTGATGTTCACAGATGCATTTTATTTTTGAGAGACCGAATCCATCAAAGGGAGAACAAGGAGATCATTTATGTTCGGAGAATTTTAACCAATGGTTGGCATCTCTAATCATTCCCTCCTGGCTTTCAGCTGCTCACTCTGCAAAGCAGCGGGCCCCCGTAGCAGAGACTGGCTGGCTCAGGGGACACAACTTTTTTCCTTGGAAGTTTTTTTGTTCAATAAGATGGCTTCATACGATCAACATCTCAATTCTGTGAGGGTCCCAGAGGACAGCAGTAAAGACAATTTTATTCTAACAGACTCACTCTTGCACAAATAGTATAGTGCATGGCCTTTTCGTGAACTTGAGATGAATGCACGCAGCACTCAAGGTTTGAGAATGGGCATGGCTGCAGAATAAGAGGCACATTCTATTATACTAATTAGCTGTACGACCTTGGGCAGTGGGGCAAGGTGACATTTAAGGGCCTTTCTAACTCTAAGATTCTATAACTCAGTGTCACTTAACCTCCCTAGCTCTCATTTTCTCCATCTCCAAATGGAAGGGGGACGCCTCCATAGCTTCTCAGGACTCCCCAGCTCTGTGAATGATCACTGACCCTGCCTCCCCTAGATTCTGGCCCCCACCCACATCTGTTCCCCATTAATACAGCTCTCTATTCTGACAACCCCCACACAGTCCCTTCCTTGCAACTGGTTTATCCAGCCCTAAAATCTCAATCAAGACAATGTAGTGTGCAGGTCTGGAAACTGCAATGACAACATGGCAGGGTAAAGAAAAAAGGGGAAGCGAGGGAAGGAACAGAGTAGGAAGGTAGGCAGGCAGGCAGGCAGGCGGGCGGGCAGGCAGGTGGGGAGGCAGGCAGGTAAGTGGGCAGGCGGGCAGGCAGGTGGGGAGGCAGGCAGGCGAGCGGGCGGGCAGGCCGGTAGACCTGCCTCTTCCCTTTTTCAATTACTTTTAGGCAAAACAAAGTTGACCCAAACACTCTTTCTACCTAAGAATTTAAGGCATTTTCCTCCTTGGTCCGTCTTTCTTTTTCTTAGCTATTGTCAGACCTGCTACAACTTTCCCAATTGCACAGAGAAAAGTTACTTCCCTTTATACTCCTCTCCTAAACAGTTAACTTGCTCTTAACATTTCCATTTGTTTTCTTCCTGCTTAATATGACTTATTTCCTTTCGCTCCGAGCAGTTGGAAAGAGGATAGCTACCTAGGCCTGCCAAACCTTCCAAACACAGGGAGCTCAGAAACCAACCTTCCTATTCCCCAGGTCAGACAGGACTCCAGGAACCCCAGGCTCAGTCACTCAGAATCAGGCCAGCCAAGGTGTACGTGCTGAGCTCTAGTATCGGGCCCCAATTTTAACAACTAGCTTGAAGCCCGTGATACTGAGCATGGGCTCCGGCTCAAAGTCAGAGGGTGCTACGGCTTGAATATTTGTGGCCCCTCCAAAATTGATGTTGAAACTGAATCCTCAATGCCACGGTATTCAGAAGGTGACAAGGCCATCACAAGGGATTAGTCCCTTACTAAAGGGCTAGTGGGTAGCTAGTCCCTTCTGCCTTCCGCCAGATGAGTACATAGCAACAAAGCACTATCTTGGAAGTACAGAGTAGCCTTCCCCAGACACTGAATCTGCTAGTGCCTTGATCTTGGACTTTCTAGCCTCCAGAACGGTGAGACACACATTTCTATCATTTATAAATTGCCCACTCTGTGGGCAGCAGGAGTCTTTGTTATAGCAGCAGCAATCAGCTCTAAGTTCAGAACAAAGTGTCATAGGTTCTGGGTTTAGAACCAAGTTTCATCATTCACTAGCTGCATGCTCTTGGACAAGTCACTTTAAACTCTGCCAAGCTGGTGATAATATCACATTCTACTTCACAAAGTTGTTCAAGAATCAAATAAGTTAATTCAGGCAAAGCATTTTGCATAGAACTTGGCACACAGGAAGCGCTCAGTGAACAGTAGCTGTTGCTACCATCGTCATTATTCTGGTGTGGTGGTGGTTCCCATCCTGTCTCTTCCCTGTGCTGCTTGTCCTTGCTTGAGATGCTGTCTTTCTCCTCCTCGATCCTGTAACTGACCGCTACCCCTGAGATGGGTGCTGGCTATGCCCAGGGGAGTAGCTTCATACGTTTTGCTTCTGGGGACCTGCCGCTTCCCCTGCTTACACATATTCCTGCCTCCCTTGCTGAACTTGTCCGGGCCACCCTCAGTGGCAAGTCCAGCAGCCTGCCCTTGCCACCTGACCTGCTGACCCCATCTACAGGCTCCCCCGCAGCCCCGCAGGAGAAACATTTTGTCCCGCTCACAAAGCCTTCCCACCAGCCGGCCAATGCTTTCCGCAACACCATTAATTCACCTCGCAGTTTCTCAGCAGGTAGCCCTCTCATTTTTTTTCCATCTCCTGTTTTACTTTTTCTGCCTCTTGGTTACCTTTCTTCATTTCAGTCACTTCTGTTTATTCCTGTCTAAAAAGCAACTTTTTCTGGCTTTCACATCTTTCTGAAGGATTCTCCACCTCTGGGAAGCTTCTAGAATTAGGTGAAAGGGTTTCTGCACTACCTACACACCTAACCCTCCACATCACATGACACAGTCTTTAGAGTAGGGCAGTCTCATCTAGTGACTTCTGAAACTCAGCTTGATGGGGTCAGACCGCAGAAGATAGCTTGGCACCCACCCAAAGCCATCTCCCCACATCTTGATTCAAATACCAATTTGTTTGGGGTGACAATGAGCCAACTAAACATCTGTTTCCCAGCCTTTCTGGGACTGAGGGATAGTCATGCACCTCATTTCTGACCCACGAGAAAAATGCAGCACATTCCTCTCCCTCACCTCCAAAAACACAAATTCTTGCTAAGAAAGAGCCCTCCCCTCCTTCACTTTCATGTCACTCTTTTTTCTGCCTGGAAAACAGGTGACGCTTGGCGGTAGAGCAGCCATCACACAGCCAGGAGGCATGGGCATGGTGACAAGGGCCCACATGCTAAGGACGCTGGGACAGAAAGGGAAAGAGCTCCGTCCCTCCTGGCTCTGCAGGTACCTACAGCCCTGGGCTGCTAAGCCCTGGACCCCTCCTTTAGTGAGACAAACTCCTTTCTGTTTAAGCCTCTGTTAATAGGATTTTCTGTTGATTGCAGATTTTAACTCCAACTACGACAGCACATCTCAAGTGAGAACTCACTCTAGTCAGGAAGGAATACATATCCTATGGAAAAAGCCACCTCACATAATTCTAATTAGTTAACCTTCACATACGGTTTCAGAAGACAAAGCAATGATTTGACATGGATGCAAGAGGAGTACAATTCTAAGGATGCGAATGAGAAACACTGCCAGGATATGCTAGAGAAAAAGCTGGCAAACCCAGGGGAAAAAGATGAACAGACCCTCTCCACAACTGTGTCCAGCCTGAAAAGAGAACAGAACACTTGCTATTAAGAATGAGGATGAGTGAGCCCTTAAGAAGAGTGTGTTACGGTGACTGAGAATGAGAAATATCTGTTTGATCTTCATCCAAATACAGCTGACCACTGAACAATGTGGGTGTTAGGGGCACTGACCCCTCATATAGTTGAAATCTGACTTAACCACATACAGCCTACCATTGACTGGAAGCCTCACTAATAACATAATTAGTCAATCAATACATATTTTGTATGTTATTTAACTATATACTGTATTACAATAAAGTAAGCCAGAGGAAAATTGGAAGGAAGAAAAACATGTTTACTACCCATTACGTGGAAGTGCATCAGGAGGAGGAGGCAGAGGAAGGGTTGGCCTTGATGTTTCAGGGGTGGTAGAGGCAGAAGGAAATCCTCCTACAGGTGGACTTTCTCAGTTCTAAAGGCCAACTGTAAATCTTTGGTTTCCTGGCACATAGCTCCTATAATCCTAGGAATCTCCAAAGTGATATGTCTTTTTGTATGCTAATGAATGACTGATGGGAGATAGATGGAGGGGGGCTTCTGAACAGCCTCAGAATGGAGGCTGGTTGCCAGGGAAACCCACTCCCTGACCTCGGGAAAGGAGATGTGTTGAAGGTTGAGCTGATTGCCAATACCAATGATTTAATCAATTGTGTCTACACAATGATGCTTCCATAGACACCCAAAAGGACTAGGTTCTGAGAGCTTCTGGGTTGCAGAGCAAGAATGTCTGCACGTGATGGGAGGGTGGCACACTTCAACTCCATGGGAACGGAAGCTCCTACAATCAGGTCCCTTCCAAACCTTGCCCTATATTCTTCATTTGCATCCTTTAAAATATACTTCGTGGCTTGGCATGGTGGCTCATACCTGTAATCCTAGCACTTTGGGAGGCCCAGGCGGGTGGATCACCTGAGGCCAGGAGATCAAGGCCAGCCTCATCAACATGGTGAAACTGGGTCTCTACTAAATATACAAAAGTTAGCTGGGCATGGTGGTACATGCCTGTAATCCCAGCTACTCAGGGGGCTGAGGCACATGGGGCAGAAGGTGGATGTTGCAGTGAGCTGAGATAGCGCCACTGCACTCTAGCCTGGGCAAGTAAGACTCTGTCTCAAAAAAGAAAAAAGAGAAATAAAATATGCTTTGTAATAAGCTGGTTTCCCTGAGTTGTGAGCCACTCTAGCAAATTAATCAAACTGGACAGGGGGTCATAGGAACACTTGATTATAGCCAGTGGTTCAGACACACAGGTGAAATAACACAGGGCTTGCAACTGGCATTGGAAATGTAGGCCAGTCTTGTGGGACTCAGCTCTGAATCTGTGAGATCTGATGTTAACTCCAGGCAGATAGCATCAGAATTGAGGGAAACCATAGAACAGCCAGCTGGTGTCCACTGCAGAAATGGGTGGTGGATGGAGAAAAACTTCTATACACATACAAACGGAGTACTGAGGGCACAGTAGGAGAAAACAGTTTTCACACTGCGCCAAGAGGACTCTACATTGGGAGAAACAGATTTCCTTTTACATCTGCAAGTACCCCAAGGTTGTGCCATGTCAAAAAGGCATTCAGAAGTGCAGGAGGCAGAGGCTGCAGTGAGCCAAGATCGCACCACTGCACCCAAGCCTGGGTAACAGAGCGAGGCTTGTCTCAAAAAAAAAAGTGTGATACCTTGCACCACCAGTCCCACGCCTGTCAACACCGCAATGGCTCCTATTTCCTAAAAAAATAAGGCCTGCCTGGAGTTCCAGGCCCTGCATACGAGCTCTTCTCTACCCTGCCCAACTATCCTCCTCCTCCCCTCTGCAGTCTGGCGTGCTCATCCTAAACACACTGTGGCGGTTCATTCTTGCCTCTACTCACCTGGCCCCTGGCCCCGCCTCAGTGCTTGTCAACTGTTTCATTTCAAGGTAATAAAATAAATCACAAACGAAAAGAACTTGTTTCAAGCAAGTCATCTAGAAAGTATGTTTCTGATGTTCACACATCCTTTTGGAGTTGGGGAGGGACTTTGAGACCCCTTTTGTGTAAGGCTGAAGAGACAGAGGCCAAGGGCACTGAGCTGGTTGCACAGGGCTACACTGTACCTCTTCTCCTCTCACCCAGCCCAGGGCTCTGCTCTGTGCCCACGGCACAGGCAGATATCCTGACTCCTAATGACACCCAGGGAAACGGTGGCCCAATAAGAAAAGGTGGCTCAGAAATGAACTTAGGAAATGGCCTCAAAGGCAGACACCTAACCCGATTTAACACGTACTTAGAGTGTCTCGCTCTGGGCTACTCTGTCCTCAGTCTAGCAGTGAAGTCACAGGCCCCAAAACCAGAAGCAGTTTTACAGGTGCACCTGTAACTAGAACCTGGTTCCCAAGCAGGCTGCCTGGGAATGGATCCAGTTCTTAGAGGGCACTGCAGGGTTAGAAGGGACAATCATTTCCAATGCTTAATTGAACTTAATGACTAGCCTAATTAAGCCTTTTAATGGCAGGGCTGGCAGGGCCTTGGCCAGTGCTCCTAAGAGCAGGCTGGATCCTCTGCATTCACTTTCTTCTGGTGGGTCAGGCAGCTGGCTGGAGCACAGCTCTGCAGAAAGCGAGGTCAAAGGAAGCTGGGAAGGGCTTAGGTCACGCATGCACTCCTTGCCATTATTCTCACAAACCGAACATATTGGTTTCTTGTCAAAATAGCCCTCAGGGAATATCTGCTGAGGCTCTACCATGGGCAAAGACGCTGTATCAGGTGTCAAGGGGAAACAGAAACAGAAGGCAGCAAAGCGCTGAGAATGAGACCATGATTCCTACGATCAGACTTACCTGGTCCAAATTCTGGCTGGCTAGTCGCTAGCTGTGTGACTCTGAGGAAGTTACTTAACTTTTTGAAAATCAGTTTCCTCATCTGCAAGCAGGGATAATAACAACGCCTACTCAATGGGTTGTTTTGAGGAAAAAGATAACTGTGTTTAGCACAGTGCCCAGTAAAATAAGTCACAATAAATAATGTGTGTACGTGGGTATAGGAGTGTGTGTGTCCTCATCTAAACAACTGGACAGGCAAGGCGTGTAGGCTCTCCACACACGGGTTCTGCAGCACATCCCTGGAAACCAGAATCTGTTTCTGAGGATGAAGCTGCAAATTTCCTAAAGTCTAGAGCTGTCTAAAGAAACTCAGGGGGTAGATAATGGCAAAAATAGAAAAAAGAAAGAAAGAACTGAATGTTCACCAACAGGGGAACAGGGCATCCATACCACGGGATTATCATGGAGCAGTAAGAAAACTGCGGTAAACAGACGTGAACTAAAAGATCTCCAGGATGTACTTACTGCAAGAATAAAAAAGAATGTAAGGTGCAGAATGCACTTAATATGATTTGTTTATATATAAAAAATATACTTTTTAAAGTACATGTATTGAAGTGTGTAAAAGACACCAACAAACTATTCCAGTAATTACTTCTGCAGGGATGGCCAGGATCACAGTAAATACTAGTTTTAGTCAAATTTAGCTTTATCTGCCTTGTTTGAATTTTTACATCATTAAAGAGCTATCAGTTTGCTTGTACAACTGTTTTTTATTAAAAAACAGAATCAGTGGGGCTGTTTCTACCAAGTTCCCCAGTGGGAGGGGTTCAAGCAGACCCTGGCAAGCACTTAGTAGAAACACTAGAATCTGACAGGACATTGGATGAGACTGGCTCTAACTCTGTGCAAGTCCAGAAAAACAAAGGAATATTCCATAGGCGGCTGTGCTTTTAGCTGTTATTTAAGGGACACTTTCGTGGGCCGCTCATTTCTCTCCTGACTCTCTGAGACCTTCCAACTTTACAATGCTACCCTTGGCTCCAATAACTGACCTGCTGTAGTCACCAGAGCATTTTCATTTCTGCAAAACTAGAAACTGTAAAGGCCAAAAGTCAAAACCTTCACAGGACGTACAGAGAACCCACTGTAGAACCACTCTTGGTTTTAATTACAGTGAAAGTCAAGGGTTGCTTCATTTAAGAAAACCTGAAGGCCAGAGAGGAAGCTGGGAGCAGGCTCTCAGGGAGGGAAGGCTTGCGCCTGCACCTGGCCATCTTTTGGCAGCCTCCCTGCAAGTCCAGCCCACAGGCAGTTGGGAAACAGTTCTGCTGACGGGCCCTTAGAGATGCAGGCTTGTACAATGTGTGGCCTCTGGGTCTCAGCTGTCCTCTCCCTGGTACACATGCATAGGCAACAAGTTCATCTCAAGCCCCTACCTATTCTCCAGCCACCTCCCTAGGGCATTGGGTGCTCCCTTCTGCTCCAGGGAGAGAGCTGACCAGGGCTACTTGTCAGGAGGACTGCTTTGCTTTTCAGAGTGGGAAGTAAAGTATCCAAATGCTGCTGCAGCAGGGCTTGTGGGGACACACTGCTGTCCCCTTTGAATGGGAGGCACTCAAGAGAAGTGCAAGAGTCCAATGATTTCATGCTTAGTCATTTGCCTAAGTAAATGGGCTTTGTGACAATAGTCACTAGCCATCTGAGGCCTTAAACTGCAATGAACATAACCTAGAACGTCTCTGCTTGCTCTGCATCAAATGTCACTATATCAACACAAGTAGCAGTTCATGAAAGTGCTCCCCCAAATCCTCAATGAGAAAAAGGCTGATGCACCTTCATACCTCTTCCCTAGCCTATGGATCTATGTGTGCCATATTTAAAGCCTTCACAATACACAGTCTGGGGGTTATTCACTTCATCTTCAAATCTTGCTGAACATATAATGATTTCCTGCAATAAACAATGCAGCTGAAACCCAGTTTTTAAAAATAACTGTGGATTCTCTAAGTTCATTAAAATAAAAACTTACCTAGCTCTTCCTCTACCATCTTTCTGTCCAGGCTCTGAATATAAGTTGAGAGCAAAGCAAAAAATTACACTTTGGGAAACCTATCTAGCATAAACAAATCTAAGATGTACATTAACAAGATATGATGTTACAGGGTCCCAGAGCCATCCTTTCTGAACTGACCAAATCTCAGAAGGCACATGGCAGAAAACCATCTATGCAGGGCAAAATGCATGACGGTGAAATTGAGACAGAGGTCCAAGCAGAGAGTTCACACAAGCATCTCCAAAAACCACAGAAATGGGGACATAGCCCCTAAACTCTAGGCACAGCCACTGGAAACGGGAGCACAGTTAGCTACCTAAGACCTTCCTTCTCAACCATCTCACATGCAACAGTCCCATTTGACTTCACCAAATGTTGAACACTCATTTCTGGTACCTGACTGACTTAGTTAACAATCACACAACTGTTCACACACATTGTTCAGGACTCCGGTCATGCCATGCCGATTCCAAGTTCTTTGTGGCTAAGGGTAGCAAGGGAAAAATCAGTTCTCAATATTTCAGTTTTGTTTTGTGTTTCTTGAAAACTAAATGAGCAAAATTGTGTTTACAGATGAAAATCTGAAGGTCAAGGATTAAGTCCTTCTACTTTACTGAAAATCAGAGCTGCCTGTCATACCAGGGACACCCTTTTCAATTATTAGAACTATGTAAGAAATGACCAAAATTTACTCATTAATCAAATATGTACTGAGCACCTATGTGTACCAAGCCCTACAGACCCAGATGCAAACAAAATAGACACACATCTCTTGCACAGTAACTATTTGCTTGTTACTATTAATAGTAATGCAAAGGCAAAGGCAGCTGCAGCTCTTAATTAGTTCAATTTTTTAAAAGTTTAAAACACAGAGAATAAGGGAGAAGTCAGATTTAGGCAAACACTAACAACTGGTTGTTCCAGGTAAAAGTATACATGGGTGTTTGCTGTACCACTATTGCAACTTTTCTATAGGCTTGAAATTTTTCAAAATAAAAATACTAGGAGAAAAAGGTAGGATTACAAGTATAAAATGTATTTCAAGCAACCAACTAGCTGGTGAGAGACGGTACATTACAGAAGAATTTCTGTTAATAAATGGAAATTAGACAATCATCATTCAACAACCTTTAATGAAATCATGGCTCTAGCAACTATCATCAATGGATGTTCCAACCATGAGAAGGGAGTCTGATGGGGATATAAAATGGAGACTCACACAGCCCTGCCCCCACTGGTAAATCACAGGCTCAAAGTGGAATGACCAGACACCTGTGCTTTCTCACACCTGTACCTTCAAGGTGATATAGTGGGATGTACACGGCACCACTTACAAGTATTCCTGCCCAAACTGGCCTAAATGGAACTACCATTTAGAGCTACACCTAATTATCAGTTTAACAGGGAATATGAGGGATAGAGAAACAAGTTAAACACCATGACTAGGAAGTAACGACTCAAATCCAGAATGTGGGAAACTCTATAGGACACGTTTCTTTAAAAAAGGAAATCATCATGACCGCCTGGGCAACACAGCAAGACCCTGTCTCTACAAAACATTCTAAAAAATTTAGCCAGGCATGGTGGCATGCACCTGTCCTAGTTAATTGGGAGTCTGGGGCAGAAGTATATCACTTGAGCCTAGGAGTTCAAGGTTGCAGTGAGCTATGATGCCACTGCTCTCTACCCTGAGGAATAGAACAAGACCCTGTTTCTAAAAAAGAAGGAAGAAAGGGAGGGAGGAAAGATCAACGGCACTGGGGAAAAAATAGGGGGTGGCGATTGCTGCAGAATAAAAGAGAGACTATAGAAATACAACAACTAGAGCAGCTGCTACACCGGAAAGATGGCGGAGCAAGAGCAAAGAAAAATCCCTTTGGTTCCAGAAGATCTCCTGAAAAAGAGGAAGGCTTATCAAGCCCTCAAAGCCACTCAGGCAAAGCAGGCACTTTTGGCAAAGAAGGAGCAGAGGAAAGGAAAAGGGCCCAGGTTTAAGCGATTGGAATCATTCCTACATGATTCCTGGCGGCAGACACGTGACAAGGTGCGTGTCAGACGACTGGAAGTGAAGCCTCACGCCTTGGAATTGCCAGATAAACATTCTTTGGCCTTTGTCGTACGCATTGAAAGGATTGATGGTGTGAGTTTACTGGTGCAGAGAACCATTGCAAGACTTCGCCTAAAGAAAATTTTTAGCGGTGTCTTTGTAAAAGTCATTCCCCAGAACCTAAAAATGCTGCATATAGTGGAACCTTATGTGACCTGGGGATTTCCAAATCTGAAGTCTGTCCGGGAACTCATTTTGAAACGTGGACAAGCCAGGGTCAAGAATAAGACCATCCCTCTGACAGACAACACTGTGATTGAGGAGCACCTGGGGAAGTTTGGTGTCATTTGCTTGGAAGACCTCTTTCATGAAATTTCCTTCCTTGGGAAGCATTTCCAGGAGATCTCATGGTTCTTGCACCCTTTCCACCTCTCAGTGGCCCGTCATGCTACCAAAAATAGAGTGGGCTTCCTCAAGGAGATGGGCACACCTGGCTATCGGGGTGAATGCATCAATCAGCTTATCCGCCAGCTGAACTAGAACCAGGTGCCAAACTGCAATAAATTTTTATCAATGAAGTGGAAGCATGTGTTTTTGGGTTTGGAGAATTTGTATCAAGTATCTTCAGAGAAGATTATTTCCTGCTTTATCTTTAAAAACTGGAGAGGAACGGTCAAAGAAAAAACAGTAGCTGGCCAGGTACGGTGGCTCATGCCTGTAATCCCAGTACTTGGGGAGGCTGAGGAGGGCGGATCACCTAAGGTCGGGAGTTCGAGACCAGCCTGACCAACATGGCGAAACCCTGCCTCTACTGAAAATACAAAAATTAGCGGGCATGGTGGCGCATGCCTGTAATCCCAGCCACTCGGGAAGCTGAGGCAGGAGAATCGCTTGAACCCAGGAGGCAGAGGTTGCTGTGAGCCAAGATCACACCATTGCACTCTAGCCTAGGCAACAAGCGAAACTGTTTCAAAAGAAAAAAAAGAAAAAAACAGTAGCTTATGTACATTGCAAGCACCTCTCATCACAATCCAGTTCCAAGGAAAAATTCCAGCGTTTTCTACATTGGCTGCTGCCTCGTCTGAAATCAGCACATTCCATGGAGGAAGGAGTTCTGCTTTGCTGCATCTCTTATTCTAGGGTTTAATGTTGGTAATTGAGTAACTCTAGCATTTGTACAAGGCTCCCTAAGACTCCTGCAGCAGTGGACAAGCCCAGGGACATAATTGAATCTGGTGATTCCTGGGGCCTTGTGAGAAAGACTTGAAATACACAGAGGAGGAAAGGTACAAAAATAAATGTTTACTTGTCTCTGCAAAAAAAAAAAAAAGAAAAAGAAAAAGAAATATAACAATTAGGCCAGGCGAGGTGGCTAATGCCTAGCACTTTGGGAGGCTGAGGCGGGAGGATCACCTGAGGTCAGGAGTTCAAGACCAGCCCAGCCAACATGGTGAAACCCCATCTCTACTAAAAATACAAAAATTAGTCAGGCATGGTGGTACGCACTTGTAGTTTCAGCTACTCAGGAGGCTGAGGTGGGAGAATGGCTTGAACCTGGGAGGTGGAGATTATAGTGAGCAATCTACACTATAATCTACACTGCACTACAGGCTGGCAACAGAGTGAGACTCCAGCTCAAAAAAAAAAAAAAAAAAGGAAGAAAGAAATATAACAACTAAATGCAATATATGGACGTTGATTTGTCCTTTTTTCAATCCACCTATAAAATACATTTTTGGAGACAATGGAAGTAACTCAATATGACCTGGATATCAGATGACATTAAGGAATTATTAATTTTGATACAAAGGCTAATGTCACGATGGTTAATAAACAAAAACAGTCCTTATCAGTTAACAAAAATGATCTCCAGCAGCAACAGGAAAGGTATGAGGAAGGGAATCAATTGCATTGTTTATATATCATCGAACTTCTCTACTCATCCTTGGCCGCGTACGGGATAAAGCGTGTTCACATCCATAGACACACCTTCTTGAGACTAAATAACTGCACCCTTATGAATGTCTGACATAGTGCTTCCCTGTCTTTTTAAAGACATGAAGCAATGAAAAAATAACATATAAATGGCTAACTGGGGTGGATGGATGAGACTTCTTGTTGTCACAGGTGACCAGCCTAGGGCCTTGGCTAGATCTACCCCGGCAGGGACACAGGCAAGGAGTGCCCACATCATGGTACAGCGGCACCCACAGTGCAGCACACGGCACACCAGCGGCAGCTCCAGCTAACCTTCCCTCTGTGACGCCTTTCTGGGAAATTGACTTCTATGGGGATGGACAGCCTGTAACAGAGCTGGTTTAAGAGGACAAAATATGTGTTTGCAACTGTGCTTACCGATCTCGGAGCCCTCTTGCTCCATGAGTTTTTGCTTTTCACGCTTTCGCAGCCTAATAGGAATTAACTACTTGCTGCTAAAAAGAGGGCAAAAAGATCTGGTATGGCAATGACATAGAGGGAGAGGACAGAGCCCTTTAGTATTCTTAGAACATCTATGCCATTAAAAAAAGAGAGAGGAAAAAAAAAGAGGAGGTGGGAAGGGGGATAACCTCGGGACCAGCACACAGCAGTTCTACCACCATCTTGGTGTCCTTGATGCGTGCAGATGGTGTGGAAGTGGCTGGCACCAGAACAGCCCATGAGAAGGAATGAGCGGCCAATGGAGATTTATGTGAGGAGAGAGAGATGGACAAGGTAAAATTGTCAGGAGGAGTTGTTAGAAAGTAAAATATATTGTGACAATTCCACTCCTGCCGTTCATCAATAAACTGACAGATCATTTAGTGTCAATTAGGAGTGATAGATGGACAAGTCCCCATGATCCTGGGCCAAAATTAATGGCTGGGAGGGAGAGGGTGATTGAAAATGACGGCTGACATTGAGAGCAAAGTCCTGAAAGTCCCTGAGGGGCCATTACTTGCCTCATTCCCTTGCAGATCAATGCAGGGACAAACCCAAAAACAGACACTTTGAGACAAAACTTAATCAGACTACCTTTCCTTCCCTCTTTACCAAGCTGGCTTTTTCTCTTCAGCTCTATTCCCCATGGCCAAGTCAGTGACCCACCACAAGTGTCCTAGCTCGGGCAACTTCAGAGCCAAGGACAGCTCCAAGATGGACTCTCTGGCATAGCCATGACTCTGATGCCAAGGGGAAAGGACTGGTAGTGATCCCAGGCCCCAGGCAATTCCTGAACTTAGCCCTTTCTGTGGCTCAGGGATGAGCAATTTAGCCCTGGCACCCAACATCTCTAAGCAGTGAGGTGGCTGACACATGTTCTGCTCTCTAGCCTGGGCAGTGTGATACAAACAAAGCTGAGGTAACCCAGAAACTCATGTTCCTTAGCTATGAGCTCCTCAACAGCTCCATAAACAGCCCTTCTACTTCTCACTGATGACACTTTCCTCCTACCTTCTTTGCACAGGGATACCTACCTTATTGAACAAAATCTACCCAGCAAAGTTAGTGTAATGCATATATAAGGTGCTGCCATAGGCTGAATATTGTGTCTCCCCAAAATTCTCAGGTTGAAACCCTAATCGCCAAGGTGATGATGTTTGGAGGTGGGACTTTCACAGCTGATTAGGTTTAGATGAGATCATGAGGGTGGAGCCCTCATGATGGGGACGAGAAAGAGACATAAAATCTCACTCCTTACATGCATGTGCCAAGGAAAGACACTTAAGAACGTAACTCGGAAAATGGCCTCACCAAGAATCCAACCGTGATAGCACCCTGATCTCAGATTTCTAACCTCCAGAATCATGAGAAATAAATGTTTGTTGTTTAAACCTCCCAGTATATGGCAACTTGTTAAAGCAACCAAATTAAGACAAGCACCTAGCACAGTGCCATTGTTATTATCATCCAAAAAGAATTTAAGGTGAGTGCGCTATTTCCGGTGTCAATTCTCTGCTGTAATTAGACTGACAAAAAGGTTATTATCATTCCCACAACACCAAATCTTAAACCAGAATGCTTTCTTCATGACCTTGTTCTGACCATCAAAATTCATCCAGCTTCCCTCCTACCTCCTCTGTAAGTTACTCCCTGACCATAACGATTACTCTCCTTCTGACATCACATCACCAGTGTCACTCGTTCACTTGTTCCTCATTTACAATGTGCTCCTTTGGCCAACATGCTCCTTCTGCCACTCCTGATTTTTATGGATGAAAATGCCTCCTGAATTAGAATTCGAGCTCTTGCAGGACAGGAAGTATATCTTCTACTCTGGTACTCACTGGAGCGTCCAGCAAATAGGAGCTCATGTTTCCAGCCTTAATGAGGTAGGTCTTCAAAGCAGCTCAAAAGTCGCCTCTTATCCCTCGTCAGCCTCCTTTTCTGTTTTAAATCTGTCCTACTTGATCTCAAGATACTACTCTCCTTTGCCTCAACAAGCCCAACAGTTGGTCTGTCTTCCCACTGTGAAAAACGGGAGAAAAAGAAGCCAAATCAAAAGGAAGTTCTCTAAATTCCCCATTCCCCTCAATCCTCCTCGATAACTTACCCAGCCTTTCCAAGCTCTGTCTGTCTTGGAGGAAAATTATCCGCGCCCCCTCCTCCTGTCCAAGGTCACTCAGTCTCTCTTGGAAGGTCTTATCCTATCCCTCCAGGGTCCTGCTACATCAATTAACCCCCTACTACAACTCTAATCACTCTTTCCTTATATATTACAGACATGATTCTTAATCTAGACTCTTCTTCCAAATACTGTTCCATCCCTTTCCTTTTTTCATACTATCCTATATTACTGGCCACTTCCTCATGTCCCATGTCCTCTTCAATCTACTGTAATCTGGCTTCTGCTCAAGCACAAATAACTGTAACCACTTTCTCAAAGTCTCCTCGTAACTTCCAAACAGCCAAATCCAAAGATCTGTCCTTGTCTTCTCCTATTTTTGTAGATGACTCAAAGTGCATCTCTTTTTTGACCTCACTTCTCAACTCCTGAGCTGTGGAAATTACCTACATGTCCCACGATCAGCCCCTAAATCAGGTCTCTCCTGCCTTCCCTCTCTCACGGCACCACTACCAACCAGACACCTAAGTGGGGCTCCTCGCAGTGACTCCTCCCTCTGCCCTACATCCAACCAATGGCATTTCTATTAATTCTACCTCCAAAAGGTCTCCACATCTCCTTTCTTTTCCATCGTCACACCACACCCCTGGTTTAGGCTCTTATCTTTCATGTAGATTATTACTTCCCAACAGGTCTTCCCAGCATTTCAGCTCTCCACCTTCCACACTGAAAGCAAAGTGACCATTTAAAAATACTGATCTGATCATTCATTCTTATGTTCAATAAACAGTCACTAAGTGCTTACTATGAACTAGGCACTGCGCAAGGTCCTGTGGGTATGTAAATAAGAGTATGTCTCCTCTCGTGGAGCTTACATTACAGCAGATAGAAAAAGAGAGTATGTATGCATGCATGCAGATACGTCAGGTGGCCACAAAGAAAGCAGGCAGTGGGACCACAGAGCGATGAGGGGTGCTGCTTTACGTAAAGTGAAGTCAGGTAGGACCTTGTAAGCCATAGTAAGGACTTTGGGTTATACTTTGGGTGGCACGCTATTGCAGGGTTCTGGGTACATAAAAGGTTTGCGCCTGTTTTAAAAGGGTCACTCTGGTTATGTAGAGATAACACAGACGGAATCTCGTCAGGAAGTTCTCACTTGAGCCAGTGCCAGAAATGATGGTGGCTGCAGCCAAGCTCTGGCAGTTCAGACAACTGATGTATTTGAACAGCAGACTTAACAGGGTTTGCTGGCAGACTGAATGGGTTGATATAAAGAGAAGAAGCCGGGATAATCCCAAAGTTTACAATCTGAGCAATTAGGAAGATAGAGTCACCACTTACTGAGATCTAGGGAAGACTTTGGAGGCACAATTAGGGGAGGGGGTACAAGGGGTTGAAATTAAGAAGACTAATTTGGATATGTCAGGTTTGTGTTGCATATTCAAGCTGAAAGCATCAAGTAGACAAATGGTCGTCCAGGAGAAGAACTGGGCTGGAAATATAAATTCTGGAGTCATCACTGTGTAGATGATAGTCAAACATGAGACCAGGTTGAGATCATGCAGAAAGTAAGTGTTGACAGAGAGGAGAGGAGGTAAGAGGAAGAGCTCTGGGCATTTCAACATTTTGAGGGGTCAGAACCGGCCACAGACTGAAAAGCCAAGCAAGTGAATATCTCAGAAAGTAACACATGACAAGGAAAAGCTTCTCTCTCCAGGGGAAATAGATTTGATCTGGAAAAATCTTTAATGTTTTCACTGAGGAATGAGTACTGTGATAATCTTTTGTTCTCTAAGAAGCAGACATGATTTATCTTATTTTCCTATTTTTTTTTCTTTTTTTGAGATGGAGTCTTGCTCTGTCACCCAGGTTGGAGTGCATTGATGTGACCTCAGCTCACTGCAACCTCTGCCCTCTGGGTGCAAATGATTCTCCTGCCTCAGCCTCCTGAGTAGCTGGGATTACAGGCGCATGCCACCATGCCTGGCTAATTTTTGTATTTTTTGGTAGAGACAGGGTTTCACCATCTTGGTCAGGCTGGTTTTGAACTCCTGACCTTGTGATCCACCTGCCTCAGCCTCCCAAAATGCTGGGATTATAGGCATGAGCCACCACATCCAGTTTAATTACTTATTTCAAAATAAATTCCAGATATGACAAGTATTAAAATCCCCTAATAATTTTGGAAAACAAGTCTCCTCCATAAGATTCGCATTAGTAGATGAGACCTGCATTTCAACATCACCTTCTTGTTTTTGCTTAACACTAAAAACGATTGCTATGGTCTATAAGGAAAACAGCATGAGATGTAATAGCCTAGGAATAGAGAGACCACTGGTACAGAATAATGAGTCCAAAAGGAGACCCTGGTACACACAAAAATTCAGAACAATAAAGGTGGCTTCTCAAATCACTAGGAAAAGATAGATTTTTAAATAAATGATGCTGGGACAATAGCTATTTAGAAAAAGTAAAACCATACATCAAAATAAATTCCACGTGGATCAGCAATCTCAGTTTTTAAAATGAAAGGGTGTGGCTATATTCCAATAAAACTTTATAAAAATAGGCAGCTAGCCTGTGGGCCACAGTTTGCTGACACCTAATATATAGAAACAAAGGAGGAGAAATATAAAAACTTACATATATACAGATACATATATATATAATTTATACATATGTATCTGTATATGTAATTATATATAACTTATATATCTGTATATATAATTATATATATATGTGTGTGTGTGTGTGTGTGTGTGTGTGTGTGTATGTTTACTTTTCCAAAAAGAATTATAGGAAAGATAAATCAGAAACTAATAAAGAAACTACCTATAGGGAATGGATGGGAATGAGGTAGAGGGTATGATAAGGATGGGAGTGAAAACATCTCTGAGTATATCTTTCTATACAACTTTAACTCTTGATCAGTGTAAATGTTCTACATATTCAAAGGTGATTAAAATAAAAAGGATTTTTAAAAACTTTAAAATTGAACACAAATAGAAACAAGTGAATGTAATTGTGTATTAAATTGATATCTGAACCTAAATGAGAAATAATTTAAATACATCAAATAATTCTGAAAACAGTATCCTGAACTTGTGTGATATATTTTAAGAACAAAAAGAACCACAAAGAAATCTTGAGCTCTTCTTAGGAAGTTTCTTTTTGAGAATGACATTAGTATAGTAACTGTAAAACTACTTTGTGTGTGTTACAGGATAGAGTGTATTTTTTTAAATGTGTTTCCTAGTTCTATTAAAAGAGCCTAGAAGCAAAGATATCCAATAGTAATGAAGAGTGTGCATTCAGATCTTGAATTCCAAAACTGTTCTCCACCAAAAGGACCCAGGTCTCCTTGGAGAAGTAGCTGACTCCAAGGAAAATACAAAGTTATTCTGGAATATCTTCCTGCATTGAAAAACAAGCATGTGCTCAAATACTAACAAAGCATAAAGGCATAAGAGCCATCTTGAAGTTCTCCCTGCCCAAACATGGGACAATCTGAGTACTAATAATAATCAGTATTATAGAAAATAAAAACTGTGGTGATGGAAATGAGTTATAACACAATGAACAACAAAAATCCACGAGTCCAGCTAGGTGCAGAAGTTCATGCCTATAATCTCAGCACTTCGGGAGGCCAAAGTAGGTGGACTGCCAGGAGTTTGAGACCAACCTCAGCAACTAAGTGAGACCACATCTCTACAAAAATAAGAATTAAAAAAAAATTAGCCAGGCATTGTGGTGCAGTGCATGCCTGCGGTCCTAGCTATGGGGGAGGCTGAAGCAGGAGGGTCACTTGAGCCCAGGAGTCTGAGGTTACAGTGAACTATGATTGCACCATTGCACTCCAGCTTAGGCAACAGAGAGAGATTGTGTCTCAAAAAAAAAAAAAGTACAAAAATAGACGCATAGACCAATGGAACAGAACAGAAAACCTAGAAATAGAACAGCATACCAACCAATCTGTGGCAAAGTCAACAAAAATAAGCAACAGGGAAAGGACATCCTATTCAATAAATGGTGCTGGAAAAACCAGCTAACCATATGTAAAAGAATGAAACTGGACCCATTCCTATCACTGTATAAAAAAAAAAAATTAACTCAGGGCCAGGCACAGTGGCTCACACCTATAATTCCAGCACTTTGAGGGGCCAAGGCAGGTGGATAACCTGAGGTCACGAATTCTAGACCAGCCTAGCCAACATAGTGAATCCCCTTTCTCTACTAAAAATACAAAAATTAGCTGGGTGTGGTGGCACATGCCTATAATCTCAGCTACGCAGGAAGCTGAGGCAGGAGAATGGCTTGAACCTGGGAGGTAGAAGTTGTAGGGCGGTGAGATCGTGCCATTGCATTCCAGCCAGGGTGACAAGAGCAAAACTGTCTCAAAAAAAAAAAAAAATTTAACTCAAGATGGATTAAAGACTTAAAGGTTAAGATCTCAAACTATAAAAATCCTAGAAGGCCTAGGAAATGCCTTTCTGATGTCAGCTTTAGCAAATAATTTATGACCAAGTCCTCTAAAGCAACTGTGACAAAAAGAAAAATTGACAAGTGGGATCTAATTAAATTGACAAGCTTCTGCACAGCAAAAGAAACTATCAATAGGGTAAACAAACCTACAGAATGGGAATGGGAGAAAATTTTTGCAAACTATGCACCTGACAAAGGACTAATATCCAGAATCTACAAGGAGCTTAAACAAAACAACAAGAAAAAAAAACAAATAACCCCATTAAAAAGTGAGCAAAGGACATGAACAGATTCTTCTCAAAAGAAGACATACAAGCAGACAACAAACATAGGAGTAAATGCTTAACATCACTATCAGAGAAATGTGAATTGAAGCCACAATGAGATGCCATCTCACACCAGTCAGAATGGCTATTGTTAAAAAGTCAAAAAATAACAGATGTTGGTGAGGCTTCTGAGAAAAACGAATGCTTACCAGTACACTGTTGGTGGGAATGCAAATTAGTTTGGCCACTGTGGAAAGCAGCCTGGAGATTTCTCAAAGATCTAAAAATAGAACTACCATTTGACCCAGCAATTCCATTACTGGATGGTATATACATACCCAAAGGAAAATAAATCATCAGACAAAAAAAATATACATGCAAATATATGCTCATCCCAGTACTGTTCACAACAGGAAAGACATGGAATCAACCTAGGTGCCCATCAGTGGTGGACTGGATAAAGAATATGTGGTACATATATACCATAGAATACTATGCAACCATTAAAAAAGAATGAAATCACATCCTTCGCAGCAACATGGTTATGGCCGGAGGCCATTATCCTAGGCAAACTAACGCAGAAACAGAGAACCAAATATTGCAAGGTCTCACTTATAAGTAGAAGCTAAATCCTGGGCACATGTAGACATAGAGGTAGAAACAACAGACACTGGGGACTCCAAAAGGGGCTGGGGCGAGAACTGAAAAGCTTCCTATTGGGTACTATGTTCACTATCTGAGTGACAGGATCAATAGAAGCTCAAATCTCGGCATCATGCAATATACCCTTGTAACAAACCTGCACATGTATATCCTGAATCTAAAATAAAATAATAGAATTTTTTATATCCATGAGTCCATAATTTTAAAAAGAGGGAGCAATAGAAAAAGAAAAGAGGGGAAAAGTAAATTCTTCTTCATAGAAAAACTCCAAGCGGTTAATATAGAATGGCAGAATTAGAAAGTTAACATTTTGCAACCCCTGATATAGTAACTGATTGAGGCAAAGATCATTAATGGACGCTAAAACCACCAAGTGAAAGGCTGTAGGTGAACAGGATTCAAAGCGGCACCCCCAAACAATGACTAATTATTTATAAAGGAAAAAAAGAACCTTTGCGATGGAGAGATCTAGAGATCACCACCTAGACCAAGTGATAAAACTCAGTAACAACAACCAAGGGATCAGCTGATGTCACATGCCTTTGATAAGTTCTGGTCAACAACTTTTAACTTGAATCTTATGAAGAATCAATTAGAGAAACCCAGAATGTGAGACAGTCTACAACACAATTGGCCTGGATTCCTCAAAAAAGTCAGTGTCTTGGTGGGGAACGGGGAAGGGTGAGGACTAGTTTAGATCAAGAGAGACTAAAAAGGCAACTACGAAACACAGTGTTTGAGCTCTGATTGGATCCTGGAGTTACAAAAGACATCTGGGGGAACAAAGGGGAGGATTTAAATATAAACTATGTATTAAATATTATTAAGCCACTATGTAATGTCTTAGATATCAGTGATACTGTGATAATGTAGAGGATATAATTAATCTTGAGAGATGCATGCTAACGTATTTAGGGGTGAAATGTCATGACAGCTACAACTTATTTTCAGGCTAAGAAAAAAAAGTGTGTGTGTTGGGGGGTGTTGGGGAAGGGGGAAGGGACAAAAAAGTGGGAGGAGAGGATGGAAAAACTTGGCAGTAAATATTTTTAATAATGATTTTCTTTTAAATTTAGCTTTTAAGTTCAAGGGTACATGCGCAGGTTTGTTGTATAGGTACAATTGTGTCACAGGGTTTTGTTGTACAGATCATTTAATCACCCAGGCATTAAGCCTCGTACCCAGCAGTTATTCTTCCTGATCCTTTCTGACCTCCCACCCTCCACCTTTCAATAGGCCCCAGTGTGTGTTGTTCTCCTTTGTGTTCATGTGTTCTCATCATTTAGCTTCTACTTACAAGTGAGAATATAACAGCATTTGGTTTTCTGTTTCCCCAGTATGTGTTGTTCTCCTCTATGTGTGCATGTGTTCTCCTCATTTAGCTTCTACTTACAAGTGAGAACATACAGTTTTTCGTTTTCTGTTTCTACATCAAACTTACATCAGTTTGCTAAGGATAGTAGCCTCTAGCTCCATCCATGTTTTTGCAAAGAACATTATCCTGTTCTTTTTTATGGCTACACAGTATTCTGTGGTGTATATATAACACATTTTCTTTATCTAGTCTACCACTGATGGGCAAGGTTGATTCCATGTCTTTGCTATTGCAAATAGGGCTGCAATGAAGTACGCATGCATGTGTCTTTATAATAAAATGATATATTATATTGGGTATATATCCAGTAATGGGATTGCTGGGTCAAATGGTATTTCTTTCTCTAGGTATCTGAAGAATCACCATACTGTCTTTCACAATGACTGAACTTTCACAATGACTGAAGTTACACTCACACCAACACTATATAATCGTCCCTTTTTCTCTGCAGCCTCACCAGCATCCGTTATTTTTTGACTTTTTAGTAATTGCTATCCGACTGGCATAAGATGGTATCTCATTGTGATTTTGATTTACATGTCTCTACTGATCAGTGATGTTGAGCTTGTTGGCTGCCAGCATGTCTTCTTTTGGAAAGTGTCTGCTCATAACCTTTGCCCATTTTTTAATGGGGTTGGGTTTTTCTTGTAAATTTAAGTTCCTTATAGATGCTAGATATTACACTTTTGTCAGATGCATAGTTTGCAAAAGTTTTCTCCCATTCTGTAAGTCATCTGCTCTCTCTGTTGACGGTTTCCTTTGCTGTGCAGAAGCTCTTTAGTTTAATTAGATCCCATTTGTCAATTTTTGCTTTTGTTGCAATTGCTTTTCGTGGCTTCCTCATAAAATCTTTGCCCGATCCTATGTCCAGAATAGTAATGCGTAGGTTGTCCTCCAGTTTTTATATTTTTGGGATTTACATTTAAGTCTTTTATCCATATTGAGTTAATTTTTGTACTTGGTATAGAGAAAGGGTTCAGTTTCACTCTTCTGCATATGCCTAGCCAGTTATCTCAACATCATTTATTGAATAAGGAATCCTTTCCCCATTGCTTGTTTTTGTCAGGTTTGTTGAAGATAGTTGCAGGTATGTGGCCTTATTTCTGGGTTCTTTATTCTGTTCTATTGGTCTATGTGTCTTTTCTTGTACCAGTAGCATGCTGTTTTGCTGTTTTGGTTTCCGTAACCCTGTAGTATAGTGTAATGCCTCCAGGTTTTTCTGGTGTATGTTGTGTGTGTGTGTGTGCGTGTGTGCGTGTGTGCGTGTGTGTGCGTGTGTGCGCATTTTCTTTTACTTAGGATTGCCTTGGCTATTCGGGCCCTTTTTTGTTTCATATCAATTTTTAAATAGTTTTTTCTAGTTCTGTGAAGAATGCCAATGGTAGCTTAATAGAAATAGCATTGCCTCTATAAGTTGCTTTTGCCAGTATGGTCATTTTAACAATATTGAGTCTTCGTATCCATGAGCATGGACTGTTTCTCCATTTGTTTGTATCATCTCTGACTTCTTTGAACAGTGTTTTGTAGTTCTCCTTGTAGAGATCTTTCAAGATAGTGCTATTTTGAAGGCAACAACTGCTCAAGGAAAGTCTAAACTAGAATAATGACCATTCTTTGAGAAACTATTCTCATGTATATCTTAAGCAGTTAAATTTGATAGCTGGCCATCTCACTGGTATAATTTGTTAAAATCTTTCATCTAAGACTTAGTGAAAGGGATTAAGGAATGAAATGTAATCCAGTCTTTAGAGCTGGACTCTGAACTAAACTAAAAAACATTAAGCACTCTCCTTACAGGCATGTATGACTCCACTTATTTCATCTATAAAATGGGACCAAAGGCAAAGGCTAGCAAAAGTCTCGGCCTTACTAACATATTCTCCGTCAGACTGGCCTAGATTAACTATATTTAAGCAATGAATGAAACTTCAAGAATCACAAAGACTAACTGTCATCAAAACCTGTTTAGGCCGGGCGCAGTGGCTCAAGCCTATAATCCCAGCACTTTGGGAGGCCGAGGCGGGTGGATCATGAGGTCAAGAGATCGAGACCATCCTGGTCAACACGGTGAAACCCCGTCTCTAATAAAAATACAAAAAATTAGCTGGGCATGGTGGCACGTGCCTGTAATCCCAGCTACTCAGGAGGCTGAGGCAGGAGAATTGCCTGAACCCAGGAGGTGGAGGTTGCGGTGAGCCGAGATCGCGCCATTGCACTCCAGCCTGGGTAACAAGAGCGAAACTCCGTCCCAAAAAAAAAAAAAAAAAAAAACCTGTTTAAAGCATCTGGAAAGTGCTGACAGCTACAGAGGCTAACAAATGTGGCTAGAGGTGACAGCCAGCACCATCTTATTATAGAGGCCATTCACAAAATACATGTTACCTAACACTTTGATGTTTTAGAACCATAAAACTTAGAGACACCTGCCTTATTACCTTACCCCTTATGCACTACTGCTAGTCATTACTTAATTGCAGCAACTGGCTATGTATTAGCTTTATGCTGAGTACTGTTCCTGTGTATTCGAGGCTCAGAACAACTCTTTACAATGGGTGTTAGTATTGCTACTTTACAGGGTTAAGTAACATCCCCAAGTTTACACAGCCAGTTAAATGCGGAAACCTGAATTCAAACCCTGGTATGTCTGAATCAGATGCCCATGGTTTTAACCTTACTGTGATGTTGCTTCTATGAGTAAAACAAGAGATGACTTAATTACCACACCTTAGCCTGAAAATCCTGCCGGTTTGAGTGTGGAAGAAATGCAGAGAGGGCATGTGGTAGGAAGAAGTTTGAGGAACACTTCCTCCTTATATAAGACAAGGTAATTCTGTAATTCTGAAACCATCCCAGAGATATGCATGCTTATCCTGGATAACTGAAGATCTCGCAGAGATTTCTACTCTAACTCATGTGCATTCCCAGATGCTGGCAGAAATCCGAGGGGCTATCGTTCATTGGTTATGTCTAATTCAAGCTTGTCCAACCTGCCTTATTTTGTTGTTGTTCTGCTTTGTTTTATTTTAGGCTTTTAGCAGCCTGAAACAATGGTTTTTAGTTTCTGTCTCTAGTGATAGGTGGAAAAGAGGGATAAAGAAGGGGTTTTACTGGCCCAATCAGAAACAGAACTAAGAACCCATGACTGTATTCTCTTCCCTTGAATACCCCTGGCTATTTCTTAACATCATAAGGTTCAGAAAATACTTCTGGATACTACCTACAGCTCTGGAAATCTGACATTCCTATACTAAGGCTTTAATGTAGTTCACAACTAACAAAGATTCCTGACATTCAAAATAAACATCGCTTTTCTTAATGTGGAATTACTTCTCCCAAACAGATCCTTCATATGAAGCATTTATGCCACCATAAAGATCCCAAAGCTCCTGCAGCTCATAAATATCGCCACCTGCCAGAATGCATGTGAGAAGAATATGGTCAAAGCCCATCTATGAGGATAAGAAACAATCATCATCATCATCATAACAACAGCCAATGTCCATCAAGTGCTTCCTAAATGCTTCTCTCTAACGTGTTATACATATGAATTCATTTGAACCTCACAATGATCCTTTCAAGTAAGAACCATTTTTAACCCCATTGTAGAGATGCAGAAGTGGAGACCAGAGATGTTAAATTACTTGCTTGCAGTCTCTGAGATAATAAATGGCATAGCTAGGATTCAAAACCAGGCAGTTGCCTCCAGAACCGGTGGCTCTCACCGCTCTCTGCTGCCTCTTGATATGGAACCACAGGGATCAGCTTCTGGTCTAAGCTGTGGAAAGGCTTCAAGGGCTAAACACAACAGCAATAGTCCTGTTACATAAGTAATTTCCTTCAGTCTTTGAATCACGCTGTAGGGAACATCAATGTGTCCACCCAGGGTTCAGCCATGGTCTACACCTTGCCCAACGTCATCCAGCTCAGAGAGAATGGCGTCTGCATCCACAGCCCCACACTGTGGGCCCTATGCAGTTTATACAGTGCTGCTGCATGCACTGTGACATTAGGTTTCCCAGCCTTCCCAGGACCTCTGGATAGGCTGATTAGATAATGTTGGATGGTTATGGCACCAATATTCATGCCAACTTACAGTAAACACAAGATACCAACTAGGCAGGGTGATGGGACATCTGTATTAGTCTCCTTTATGAACAGTAGCTGATCTATGTCAGGGGAAGACATACCACAGAGTTCATCAGCAGCTACCAGCAGGCAATTCCATTATGTTTAGAAAATTAAGAAGAATACAGAATGTTGCAACATGGATAAACTCTGAAAACATTATGACAAGTGAGAGAAGTCAGCCATAAAGGACCACATAATGTAGATTCTACTTACATAAAATGTCCAGAATACGAAAATCAGAGAGAGAGAAAGTTGACTGGTAGCCACCTAGATCTAGGGAGGTTGGGAGGACATGGGAAGTGGCTGCTGATAGATACAGGGTGGGGAGGTGATAAAAATGCTGTAAAATTGATTGTGGTAATGGCTGTACAACTCTGTGAATATATTAAGAATGATTAAATTATACGTTTTAAATGGGTGAACTATATGATATATAAATTTTTTCTCAATAAAGCTATCATAAAAAATAAAACAACACAGGAGCAAAGTCCCCACCCCACTGTGTCCAGCACCAACCCCACTTCTGTGAGTTACTGGTACTCACTTTGAAGCCTTCACGGAATCGTCTGCCCAGCCTCCTTCTCGGCAGCGAGGAAATTGGGGAGGGGAAGTCTACAAGTCAAAAGAACACAGTCGCTCAACATTTGCATTTATTTTATTTTATTTTTTATTTTCTATTGTTTGAGATGAAGTCTCTACTGTCACCCAGGTTGGAGTGCAGTGGCGCAATCTCCGCTCACTGGAACCTCCGCCTTCTGGGTTCAAGAGATTCTCACACCTCAGCCTCCCAAGTTGCTGGGATTACATGAATGAACCACCACGCACAGCTAATTTTTGTATTTTTAGTAGAGATGGGGTTTCACCATGTTGACCAGGCTGGTCTCAAACTCCTGACCTCAAGTGATCCGCCCACCTGGGCCTCCCAAAGTGCTGGGATTACAGGCGTGAGCCACCACACCCGGTCAACATTTGTGTTTAAACACCAATGGTTGAGGGTAAGGTCACCTACACCAATCAATATTCAGACTGCCTTTTGAATAAAAATACAGTAACCTTTGTAATTTGCTATGAAAATCTGGGTTCCTTCATACCCTCCTGGTGAGAAATTGGCACTATGCTTCTGGAGGGCTATTTGGTGATGTTTATTGAAAGCCTTAAAAATATTCAAACTTTTTTGATCTAGCAATCTCAGGAATTGATCTCAAGGAAAAAATCAGAGAGCAATATAATGTTATTTTTGAGAAGGAATAGCTGAAAACAACCAAAATTGCTAGCAATAAGGAATTAAGTAAATGGTAGAATGAAAATACTATGCAAATAACAAAAAAGAAGTTATAAGAAATACCTAATGATATAAGAAAGTTCAATACATTTTAATTTTCAAAAACATGTTACCAAACAGTAAGTATATGCTTTTGTCACATTTTTTGAAATAATTATCAATACATATTATTTAGTGTTAATGGGTTATATGTACATGACTGAGAGGGGGTTCCATGGCACTTTTAATTTTCCTTTTCTCTGCTGCTTTTAAATAAAAGTAATAAAATAAAGATATAAGAGTGAGACTTGCTTATTTGACATAAACTAAGTTGGTGGATGGATTAAAAATCTATTTAAGAGGCCCGCCCCAACCTCTGCCACCGCTGCCAGTGACCGAGCACACTGTCTAAGGAGCTTGGGGATTGACCTGCCCCCACTTCCCATCACCACTAGCACCCATGTATGCCATCTAGGGGCCTGAGGATACGCTGACCCCACCCACTGCCACCACTGCCAGAACGCACAAGACCCAGGGGCCTAGGATCGATCCACCCTGCCCACCACCACTGGTGCACATTTTCTGGGGTCCAAAGGACCATTTTGCCCTGTCTGCCACTCATGCATGGTCTGGGCGCCTGGGAATAGGCCTATCCTGCCTGCCAAAAAGAACAAAGCTGGAGACATCATTTGACTTCAAATTACTAAATGGCAGAAACAAGTCCTTGGCTATCAATAATAACCTTGAATGTAAATGGATTAAACTCCTCACTAAACTGGCTGAATGAATTAAAAAAACATCACTCTATGCTGTCTATAAGAAACTTACTTCACTTACAAAGACACACATAGACTGAAAGTGAAGGGTTGGAAAAAAAATTCCTGCAAGTAAAAACCAAAAGCAAGCTGGAGAAACTACACTTGCCTGAGATAACAGATCTTAAGTCAAAATTCGTAAAGGGAGGCTGAGGCAGGAGAATCACTTGAACCCAGGAGGCAGAGGCTGCAGTGAGCCGAGGTCACACCACTGCACTCTAGCCTGGAAACAGAGCAAAACACCATCTCAAAAAAAAAAAAAAAGTCATAAAGAAGGTCATTCTATAGTGATAAGGGGATCAATATAACAATTCTAAATATATATGTACCCAACACTGGAGCCTCCAGATAATAAAAAGCAAATATTATTAGACCTAATTAGACTCCAATGCAATAATAGTTGATGACTTCAACATCCAATTCTCAGTACTGGATAGATCATCTAGACAGAAAACCAATGAAGAAAACTGGGATTTAAACTGCACTTTAAACCAAATGAAACTAACAGACATTTACCGAACATACCATCCAACAGCCACAGAACACACATTCATCTCATCAGCACATGCAACATTCTCCAGGATAGACCTTAGGTTAGGCCACAAAAAAAATGTCAAGAAATTTTTAAAAGCTGAAATCATATCAAGTATCCTTCAGATGACAATGAAATAAAACTAGAAATCAATAACGAGGAATTATGGAAACTGTACAAATACATAGAAATTAAACAATATGCACCTGGACAACCATTGGACCAATGAAGAAATTAAGAAGAAAATTTAAAAATTTCTTGAAACAAATGAAAACAGAAACACAACATACCAAAATCTATGGGATACAGCAAAAGCAGAGCCAAGAGGGAAGTATAGCAATAAATACCTACACCGAAAAAAAAGGAAAGATTCCAAATGAACAAGCTTGTAACAACACACCTCAGGGAACTAGAAATGCTGGAACAAGCCAAACCCAAAATCACTAGAAGGAAAGAAATAATAAAGATCAGAGCAGAATTAAACAGAATAGAGACTTAAAAAAACACAAAGGATCAATGAAACAAAGGATCAATGAAACAAAAGATGATTTTTTGAAAAGATAAACAAAATTAGTAAACTGCTAGCTAGACAAACCAAGAAAAAAAGAGAGAAGACCCAAATAAATAAATGTAGAAATGAGAAAAGAGACATTACAACTGATACCACAGAAATGCAAAGGATCATAAGAGATTATTATGAACAGCTATATGCTAATAAATTGGAAAACCTAGAGGAAATGGATAAATTCCTGGACAATACAACCTACCAAGATTGAACCAGGAAGAAATAGAAAACCTGAACAGACCACTAACAAGTAATGAGACTGAATCAGTAATAAAAATAAAAAACCTCCCAAAAAAGAAAAGCGCAAGACTACATAGCTTTACTGCTAAATTCTACCAAATTTACAAAGAACTAACACCAACTTTTCTCAATCTACTCCCAAAAACTGAATGAGAGGAAGTTCTTCCCAACTCATTCTATAAGGCCAGTATTACTCTGACACAAAAACCAGATAAAGACACAAGCACAACCACTACCACCACAACTGTAGGCCAACATCCCTGATGAACACAGGATGCAAAAAATCCGCAGCAAAATACAAGCAAACTGAATCCAACAACACATCAAAAAGATAATACACCACAATCAAGTGGGATCTATCCCAGGGATGCAAGGATGGTTTGACATAAGCAAATCAATTAATGTAATATATCACACCAACAGAATGAGGGATAAAAACCATATTATCATCTTAACAGATACAGAAAAAACATTTGATATAATTGAACATTGCTTCATTATAAAAATTCTCGGCAAATCAGGCCTCAACTTAATAAAGGCCACATACGACAAACCCACAACTAACATCACACTTAAAGGAGAAACGCTGAACATTTTTCCTCTAAGAACTGGAACAAGACAAGGATGTCCACTTTCACCACTTTTATTCAACACAGTACTGTAAGTTCTAGCCAGAGTAATCAGGCAAGAGAAAGAAATAAAAGTCATCCAAATTGGAAGAGAGGAAGCAAAATTGTCCCTCTTTGCAGATGACATGATCTTATATATACAGAAACCTAAAGATTCCATCAAAAAATTCCTAGAACTAATAAATGAATTCAGAAAAGTTGCAGGATACGAAGTCAAAATACAAAAATCAGTAGTGTTTCTACATACCAATAACAAACTAGTTGAAAAATAAATCAGGAAGGTTATCCCATTTATAATAGCTACAAAAAACATACTTAGGAATATATATATCCAAAAAGGTGAAAGACTTCTACAATGAAAACTATAAAAAACTGATGAAAGAAACTGAAAAGGACACACACAAATAGAAAGATATTCCATGCTCGTGGATCAAAAGAGTTAATATTGTTAGAATAACTGTGCTACCCAAAGGAATCTACAGGTTCAATACAATGCTGTCAAAATACCCATGACATTCTTCACAGAAACAGAAAAACAATCCTAAAATTTATATGGAACCACAAAAGGGCCTGAATAGCCAAAGCAACACTGGGCAAAAAGAACAAAGCTGGAGGCGTCACACTATTTGACTTCAAAATATATAATACTCTAAAGCTATAGTAACCAAAACAGCATAATATTGGTATAAAAACAAACAGAAGCCGGACATGGTGGCTTGCTCCTGTAATCCCAGCACTTTGGGAGGCTGAGGCAGGTGGATCACCAGAGGTCACAAGTTCGAGACCAGTCTGGCCAACATGGCGAAACCCAGTCTCTACTAAGAATACAAAAACGAGCCAGGCATGGTAGCAGGTGCCTGTAATCCCAGCTACTCGGCTGAGCAGGAGAATCACTTGAACCCATTAAGTGGAGGTTGCAGCAAGCCAAGATTGCGCCATTGCAATCCAGCCTAAGCGACAAGAGCGAAACTCTGTCTCAAAAAAAAAATACATAGAAATAAAAATAAAAACAAATAGATTAATGGAAGAGAACAGAGAACCAAGGAATAAATCCATGTATTTTTAACCAACTAGAAAAAGACGCTAAGAACATATTAGGGGCCGGGCACGGTGGCTCAAGCCTGTAATCCCAGCACTTTGGGAGGCCGAGGCGGGTGGATCACAAGGTCAAGAGATCGAGACCATCCTGGTCCACATGGTGAAACCCCGTCTCTACTAAAAATATAAAAAAAAAAAAATTAGCTGGGCATGGTGGCACATGCCTGTAATCCCAGCTACTCAGGAGGCTGAGGCAGGAGAATTGCCTGAACCCAGGAGGCGGAGGCTGCGGTGAGCCAAGATCGCGCCATTGCACTCCAGCCTGGGTAACAAGAACAAAACTCCTTCTCAAAAAAAAAAAAAAAAAAA